>NW_024386972.1:458558-1057039 GCF_900408965.1 Simochromis diagramma
AACGGAAAGGGGGCAGAGAGCATTAAACAAATTAAAATATTAGACAAAGATAACACACATAAACACGAAATGCAGTTTTTCTAAATGAAGATCTTTATGATTAAGGGGAAAGAAAACCAAATCCAAACCTACAGTGCCTTGTATGAAAAAGTGATTGCCCCCTAAACATAATGACTGGTTACGCCATCCTTAGCGGCCACAACTGCAATCAAGCCTTTGCGATAACTGGCAATGAGTCTTTTACAGTGCTGTGGAGGAATTTTGGCCCACTTATCTTATCTTTGCAGAATTGTTGTAATTCAGCCACATCGGAGCGTTTTTGACCATGAATCGCCTTTTTAACGTCAGGCTACAAACATCTCAATCAGATTCAGATTGAATCAGATCAGGTCAATTGAGCTATTTGTATATATTAGAGCTATTTCTTATATTTTGTGAACTTTCTAATTGTCAAGAGATGTATTCTAAAGACACTTCTTCAGCTGAGAGTCCGAGAGTGGAGACACACACACACTGCAGATTTTACTTGCAAGGGCGGCCACAGAGCGCTCACACAAGAGTGGGGGCCCTATGATGTGCGCTCTGAGATTGCTCCTGTCTTTATTTATATACAAGGGTAATACAATAGTGAATACGTCTGTTCGTAGACAGAGGAATGTTGATGCGTATGTAGGTGTATGTGTGTGAGATTCTGAAGGAAGCAGCCCCTCTTCTTGTTAGGGAGTGAAGATAAGAGTGTTCAGGTCTCCTCTTCCTGGTAGGGAGTGAAACTGCTTGTTCAGCTCTTATTATCGCTGTGGGAAGAAACTTATAAAGAGAACAGAACAAGTCTTGTAGTGAACAACAGTCTAAGTCAGGGGTGGGCAATCTCAGTCCACGAGGGCCGGTGTCCCTGCAGGTTTTAGATGTGTCCTCAAACCAACACAGCTGATTTAAATTGCTAAATTAGCTCCTCAACATGTCTTGAAGTTCTCCAGAGGCCTGGTAACGAACTAATCATGTGATTCAGGTGTGTTGACCCAAGGTGAGATCTAAAACCTGCAGGGACACCAGCCAAGTCGTGGACTGACATTGCCCACCCTGGTCTAAGTCATCAAAGGGTCATCATGCAGTATTCTATCATATGCAAACTTATATCATTATAAGTTTATACTGACTACAAAGTACAATTTTCTAATGAAACTAATATATTGTATAATTTAATTAGTTCAGTCTGTTACTGTTATTAGTCCCCTTCAGCTTGAGGTCATAAAGAGATGGCTGGACATTCTCCATCAGGAAGAATTTATGATTGCATTTACCACAGCAAGCCTTCCAGGTCCTGAGGCAGCAAAACAGCCCCAACCATCACACTACCACCATCGTATTTTACTGTTGGTATGAAGTTCCTTTTCTGAAATGCTGTGTTAATTTTACACCAGATGCAATGGGACACAAACCTTTCAAACATTTAACTTGTGTCTCATCAATCCACAGGTATTTTTTGAGTATTTTCCCAAAAGTCTTGGATATCATAAAGACCGCTTTTTTCACACAGGGCCATGTAGGTTAGGATTTTTTTTTTTAATTTTTTTTACTTTTAATAATTAATACCTTTTGTGTTTACTTGTGTTCTCATTGTCAAATATTTTGAATTACTTGATGATCTGAAACACTTTAGTGTGAAAAACATACAAAACAATAACAACTCAGGAAACACTTTTTCACACCGCTGTATTTTGGACTCACCTTGTTGGTACAAAAAAACTAAGTGGAGTTTATGGGAATAAATGTTTTGTTTTTAAGACAGGCTGAAACACCTAATGAATCCAAGGTCCACTACTGATGATGTGTCCTAAAGTTTTAATATTAAAATCTAGATCAGTTTTCTAATCCCAAAACCTAACCAGGGAAGTTAAAAAGAAACTAAAAATGGCATTATAGCTTGTGATAAAAGACCGAAACACCCTGTGGAGTTGAGGCACACAACGATGTGTCCCATTGGTAAAGTTTCCAGGCTGCCTTTTCTCATAGTAGCCATTCCTCAAGACCATTTTTTTTTATGTATTTATTTCTGCAAGTTTCAAAATTTTTACACATTCACAAACAGCGGGACAGAGGAACACAGACAATAAAGACAACAAAAAAAAAAATCAAAAACAAAAAACAGGAACAAACAAACAAACAAAACAAAAACAAAAAAAACCAGAGCAACAAACCCCACAACAGGGTACACGGCCAGCACTTATTAAGAACAGCAGAGAAGAAAAAAAGCAACTGGTATACATGTCAAACAACTCACAATCCAGTGAGTCCAATCCACAAGATCAAATCCAAAGATTGATAGGAGGAGCCGATAACAATTATGCAATATGTCTGTTATGCAATAACAGTTATGGGCAACAGCTCAGAATGAAAGCACTTAAAACAACGTGGTCAGGACCCAGGGCGTGAACTGTCCTTCTTAATGTGGTCTATAAAGGGCCCCCACATCTTCCTGAATTTCTCCATGGAATCAGACGTAGAGAACCGAATTTCTTCCAGGTATAAACAGGAGACCATCTCCTCGAGCCACCTCTTGAAGCAGGGAGGGGAGGCAGATTTCCACTCCCCCAGAATCAGACGTTTGGCAATCACCATACCAAACATGAGGGCCTGTTGAACAGCAAAGGGAAGTGCCAAGGAGTCACTGGAGCAGCCCAGGATCACCATAAGACAGTCAGGATACAGTTGCCTGTTGTAAACAATGCTATAGAAACTAAAAATACTAGTCCAAAAGGCTGTAAGCGTAGAACAGGACCAAAAAAGATGGCCAAAAGTACCGTCCACAAGTTTATATTTATCACATTAGGGGGAAGACTTTCTCCATTTGAAGCGATGCATTATCAGGGATTGTAACATCAAGTCCTTTTGTTGAATAAAAAATATAGTGGCTAAAGACATAATTTAAAATGGGTTCTTTGCTAAGTTGTCTGTTATGTGTAGACACAACACTTGCTTTTTTGATGTTTAAATAATCTATAAATTAGTTTTAAGTGACAAAACAAACAAAAAGATTCCTCTGAAATGTTCGGATACAACAACTGGAAATGAGTGAAAAATCAGCCAACGTCCAAATGAATCAAGAGGTGGCTCGAGACTTTTGCATGTTACTGAATGTGTCCATTTGCAAAATCTTTACTAAAAACATAGATAAATCTGACTAATGCAAACAGAAATGTTATATTGATGAATAATGTTACTACTTGTTTCTTGAGTGAGTCTTCCCATATGGAAAAGAAATAGTAAAAACATATATGATTTACTCATGAAAGTGGCCACTTTCTCATTACTTTCATATATTTTTTTAGTAAGTATACAAAACATACAAGTTTCATTGTATAATTTTTCAAGGGATCTTATACGTGTTTCCACTCTTGTATGCTTTTCATACAAGTTTCATACAAGACAGATAAAAACTTTATAAGATTTATATATATATTTTCCATATGGGTTTAGTCATGAACTACAGAATTATATGAACTGTTTATTGTCTCTTTATTGTCTGATTAGTGTGCGTGCAAATGCAGATATCTACCTGCATTTGCACACTACGTAGGTACGTGTTTTGCCAGCTACGTGTTTTGCCAGAATGTTTTGTAGACATGCCATGACTACGCGGCAATAACAGCAAAACCTCTTGCAAAATCTAAGTCCAAAGTCACCTATAACTCTGCGCATCCGTATCCCCACCCAAGGTGTTTCTCCTGACAGTGACACATATCCCACCTATGATGACTGTGATTAAGAACATGATTTTCATGAAAGGGAAGGAGGGTGATAACAGCTTGGCACAAAAAGTCAGCGCTAATCATTATCTTGAAGAACCCTTGTCCTTGAAGGCTCCTCAACTGATTGGTTTGATTTTTTTTTTCCGCCAGCCAATAATGCAGCATCACAGTTCATAACTCAAATAATATCACATAAGTCACCATTAAAATAGCTTTACTGCTTTTTGACGTAGGCTTGCAAATCTGGAAGTATGATGTGTCAAAGATCATTCTTCCAAAACATCCATTGACACAAAGAGTATAGCTCCAAACATGAGTCAGTCACTGCACACATGTCCTGTGTTAAAAAGCCATTGTCTTTTGGTCACAAGCTGATTTACCCTTCATTTGAACAGGTGTTCAGTCTATTTCAGTCTCAGGAGTGTGTTGAATCTCTTGACCATGTTAGTGTTTTATGCACTCATATGATAAATGGGTTGGGTTGCTATGTAGTTAATTCTGGTAGCTGATTGATCAACAAATCAGTGCTCAGGTTTTGGTTACTGAAATTCTAGTATTTTGTTTCCATATAAGGACTAATTGGCAGGCATTTGTGTCTGTGCAATGTGTCAACGCCGTCTACACATAACTGTATTCTGACCTCTAAACACCAATGTAGCAGAAACTGTGAACTTAAACCTGAGGCTTTAAAACTGGAGGCCACAAACCTGTGTGCTGCATCGTATCTTATGTCATATCTGGTTCCAACATTTGGAAAGCCATGATGTGTTAGTCCAGAGTCCTCTGTGATTGTAATTAGGTGATGAGCTTGACATAATTTTCACACTATAAGTGATCCTTCATCATTCGCTTACAAGCTTTTTGACAACTCCCCATTCATCATTCAGGTATTTACATAATACTGGCCTTTTGAGACTGAAAGCCATTATTTTCCATCAATTATCATTGGGTATATTTATGACAACCCTTTGCATCCTATTACCAGGCAAGAGCATAGCTCTGAAAAATTTTGGATTGCATGTCAGAAAATTATTTACTTTATATTTCTCACCACCGCTCACTATTCAGAGAAGTGGCGAGACCTAGAATCACCTGGTAATGCTCATACGTCCGATACAGATAACAGTTTACGGGCATGGGAATTAGCATATGTGGCACGAAGGCTATATGGAAGCAAACATGGGAATATATCAACGAGATTATAACTCGCCCCCATCGTCTGGCAGCAGAGCCTCTTGTCAAATAATACTGTAACAAAAAATTTAATCGTATCCGTGGAGGGATCGCATCAGAGACGGTAAACTGTATTTACAAACCCAGTTCCTTGTTTGCTGAAATGGAAGCTTCTAGTGCGTTATTTAATGTCGGTAAGTACTAATATATTTGCTCCTATTTAAATTCAGTAGACATGGACTACATAAGAGGGCCAATAGCTGTTATTATGCCACCAGAATCTGAATAGTTAAAAGCACCCAGTTATATTTATGTGAATACAGTAGCCTGCTTTGATATAGTACTGATATCTGAAGTTAAATTCTTCTAGTCCATGTACTGATCCTTATCAATAAGCATTTCTAATCAACAGTATTGAGGAATCTTTTGGATTTTGATACTTCTGGGAGACATAACGACAAATGTGCTATTTTTTGTAACAAAAAGTTTTTATTGGCTTCTCTAATCCGTTCATCATCTCAATAACAGGTACAGCCTGGGAAATCGTATCACATGGGGTCTAGAACAAATAAGACAAAGGAACGGGGAGGCCTCTGCTACAAAATTTGGTATTGAGGTGACAGTCAGAAAAAAAGCCATACAAAAAAAATGTCTTTATCATGCATACTGAAGGAAAAAAAATTTAAAAAAAAAAATGAACACACGTTTTTAGTGTTTTTGTACATTTTTGTAAACAATATCCTTCTAGAGATCATATCAAAACACATTATGGCAAGTAGCAAAAATAAGGGATATAACATGAGAAAAATGAATGTTCTATGAGGCATCTATAATGCAACACTGCTTGGCGTGGATGTTTTTTTACAGAAAAAAAAAGAAAGAAATACATTTGCATTTTGATGAGTCATTTGCTCTATTATTGTAAACACAGGCAGTGTTAAATGATTATACAATATGTCGAAACTATACTACAAATATTCCCACTACATACATGAAACGCGTGTCCCTGCTTTTTTTTTCTTTTTTTATGCTTTAGTGATATGAGGTATATTTAGGTCAATCTTTTTGTCTTTTCCCCCCCCCTCCATTTCACCCACTCTTTTTTTCTTTTATTCCCCTCTACTTTAAAAGCATAGTGTGTGTTTGGAGTGAAGTGGCTGGTCAGTCAGTCTTTGTTCCCTGTGATCTGAGCAGCTTCAAAGTCTCTTGGCTGTGGAGCTCACAGACATAGGAAAAGGAAAGAGGAGGGGGGGCTACAGCTCACAGGAAATCAACTAAATTAAATATCAACCCTGGCTGCCGGGACAAAATGGCTTTAGCCACGGAAGACAAAGAAGGCCATTGTTTATTCTTGCGAGTGCAGGGCTGCATTTATGGGGAAGGGAGGTGGACATAACTTTTTCTCTTTCTTAACTGTATAACCGAACCGATTCCTTGGAGTTACTACATCAGTGTGTTTTAAGCAAATCATAACAAATGAGAGGGATTGGCTGTAGGTCCGGTGATTACTTGCCTTAAAGAAAAAAAAGAAAACAAAACAAAAAACAAGAAATCTGCAAAGTCAGTTGTGACTAGCGAAAAATAAATAAGATGGTAAAAGTATGCTGTCAACATACTCATACGTTTAAAGATATAGGGGTTCCAGCATGTCAGCCCATCTCTCGAAAACACTTAAATACAAAGAGGTACTCTCAAAATATTGTATAACAAAAATTATGGCAAATCTTTTTTTTTTTTTTTTTTTTAACATCACCCGAAAAACCGTAACAAAATAAAAAATAAAAAACAAAACAAAAAAACAACCCAACCCCCCCACCCAAAATCTTCTAGCCTTGAGAAAGGCATCACATCAAAATACATTTAAATGCCCACGGTCATGCCTAGTCAAACCCTATCAAAGCCCATCAAATAACCCACCCTCACCTCCCTCCCTCCCCATTACCCACCCTTCTATCCCTCCCTCCCCAAATCCCATTCACAGTTTTCTCCTCTTAAAATAATATTAATGATCATTAGCATAATAATGACGTATCACATATGCAAATTGAATGGGTTATTGTTGTTTCCAATGATGATTTGTTTTTTTTTTTTTTAAAAGTGCTTGTTTCATTCCACTGACACAAATGAACAGCAAGGAGTGGAGTAGAAAAGTGGTGAAAATAACCCAAAAATAAAAGAAAAGGGAAAAAAAGAAGTTAAAATCACTTCTGCAACAGCACATTGAAAAGATCACAGAGACTGGCGTTCACTCTCAAAACAGATGGCTGTAACGGTGGTGCAGAGTTACTTCGACAACCAAGCTGCTGCGCAGAAGCAGAGAGTGTTTGCACAGACTTCATCAACTGACACTGACCAATCAGTGATGTTCAAACATCCTCTTCACTTCAGAGCGGTGTGAAAACAATGCACTAGACTTTGCTACAAATCATCCTAACTGATGTACATGTGGCGCTCAACTAAAAAAAAAATAATAATAATAATGTGAATGTCTTCACATTTACAAAACAGTACCATAATCTCGACAAAGCTATACGCAGTAGAAACCATAGATGATCACCTATTGTAATTCGTTGTTCTGACAAGTTAAATAAACCCACCCCTCCCAAAAAAAAACGAAGAAAAAAAAATCAAAGCTTTGAAGTATCAAGAATACCTGTAAAACTGTGCTAATTGCATCTCATAATACAAAGTCTTATTACACAATTTTGCCTATTTTCCTGAGTTAATACGTTTCTTGTAACAGACAATATATACTTTTTTTGCCATTTGAATTCTGGGCCTTTCCCTGACACAAATGTTATTATTACTGAAATCATCAACACTATTATTACTTTACAATTGTATGATGATTGGTAAAACAAGGGTACAGAAGATGAAGAAAAAAAACAAAAAACAAAAAAAAAAAAAAACAACAGCAAGTTCATAGCTACCATCTAAATGTTTTAAATTACATTTATATCTACGGTACGTTCATATCAAAAATCACTACTCTTGAACAGAAAATTAAGCGACTACATAATAAAAATGATTTTTTTTTTTAAAAATTGCATTTGAGGCCATGGAAGACCCTCCCTGGTCATTTCTGTATTAACATTTAATGGCAGTGTTAAAAAAAAAAAAGTTTGCTACAAGAACAAAATTAGGATGGTGGAGGGGGGCTTTTATGAACAGTAACAGAACAGCCCCCCCCTTACTGGATACACCTCGTTTGACCCTTATCTGAAACTTTGGCTTGTCGGGGTTTTTGATCCTGTACTCACTGGCTCACTGATGTCAGCTAACAAACTGGTATACCCTGAGAATTCTGACACTGGAGTCCGTATTCGATGGTCGACCTCTGTCCCAGGATCACTGCCGTAGCTCAGAGGGGTCCGACGTCCTGACTTGAATTGGGAGCCAAAGGCTTGGGCGAAGTTCTCAATCTGGTATGTGGTTTCTTTCGGGGGGTTCAGTGGGGACAGGTCTGGGTAGGTGGAGCCATTTGTGGGTGCTGGAGCGCTTCCTCCAGCCTTGGATTGCTGCCCCTTGGAGCTCTCTGCCGGGGCAGTGAGGTCCTGGGGAGGTAGGTTGAAGGTGCCAGGTGAGTGTTGCTTCTCCAACTGCTCAGTGAGCTCCTGAGATGGAGTCAGCTGCTGGTGGCTAGCAGATTCCAAGCTTAGGTGGTAGCCTGTCTGGGAGGGGGATCCAACGAGCATACCATAGTGGGATTTTGAGGAGGACGAGGAGGAGGTTGATGAAGGAGCAGCGATGGGCAGTGGGGAGGGGACAGCAGGCGGGTAGCCACAGTCCAGTGGGGATGTGGTGTACACGTGTTTGTCAGAGAACAGGGGCCCTGTGGGACTGGAGCTGCTCGAGAGGAGCGGGAAGGGCCCTGTTGCACCGAGGCTGGGGAAGGGTCCGCTATGGCTGGTGCGTTCCAGAGCCTGCAGGAGGAACTTTGAGTACTCGCTCATCACTGCCGTTTTGTCACCACCATTCGGCGAGTCATCCTCCAACTCCGGAGTAACAGGAGCTGCTGGCTGAAGGTCCACATGGTGTGGGTGGTCTGACAGGTCAAAAGTCACATCATGGTGGTGTGTTCCCTCTGGTTTATGGCTATAATGGTCTAGCAGGCTTTGCAATACCTCATCTGGAATGCCCGACTTGTCGTGCTTCAGTTCCAGCGGCGAGGAGTCTAGCATGGCCAGGGTGGGCTCAGGTCCCAGGGAGCCCTGTATTACGCTACTGCCCTGGGATGCCATGTGCAGGGAGCCAGCTCCAAAGTCATTGTTAACTGCATGGAGGTAGCGCCGCTTTTTCACAAACTGCATTGCATCGTCATAGTTGCTGCTGGTGGTGGGCCCCTGCTTGTTGCCCCCGGGTCCCTGAAGCAGACCCATGTTATCTAGGCCAGAAGCCTCCACGTGATCCATGGAGCTGGGCTTCTGACCCAACAGTTTTTGTCCATCAGAACCATCTTCCAGAGAAAGGAGGCCCTTATCAAGTCCCTTACGGCCAGCCTTTTTAAACACCAATTTGGGAGTACGTCCCGGCATGACCTGGTCAGAGCCCGAGGGGTCCATGCTGAAATCTTGCAGGCCCAAGTCACGGGCCATCCCCCCAGAAGATGAGGCCGCTGCCGCCGAGGCATTCTTCTTTCTCTTGCGTTCGCTGCCCTCCCCATTTTTGGACTTTGCTCTCCTGCGTCCAGAGGTGGTAGAGTTTCCCTGAGTGAGTGAATAGCTGCCCTGGCCTAGCTCCGCTTCGCTGAGCTCCAGCATGCTTGGGTCTAGGCCCTTCTTTATGGCTTCTCCACAAGTCCGTTTGTGCTTCAGTAACCGGTCTGTTCTTGAGAAAAACTAAAAGAGAGAAATGTGGGTTTAGTCTCCGCTGATGGACATTAGGATCTCTAAAATCCCCTTTTTGAAATTTTAACAGAAAATACACTGCAGTGGTAAGCAGCTGGGAACATAACCACTGAATTTGAACAACAGAACTTTATATTCGCTGACCTCTTGTGTGATACGGCTAATCCCATTAAGACCAGGGCTTAAGAGTGGCTTAGATATAAATGCTCAGATGCAAATTATGATAATATATGCACAACTGAAAAGGATTTCAAACATATTTAAAAGCTCAAGGAAATGTACACAAAACTAAACAGAGACAGAGAGACTACAAAGTGCCTACTTGTTGGCAGGTGTCGCAGCGATATGGCTTCTCGCCACTGTGTGTCCTTTTGTGTCTCTCCATGTGGTACTTCTGGATAAAGCGCATGTTACACTGGTCACAGCTGAAAGGTTTTTCCCCTGAAAAATACAGCAGTGACAGCATCAGGGTCTGTGCAACTCCCAACAAGTTTACAAAGTAAACACGCTGTTCTGGTAGAGCCATTTATTTGAGTTACTGTGTCGGGACTCACCACTGTGAATCTTCTCGTGCCGCTGGAGCAGGTACTTCTGAATGAAGCTCATGTTACACTGACTGCACCGGAAAGGCCTCTCACCTGTGCAGTCAAGAGTACAACCATCCGCTCACCACATTAATTAAATCCCAGCCCGCGCCATAACTGAAGTCACAATAAAATCTATGCTATTCTGGTCGGGTTGCGGAAATATAAAGAAACCTGTGAGAGACGTGCAGTAACCAGTAGATATAACAACATATTAGCATGTTTGAGAAACTGCACTGCATTACAGATATAGCATTGCAAAGATGCTATTACAAATCAAAGTCTGTAATAATGGAAAAACAAGGAAATGGTTTCAAAATAAAAATCATATTGGATGGATTTTCCATTAAATGGTTTATGAGTTCTACTTCAATGAGCTAAGTAAGGAATTCCCAGCACAGAGAATGATTAAGATTTCCAGATAGACATGAGTAATCCGTGACTCAACGCTGGCTTTAGTGACTGTCTGGTTTCAAAAGAGGCCCCAGGTGCTTGTGGTGAAGAGCACAACGCCACATGTGTAGATCCATCACATCACAAATCCAAATTTCATTTTCATTCCTCAAATTCTGGTAACAGATCTTTACCCCTAATGGTAGATTCCAGCTACCTTGAAATGAATCTGGAGCTATGTGATTTATACAAACTTCAGATGTGTTATAAAGCAAAGAGACACAAGAAACAGGCACTTGTAGCTTTCTCTGTTCTGTTACTGATTTAACGCATCCTTTTTGCATCTCTCATCACTTCATATCCCCCCAACTTAAAGCATTGCAAAGCAACTTCAACAAAAAAAATCATTTGAATGTATTTATTGTCTAAATGCATGAAAACAGTGCCAAGAAGCACTGAAAGTCTCTCACCTGTGTGTATGAGCACGTGTCTACGCAAGTGGTAGGAGCTGCGGAAGGCAGCATTACAGTGCTCACAGATATGTGGTTTAGAGTTGGGGGATAGGCAGGCTCCATCTGCATCCAGCATCAAGTTCTAGAAGGGGGAAAAAAACACAGAAACAAAATACAAAAAACATGAGTATAAGCTCATAATAATAATAATTTGCTGATTTGAATCAACACTGTAGGATACCTTTCAACTAACAATGCACATCATTTTCTTGTATAATGAGTCTAGAAAAGTCACCGACCTTTGCAGCATCACTGCGTTTCCTTCGAGCTTTGCCTCCCTGTCCATCTCCATTGCTCTTCCGTCCTCTTCTACCTGACGACTCTTTTGGCTCTTTAACTTGTCTCCCAGACATCTAAAGGCAAACACAACAAGCATTGGATTATTTAATTTAGTTCAGTTCATTGTGGTTCTTATTATCTTTGAGCAACTGTAACCACATAATTTCCTTAGGGACTAATAAAATATTCTGATTCTGATACACGCAGTTAACAGATGGCTGTTATCACTGCTGTCACAGCCAACCAGGCACCATTATATGAAAATTTCCTCCCTGAAAGTAAAGGGAAGAAACCAAGCAGAAACAAGGAAACTGGAAAGTTTTACACTAAACTAAACAACAATAAATCTGAAATAATATCTAAAAAAAAGCAACCCCATCTCACCGGTTCTCCAAGGGTGCGGACATTGCTGAGGCTGAGGTCATGCAGGAGCATGTTCTGGTGATTTTGGTGGTGGGTTCCAAAAGACATATCTGCCATGTCGGTACCACTCTTCCCCGCGCCCCCTCCACCACAGTTCACCCCCTGTGCTCCACCCACGCCGTAGAGGGGCATACGGTAATCCAGCTCACTTGGCCGCTCCTGCTTAATGCCCATGCTGTGAAGGAAGCCCCCTGTGTTTGCAGCGGTGCCGCCCTGGTGTTCTGGAGGCGAGTCACGTTCTTTCTTCAGGATCATCTCCTGGGGCAACTCGCCCATGACGGACTGCGAGGCCAGCCGTGTAAAGCTGGTGACTGGTGGTAAGTGGCTGAACATAAGCATACCTGGTGCAAAATTGGGGTCCATGCCTCCGTTTCGCAAAAACTCATTGCCTATCTTGTCCTGAATAATACTCATGGTGGTAGGTTTCCTTTGTGCAGGGGAGGAGGGTAATTAATCTAAAAAGGAATGCAGGAGGAGAATATCCTGAAAGGGAGAACAGATAAAAAGCTGTGTTCATGATAACAGGCACGAGAGTTCACAGATCCAAACAAACCACTTCATTTTGATGTGTGTCCTTATCACAGCATCACTTCCTCAATCTATAACAGCTACAAAGCAGAGCTACAACAAATTAAACCATTATTGATTAAATAATTCCTACATATTGGCTAATTACCAAATTATACAAAAGCCTTTGTGCCCTATAATAACCTCTAAATTTTTAAACCTTTTATTTATTACATAATTTTCTAGGACTGACCAAAACACTGGGTTTGATAACTGAAAACCTCAGGGTATGATTTGCACAAATATATTCAGTTTCCAAATGGAAAAAAATTTAAATCGTGCGATATGTCTAACTTAAAACAAATACCTCACTTTATAATTTACAACCAAGCATAATAAAACATCTATTACAACAATAGACTGAATTACTCTATAATAACTTGCATCAACACACTCAATATACCACAGAATTTGACAGGTTTCATCAAGAAATTTAAGTTTGAAAATTGTGTGAATGAAGATTTTTGATTTTACATAAAGGAATACAGGTATTTTCTGAATATACCAGAAAAGACATGGTAAGGATTAATATAAATGCATGTGAGCTTAGTGAAGTAAAGTCATAGAAACCCCAAAACTGTTAAGCTTTTTTGAGGGGGCACTAAAACCACACCATTTCTATTCAATACCAGCAGGAGGAGGTGAAAAAAATTCAAAGATTGTATCTGAAATATTTAATCCTCCTCACTTATTGTTCTACATCTGACTCCACATGTGACTTGGACGGCAGCCAAAATAAAATCGGCGTAGTAGCTTGATCGCTTAGACGTGCATCCCTATTGTTTTGCACTTTGATGCATGCTGGACCACACCGCTTGCATCTCTGACTAATAAACCCAGCATGAGCGCAAAAGCTGGAGGCACTGGACTGCAGTACTGGCAAATTAATCGGCTGAGTACACTTGCCTAAAACAAACGATATTTAGGTCAAATCGTGCCAAACATTAGGAGTGATTTTACGCAGACACAGTCGGGGGACTGTAAGCGCGGTGTTTGTGGAGAACAAGCAGAGTAAGAATTTATTGTTTGGTCTGCACCAGCTGACCATTTGGCTACGTGACACTGCTGTTCAACAGAAAGCGGATGAGCTTTTGTGATGCATAGTAGTTAGCCAGCTAGTTAGCATAGTTAGCTACTCGACTAACCACAATGAGACAACGCATCTCTGCGACCTCAATCAAAACAATCGCCTAAAAATGCCCCAGAAACGAAAAATCAGCCCCTCAAATAAAAGTCACAGCAATACCCAGAGTTACAGGACTCCAAATAACCGTGTGTGTGGTCAGCAATTCATAATTTGATAAGAAATATAATCTTTTAGCATGTTACCTATAGTTGCTATCAAGCTAGCTCACGCTAAAACAGCACCGCTGATTTAATGGTATCAAGGTGAATATTTATGAAATTAACCAGTTTCATTATTTGTAGGGAGCTTTTTAAAAAGTGAACTGGCACGTTTTGGGCAGGAAAATACAAGAAATGGCTAATAACGTGAAGTTAAAACGGACGCTGGCTTTGAAGTGAGCTCAGCGAAACGAAACGCTCATTCTCCAATTCCCCAGCTTTGATGACGCTCGTGAAATCAAATCTGTCTGGCTGCGAGCGACGCTGGCGCTCCGTTTATTGATAGCTAACTTTAGCTGCAATTAAAACCACACAATGCTCACCGGGACAGTCTGATATCAAATAATTCCTCCCCGTTTCCCCTCGTACATGCGGACTTCCGACCTAATAACCGAGCTACATGAAAACTGCGTGCTTTGCAGCAGCTGTGTTTATAACAATCAACTTGCCACGAGCTAGCTCGTTAGCCGTTAGCTGCCCCGACTGAAAACCCGCATTACGGCCCGTGGAAGAGAAACAATGATGCTGGCTCTCCGTGCATCCCCCGTTTGCGCCGAGCCAGACAATCGTTCGCACGAATCTCTACAAAGTCCTAAGAGAAAATCGCTCCGATTAAAAACCAATTTAATTTCCCACTCACCTACACATGACCGCAGCTGATTTCAAACGTGCCCGTATTCTCTCTGTAATCGCCGCTTTGGGGTTTTATTGCCAAAACATTGTTCTCCGGCGGTCGCTGTTTTCTTCCATCTTGTCCTGGCGCGGGGAATTATGGGTGTCGCGGACGGGTCGTGAGAGGAGACAGGCGAAGTGCTGCTGAGGTTTCAGAGGTGCTCAACTATGCTGCTTTAGAAACTCCGTGCATTACAGAAGCGTATAACGATACTGCCTCACTATAATGAGAGTTTAAGTGTAGATCTGCGACCGTTCTAATTGGGTTAATGCTTATGTTAAAGGATACTTTCAACTCCTTTGACACACATTTTAATATACATGGTTTGATGTGCACTTTGTGGCACTTCACAACACAAGCTATCTGCTGCAACAAAAGAAAACACGTTTTTCAGCATAACTCTGACACAGCATGTTTAGAATTTTAGAGTTATTGCGCAAATGCAAGAAAGCAGCCCCATAGATGACGATCAGCATGACTCCAGCCTGAGGACATGGTATTTGTCCTTTGGCTCTTGAGCTGTTCCTGATTAGAGTTTGGAGTGTGGCGGTTTATGTCGTCGACATGTGGCAGGCTGCTACGGTTTGGGAGTGCTGTTTACATACTGTGTGGGCTTGGTCTTCAGCTGTGTTTAGTATGATATTTAAAGTAACATATGCCTAAATTCTTGGACCCAAGGTTTCCCAACTTATTATTGCTTTGTAATGAGAGAACAGTACAACTTCAGTAGCAACTTAATTAATTTCATTTGCCAGTCATTGTGTTAATTCTTGTCATTTATCTCAGGTTTGGCAACAGAAAGCATAGAAATCATAGAAATCACAAAACGTTTTTATGGTGTAAGAGTTTGTACAGTCCTAACAAGCTTGAAAGTCAATATTTAGTATGACCACCAGAGATGGGCAGTAACGCATTACTTGTAACGCGTTACTGTAATCTGATTACTTTTTTCAGAGTAAAGTAAGGGATTACTATTGCAAAAACGGTAATTACATTACCTTTACTTTCCCGTAGGAACGCTGTGTTACTGTGTTACTAAAACCGTGATTTTTTTTGCGAGGATGCCTCATGACAGTGACATAAGCGAGTGCGACGTTCGTGACAACAGCTGTGTGCAGATCAACAATGGATCATATATCGAGTGCGGGAGATAGTATGAGCGTGCAGCGTTTAAAGCGTGGAAGTACTGACCTTACTTTGAGTTTGATTCCATAAAAAGTGACAAAAACATTAGTGTCCGTTGTGCGTGAGAAGAAAACTTCTTTTTACAGCAAAAAAAAAAACAAACCCTAAACTTCCAAGCAAGCACCGGGAGTACACTACCACATAATGGGAAACTCACAGAGAAACTCACGGATTCTTCCACTGACCGCTGCGGTACACCTGCACCAGGGCAAACCTCCACCTACGCCAGTCCTGCTTTACAGCTGAAAATAGAGCAACAGGGCCGCTAGTCTTTGATGTTATTTTTTTTCTGCTGTGTTTTACTTGCATCTATTTGAAAGAGTGAGTGTAAACACACAAAAAAAATTATTTTATGTGCTGGAATGTGCACAAAATAAGTTTAAATGTTAAACAAATTTCTTCCAGTCAGAGAATGTTGCATATAATTAAATTTTTGCTTGATGCATAAAGTTAAAAGATTAAAACTAATAAAACAAGTTTTAAAAAGAGACGTTTCCATTTGATTACATTTTGTATGATGGATTATGTAGAAAAAATAGAATTGGGCTGAAAGATCTATCGCTTTATCACCTATTCAGGTTGTAAATCGTGTTTTTAAAAAGTAACTAAGTAACTAAGTAATTAATTACTTTTGAAAATAAGTAATCAGTAAAGTAACGGGATTACTTTTTTGGGAAAGTAATCGGTAATTAGTTACTGATTACTTTTTTCAAGTAACTTGACCAACACTGATGACCACTTTTCCTTTTCAACACACTGTTAGAAAAGTCTTCAGGAGTTTGTCTCCAGGCTTCCTGAAGGACATTTAAAGCTCTGTTTTGGATGTTGGCTGTCTTTTGTTCCGTTCTCTGTCAAGATGATTCCAGTGTGCTTCAATAACTTTTAAGCTCTGGGCTCTGGGGAGGCCAATACATGACTGATGGTGTTCCACTGTATGTTTTTTTTTTCCATTAAGGTATGCTTTTACTGCATTGGCAATGTGTTTCATGCTGAAAAATGAAGCTGTTGCCAATCCGATGTTTTCCAGAAGGTATTACGTGATGGATCAGAATCTAAAAATACTTTTCTGCACTCATAATTTAATCAATTTCGACAAGATCCCCCAACACCACTGGTAGAAATGCACCGAGTTTTACAGATGGCTATCGACACTCATGGTTGTGCCTCTCTTCTGACCTCCTCCATACACACTGTAGATGATTTACACCAGAAATCTGAAATGTAGATTCATCACTCCATAAGACCTGTTGCCACTGATTTTAAGTACAGCTGTTGTGTAATTTTGCATTTTGCAGCCTCCTTATTTCTTCAGGACTCAACTTTCAGGTATCATCTGCTGTAGATAGGTTTTTAGGTCTGCAAATATTCTTCTTTTGCCTTCTACTTCTCAAATTGTCTTTTAAGAACAGACCATACTGAGATATGGCAAGTTTTCAGCTAAATGATATGGTGGTGCAAAAATGATATTGTATGCCTGCCTGTACATTTGGCTAAAGAAAAGAGAACAAATTATGTGTTATCCTTGAGTTAGGTGAATGGTTTTATATACTTGAATGAGTCATAGGTGAGAGTGAAATGGCTTGGCAAAACCAAACAAAAAAGAAAGAAAAAAAGAAAGAAAGAAAGAAAGAAAGAAAGAAAGAAAGAAAGAAAGAAAGAAAATTCCTCTAAAAATATTAAGGTACAAAGAGTGGACTGAAAATGAGTCACAGCCAATATCCAAAGAAAAACTTTCAAGGCCTTCAGAAATCCCATGGAAGTATTGATCAAGACACAGAAGCAAAATATAAAGAAATAAATACTTAAGAGGTTACAATGAATTCAAAATACTAGAACAAGAAACATGAATTAAGTCTAAAATTTCAACCCACTGCAGCTCGAGGGTCTGTAACGTGAAAAATATTCAGTGTAAAGGTTAAATTTTGCTTGACTTCAATAAATATACTTAGTTTAATTTATAATTTAAAAGTGATTTTCCAAAGGTTGGTTGACTGAATGACACTTTAGGGAGCCAGCATGTAACTGAAACCCGCCTAGAGACAATACACAATCACTATTTAATGTTTTTTATGAGCTTGTTCAAAGGTTAGTGGTTTATGTCAGTAACTGTCCTTTTTGAACTGGTTTATATATTTTAATCATTACTGAAGCAGCTGTATGTTGAGCAAGAGTTCCAAGAAAGGGAAAAAGTGTTCTATTTTTGTCCCAGTCTTTCATGCTTTAACACGAACTGTTAAGGAATTCAATAGTAGTGGATTTTTTCCTTGTCTTGATCACACAAAATATCACCAAGGCCTGCTGTTGGTCCATAAGCTGCAATTTGAGAACCAGTGCTTTAAAAAAATTTGAATTAAAGTCAAGATCACATTGTTGTTATTTTCTAAAGATAAGGTGCTGGTTAGCATTTCTTTGGAAAAATCTAGAGCTACTGACTCAGCCTGTTTTATCACCCGTGTAAATGTTATTGCAGTGGAATAGTGGTGGTAAACATTTCTTTATGGAACATTTTATTTTCTATTGAATAAAAAAGTAATAATAATAAAATGAACGTTTCTTCTGTTGTGTGATGAGTCTTTATTTAGGTTGTCGAAGCACTGCATTTGTCATTGAGTAGAAATGGTTATTCTGACTGATTGCACAGCAATTCTTGAGAGCTTTTTTCCTCCCACGTATGCATTTTCATTTGACAGCCAATATCATAAAGTATATATATATATATATATGAATAAAAAGGGACACTTTGTTTTTTTTCATTGTGACCTTGGGGTGTTTTCTTGTTGACTGAGCCGACAAAAAACATCTCAGTCGTTACACAAATAAACTGATAACTATGTCTTAATCACAACGTTTTTTATTATACTTTTATAATCCTCTGATAGGAATTTTCTGGAATACAAGTACGATAGTGACGTAAGAGATTTGCAGCAGAAAAGTTTAATAACTTAACAGTTACATCCGATAACTTAATATAGCGAATGCTCTTACTGTTTTTCATATAAACTGACTCATCAGAGCTCTGCCTGCTAATGTTACTAGATGGAAATTTGTTCTGAGTGTGTGTGGTTCAGGTAAATGATGGCTTCCTGTATTGCACAAATGTTTTTGTTTTTTTTAAAGTCAAGTATCATTTACAGCTTAATTATTATTTTTTTTAATAGCCAAAAATCCTAACACTCGGTGCACTCACACAAAGCTATCTTATCTTTGTATGTTGGCATAGTATAAGAAATGCTTTGATATGATAGTTTGGGAATTAATTTAGATTTGTGGTCCATGGTAACTCAAAGATACGCGATCTAAAGAACACAAGCAGGGAGGGAAATCATCTCATGTGATCTAATCTTCTCATTCATAAGTTCAATATATATCCCACATTCTCACATTTGAATTCAAAAAGAGGAATATCATATCAAACTATTAGAGCAGGATCATGCTGTATGTTTGTGTGCGCTGGTATATATACAGCCCTGTTCCCAGAAGAGTTGTGACACTGTAAAACATACATTAAACTGAATACAGGGATCTTATACTTCAAGGTATAATTTCAAATACTGAAACATAGTTTTTTTTTATTAATCATTTTAAAAAATATCCACAGTTTGAATGTGGTGCTTCTAAAAATACAGAACAGAAACAACGGGAGTCTGGAAATGTTGTGTGAAAAATCCTAGTAACTGGTTAACATGGTTGCTTTATAAATAGTATTGCAGAACAGTGCAGTCTTTCAGTAATAAAAATGGAGAGTGATTAACTACAGGTCATTGTGAAAGAAAGTCTGGGCAAATATATAAGACTCTATTGATCCTGAACAACATATACACCTTTCTGAGCAATTTTGATGTTGCTTATTTCAGCAAAACAAGGAAAAACTGCAAGGTGTTTCTAGTAACATGATTTGATTCAGTAATAAAAGGGGTGTGGGTGTGTGGGTGCAAAGCCCTCCTGTCTGTAATTCCTGAATAATGAAACAGAAAGTACAACTCAAGACATCCCGGGCTTCTGAAGAACTGAAATCTTTTATCAAGACAGAACAATAAAACACTTAAATGTTTAAAAGTACTCCTCAGTTCTCAAACATTTCAGAGCATTGTTAAAGGAAGAGGTGAGAGAACGCACAATGTTGTGTTTGTAGAAATCTATATATAAAAAAAAGAGTTTGAATTATTTGAGTGTCATTGCCTTTTCTTGTTGTATGGAAACAGCAGAGTTTTCATTACTTACTAGTTCATGAAGCCCCCTTTCAATACATTGTGTAAACATGTATGTAATTGCACTTTATATATCAGTAATATACAATTGGTAATCCCCACAAAACCTGTATCTTCTACAAACATCAACCAATATGTTTTAACTTAGTGTACTGACTGACATTTTTCCATACACAATTATTATGATTTCATTGTAGAATACTTCATTTCTTGCTTTCTGGTGGTTGTTTTATTCTGTGTTTGGTCCCGATGACCTGCATCATCCTAACCACTCAGCCAATTCAAATAGCTGTATATAAGCAATTTATTTTCTAAACAAAGTTACAAAGTGCTGAACAAAAATGATTAAAGCAACAAATATGAAAAGTTAAATTAAAAATAAATACCGTGGAGAAAAAAACAATTAAAAATTCAAAAATATTTGATAAAGGTGTTTGCAGCTATAGAAATCCAAATTCTATTCAATTCAATTTGATTGCATTTATAAAGGAAAGTATAGATCCTTCAACAAAACCGAGAACCCCAACAATCAGAAGACTCCTTTTGAGGAAGCACTTGGCGACAGTGGGATGGAAAAAACTCCCTTTTAACCAAAAAAAAAAAAAGGCTCAGTGAGGGGCAGCCATCTGCTGGTGCAAAAGACTTTAAAGCATGAAACGTCTTCAAAACGGTGTTTTAATCTATTTTCATGTTATATTGAGTCTATTAAAACACACACACACACACAGAATATATGCACATATAACATGTGCTGATGACATGACTCATCTCATTACTCCGAAAACATCAGTACAATAGATTATAATTCCATTTTCAATATCAACCGATGAATTTCATATTCTGAATAAACCCTTTTAAATAAACATTTCATCGCTCTCAAGCTGGAACTTTACAATGAACGACCACTGTCATCGGATTTCATTTACTTCCACTGTAGAAACACTAGGTGGAGATAAACATCCACCACCAGGCACCATACTCGTAATGACACGATTTTATAGTACAGCACAATGTTCTCTGGTGATGGGCACCTCGATAATTTAGTAATAACAAACAGATTTCAAAGCATATAAAAAACAAGTCGAAAACACAGACTAAGGATAGTAATGCGGTCAATGGTGAATTTGAATGTTTATGCTTTCGAATTATTGGAAACAGGCAAAAAGGAAAAATGAAATAAAAAGAAAAAAGCACTCCCTGGTCTGTATCCCCACGTAAGCCCACCCCCCGTGAAAGTGAAATCTGCCATCCGTGCTGCAGTTCCTCTACAGTCTTTAATTTGAAGTCACTCCTACCAGGACGTATTTCCTCGGGCACAAGCGCGCGCTGGAGCCTGCCGTCTTATTAACGCACAGGTTTACTGACACAGCACTGGATCTACAAAGGACCCAAGGACACAGACTTTTGAATCTAGTTAGCCTGATTAAAAGCAGCTAACACTGACATCATTTTATTGTACGGCTCCCTAAACGGATGGTATCGTAATAAAAAAAGAAAAAAAGTTATCACTTGGGACCGAAAAAGGGACCGAGTATGAATGATGTATTGCGCAGAATCTCGGCTCATTTAGCCTACGATTAATTTACCGGAGAGAAGCGCATCTCCATCTCGTGGGATGCGAGCGGGGCATGTCTTGGCTGAATGCTGTTGCACGGTTTTGGTTAGACGGTGCCAAACTTGCGCAAAGAGCCCGATTCTGCACAAGAACTGATCGTTGCCAGTAAGGTGACCGAAAGCACACAATGTCAGCCATACGGCGGAAATTTGGTGAGGACTACCAGGTGGTAAACACCAACAGGAGCATGACTTTTTCCGCGCCGGTGAAGAAAAAGAGGCAGCGATTTGTAGAGAAGAACGGCCGCTGCAATGTCCAGCACGGTAACCTTGGGAGTGAAACCAGCAGGTACATCTCTGATCTATTCACCACGCTGGTGGATCTAAAGTGGCGCTGGAACCTGCTCATCTTCATCCTCACGTACACGGTGGCGTGGCTGGTCATGGCTTCGATGTGGTGGGTCATCGCTTACATCCGCGGAGACCTGAGCTACGGCGGCCACAACTCGTCCTACACCCCGTGCGTCGCCAACGTCTACAACTTTCCCTCTGCGTTCTTGTTCTTCATCGAGACCGAGGCGACCATCGGCTACGGCCACCGGTACATCACGGAAAAGTGTCCTGAGGGTATCATCCTCTTCCTCTTCCAGTCGCTGCTGGGCTCCATCGTGGACGCTTTCCTGATTGGCTGCATGTTCATCAAGATGTCGCAGCCCAAGAAGCGCGCGGAGACGCTGATGTTCAGCCAGGACGCGGTCATTTCGCAGCGGGACGGGAAGTTATGCCTCATGTTCCGAGTGGGAAACCTGCGAAACAGCCACATGGTGTCCGCTCAGATCAGGTGCAAACTCATAAAGGTAAGCACGCGCGTTACCTGGGTGATAGCCAGAGGATGTTTCTCCTGCGCCACCTCAACTCTGAACGTGTTGTGTCTGAATAAAAAACACTCTCAAATTGTTAAGTGTGTGTTAAGTGTTGTGACCGTTTTTCAAGCCATGCACCGAATTTCTGTTAATTCCCAGATTTGACTATTTCAGGGCAAAGATTCCCACTGGACGGCCTGGAATATACGAAGGAAAGCATGGACTTAGAACTTTTAACTGTAACTCTCCAAGTGTTACAGCTTTTCCTATATATATATATATATATATATATATATATATATATATATATATATATATATATAAACAACAACTTCCGTTCACACACTACACCAAAGTAATTAAGTAATAGATAAATTGTACATTTTTTCTGACCTAATGGAAGATTTATATTTTATAGGTACAGAACAGTCTGGACAATGAACTACCAGAAGTTTAAGATCAGCCTGTACGTGATTTGAAATGAGTTTAGCATCCCTGCTGTAGGGGCTCTGCTTTTATAGCGAGGCTCCATCGTGAGTTGTGCTTTAATAAGTGGCCATTTACTCCCCGGAGCATCCTACTTACAGCTACAGGCTGTGTATTTCAGCTCTGTGTTTATCAGCTCTCCTCTCTTCATTTCTGAGATGCTGAGTGAGCCGCCTGCTTCAGCGAGGGTCATCACAAACTGCCCCCCACCCCTCCTTCAGTCAGCAGTATGGCTGTCAGTGGGTTGTATATTCAAATTCAGCCTCAACTTAAGCTGTCCACAGATGAGATGAATGCCTCCCCCAGGAAATAGTTTGTGGCCAACTACAGCACGAGCACTTGGTTAAAAGATCATTTCTAAAGTTAACCGGCTACAATGGCTGTAATTCCTGTGGCCACTCTTTCCTAAAGACAGGACAAAATGTAACTATTAAATACTGAGACGTGACAGTGATTTGGCATTTTACCAGAGCAACTGCTGCCTTTCAGCGCTGCAAAAAATAAAAATAAAAATCCGGAGGATGAAAGGAGAGCTGAGGCAGCTGCTGTCGGCTATGATAAACGGGAAGAGGAAAACATTTTGTGTCATGCAATTTCACAACTGAAATAGACTGAAACTGCAGCTTCAAACAGCAGTCTCTCACCAGGGGAATGCTTTTCTCAAGTCCTCTAAGCAACATTTCTTTTTGGCCTGCAGACCTTATGACTGATGGACAGTGCTCAACAGTGTCTGTGTATCTCAGGTGCTGAAAAAAGTCCAAACACAACAATTCATCACAATTTGAGGACTTTGTATGAGCCCGCATAAGCTCCCTGTAGCAGTGTTCATCAGTTTAAACCTTAATAGCCGGCAGCGCTTTGTTGTGACAGTTAGATGTGCTTTTGTCACTCCTTTGGAGTTGTGAGGTGATCTTCAGTGACGGCTCACTTTTATGAACTCACACCAACGAGTTGATTGTACTTAGTTGTTTATTTTGTTTTCTTAACCAAGTCAACAGAAAAAATGTTTAAAGTCCTTTTAAAATGTTTTAATCCCTCTATTTTTCATTTGACTTCAATAAAAAGAAAGAAATAATAAATAAAAGTCACTCATTATTAAAAGCCTTATTACTGCCACTGTTTCAGCTCTTTCTCCCATTTTTCTTTCATTACTTTATCAATTGTCCTTTAATTAACAGCTGAGAAAGGCAAAGGAAAAATATAGTGTCTTGATTGCACTTAATCACCAGTCTCACAGATGAATAATCACACAGAATGCACCATCATCAACTTTCCTGCCTCTGCAGAGGAGAGCAGTTCATTTCAGGCCGTTTTACACTCTGCATAGTCGCCTCTAATGCATTCTGTCCTGTTTGAAATAACAGAGTGAGAGCAGTAAAACAAACACCCATGGGACACGCTGTAAAATTTCAGCCTCAATCAGAGCCACTGTAGATTTATCATTAAAGAGGAATTGTTATGAAAGTTTAAGCTGTATTCGGTTCCTGATACTGTAACTGAATTCATCAGTCAGGTGTGATTTGTAGCATTCATAGCAGAACGTACTGGAACAAATGCTGCATTACTGTTGCTGATTAGATACATAATGGAGACCCAGTACTTTAGCTGTGCAGGTAGCTTTCTTGGTCTTGCCTCACGTCTCAAGTTTAAGTGAACGTGCCAGCCTGGAGTGCTGCTTAATTACTGCATGGTAAACATTTGCTGTTTAGAGTGCTTTCATCCATCAGGTTTTTTTTTCAGACTTTATTTAAACAGTCCTTGGCTTCCTTTCTAAGATCAGTTGATTAAATTTATGTGATGATCCTGACCTGGGATTTCTGCCAGTGAGTAATGATCATTAAATGATATTTTTAAGCTACAATCATTTATGTGTTAATGGAAGGTCAGATGTCCAGGACACATGAATCATGTGTAAAATAAAAATAAAAATAAAAATATTCAATTAACCTGCAGTAAAGGGTCAAAACCTGTTTGATGAATTCATAAGTCTTGTCCACATTAGCTGATTGTGATATTTTAAGAAGAAGCCTTCATCATCTTTGGATCCTGGACTAATCGTGCTGTGAAATCTGTGCGCAGGGTATGATCGTAGCACTGCTGCATTGTTCCTTTTTTCCTGCCCATGTACGTCACTGTGTTGTCAGACTGCACAGCGGTGTATTGTAGAGTAGATTGATTCAACATAGCCCTCTAGTACTACAGCTGCACTGTGCAAACGATGCCATGGCTCATGTTCAGGTAGCACGCCACTCAAGGTCACTGTCAGATGTTTTGCCCACAAAGCTGGCTGAAGAAATGAGGCATGCTGCAGTAAATCCTAATGATGGAGCAGTGCAAACGTACGGTGGCACGGAGATACCTAGGCATGGGCCATAAATATGCTGTGGGACCTGGATACTCTGGACTTTTGGGAAAAAGTAAAGTTGGTGTGTGTGCAGTCAGTGAATTATTACAGAAAAGAATACTTGGTGGAGTATTTGGACTCTTCAGCTATGTATTTTCTGACTCTTTTACACAATGATGTAAGAAACTGTCACTGGAGTGCTAAATAATTCCCCCTTGCTACGTGGGCGTCTAGTGGCTATGAACATTAAAGCCAACACTGATCTCCTTGAGTTTGCCCTCTATCTGCTGGATGTGAATTTTACTGAGTTTCATCAGTAGAAGTTTAGAGGACTGAAGCACAAGTAGAAATGTAAAGTAGGAGGTGATGGTGGGCGTGCCTCTTTCCATTTCACACGTCTCTTTTATCGACAAGCTCAGTGACATGTGGGACTTGTCTAGAAGATGTGATAACAATATAAAAGATTTACTTTAAACATTGTAGCCTTATTTCAATCTCCCACTCCCTTCTTCCGTGACTTGTGACCAAGACTCGGAGATACCTGAACTTCTTCACTCGGGCTAGCAACTCATTCCCAGGTCGGAGTGGGCACTCCATCCTTTCTGCCTGAAAACCATGGCCTTAAACTTGGAGGTGCTAATTTTGGTAAATGGACTGGTTCTTATATAGCGCTTTTCTACTCTTCTGAGCACTCAAAGCGCTTTACACATTTGCTGCACATTCTGAAGCAAACTACCCCATTGCAAACTGGAGGTCATGGCTTGAAGGAGCTATCAGAACTAAATCAGCTGGAAAAAGCAGATCCTGAGAACACCAAATGTGACACTCTCCACCCTTTGGCTGCCACAGCATTTGTGACGAAGAGCAGGAGTAGGGAAGTCCAACAATGGAAAACATCAGACTTGCTGATAGCAATACAAATCAAACTCCAACTACAGTAATACCAGGATTACCATCCACAGGGCTGCAGTGAAATTCCCTCTCTAAGTCCACAAAACACATTTTAGAATGATTCAAAAATACTCACAAGAACGAAGAGTTAGTTATGGGTTATGGCACCAGGATAAAAACCGGGTTATTCGTCCTGAATGTAAGATTCAAGTAACCAGTTTGCAGTGCTAGATGTGAGTTCATGAACCCATTCAACTGCATCCAGTTCAATAGTGCTGTTAGACAAGTGTATTTCAAGGCATTTGTTGGCATAGTGTACATACATATAGCCACTTTTAAGAGAACTAGAAAGAATGCAGCTTTAGGCTGTATTATATTTCACCAGACACAAGTAATTAACTTGTGTCTGGTGAAATATAATAGTAGATCCCAATTTTATGGTTACACATAACAAACTTAATTATGAGCAGAAACACAGCTCTCTGGCAGTACTGCCCACCCTATATCCACAACGCATGTTAATGTAAAAACATAAAAGTCCTTGAAATTCCATTAATATTGATGCAGCATTAATTAATAAACCAGTGGAATGCAGAGGTGCTCTGACCCCTGCAGCACAAGTGAAATATAATATTAAAATGGAAACATGCAGGCATGTGGGTTGCCGTCAGAGCGCGGTCGTAACGAGCTTATCTTGGCAAGAAAAAAAATTGGTGGGACAAAGGAGATGGAAGCAGTAGACAGCAGCAAGTGTGGCAAACAAGACTGAACAAAAATGCAGCGGGGGAGAGTGACAGCTGGGCGGTGCTCGTCAGTGTCAACAGAAGCTTGTCTCAGTAGGTTGGTCCACAGCAGGAGATAAGTGATAAGGGCGAGAAGCAGAGAGACAGGCATGCATGCAGGAGCTTAGCGAGACAGGCAGGCAGATATGCCGGCATGACTCGCAACATCTGCCACCGTCTAACTCTGAAGGACAAGCAGGGAAAGCAGAAGAAAGAAGAGAAGAAGAGGCAAAAAAAGAAAAGCGATAATGTTGTGGCAGACAGATTGAGAGACAGAATGCAACGTCTGTGCGAGAATCACATTTTATCTCCCGCTCAAAGCCCAGTAGCTGGACACATGTCCACATTTGCATGTCAAACACAAAAGTAATACATTTGTGTTGCATTGTTGATGTCTGGGTTTAGTATCTTTCTCAAACACATGCATTTGCACACACACAGTCCACACAAACTCTCACTGAAGGGGAAGTGAGTCACCAGGGAGAGGGCCTGCCTTCACTCAACTTGAATCTCAGGTGGCTTGGTAAATTAAGCACCCCCTCCATATCAGGACCTCTTCCAAAGGCCATTAATTTCCCCCCTGTGGCGCTGACTGTTTAGCAGCACTAAGAGAACACACAAGGCTTTTACACTGTTGAAGCCATCCAGCAGCTTTCTGCGTCCTTGGCAGGGGTATAATTCTGTTGTAGCACTACAGCGCTAGTGAGGCAAGCAGTGAGGATTTATTAAAATCAGCAGTTTTACCTTTACACCCAGAAATAAATGACTTACCAGTACACTGGTTTCCAAATGGGAAAATCTAGTGCAGTAGCACCATTATTATATTTAAATAGAAGGAAATCTTGAGCTTTGCCTGTTTTTGATGTCATAAAGATTGCTGCTAAAAAGAAGGGCAGTTAGATGGATAATTAAGCTGGATAAAAAGGATTTAAGCAGCAATACCTATTACCACACTGGACTGCATTTTACTGTTCACTAAGTGTAAATATGAAAACATCAGAGGCATAATTGAAGAGCCTCAATGTTAGCATTTTTCCACCCTCTGATCTATACCATAGTTAGACAAGAGGGTTCAGTTCTCAATAATCAAGGCACTTGGTAATGTAAGGTAAAGCCTTAATAATAACAGAGAGAAAACCCCAACAATCAGAAGACCCATATGAGCAAAGACTTGGCAACAGCAGGAAGGAAAAACTCCTTTTTAACAGGAAACAACCATGTGCTGCAGCCAGTTTGGGAGTGAGGGGCTGGAGACAGGACAAGTTCTGTAGCATACAGTCTGTACCAAGCAGGAGGTCATATTTGTCAGATAATGACATCAACAATAAAAACAAACATAAAAAAAACATAAAAATGGGTGTGCTCTAAAAGGAGCTACTGTAAAGTTTTTTATTAAAGACTGTAAAGGTGTTAAATTCATTGCTGAAGTTGGGTATTTCCCCACAGGAGTCAGTGGGGACTGTCTTGCTTTTGAAGCCAGCCTCAAGTAGCCAATGCAGGAACTACTGTTTTTCTACTCATTTCTCAGCCCTGGAGGTTGCTGCTTTGAAATGATAGCTTTGTGCTGCTAAGCTAAGCAAACGGCCCGATGAATGCCACTTTATATTTATCATGCAGAGTGAGAGTAATATCTCCAAGCTCTCAGCAATAAAGTGAAAAGTATTTAATGTCAGACGATGTAATCCTATAAGCTGGGATTTAGACCAAAAGCAAAAGGAAGGGCTGCTTTTGTAAGGGTGTCTGTTATTTATAGTGGCTACCGGTAAGACAATCGATCCAGGAAGTCCAGCTGGAGTAAACAGATTAATGCATTTAATGGCTTAACAGTTGCCAAAACACTTTACAGCGGACATGACCTGATTGTTTTAGGCATCAAAGATGGAATTACTTTATCTTTAATGGCAAAGGTAAACAGAAGCAGTTTGTTTGTTTTGGCAGAGCCACCCTGTGCAGGCACCCCTCCATTCCAGGCATGATCAGACTCTGACTGAGGAGATTTTACATCTCTTCCTTGATGAAATCCCCAAATCGAGTAACATTATTTTATTTGTTACGAGAATGCACCCCGTAGACTGACAGATCAAAGGCGCGGTGGGTGGTGTAGCTTTTTACAGCTTTTTCTGCTTGCTTCCTTTTAAGTAGAGTTCTCACTGTTACATAAAAAACATCCGCATTTCTTGCTTTTTTGACTTAACTTCAGTGGACATGTTACATCGGCTCCCCGTCTGCGCGTTCAGTGAGCGGCAGCCACTGATGCAGCATGATGGGTGACACTTTCCCTCAAGAAGGCGAGCCGGGGATCTGTGGGCACAGACGTCTTCCTGTGAAATGTCACACCCTTCTGTCCTCAACATCACGGTGAATACAAATGACAGGCTGTTTGCCATCTGTGAACCGATTGGCTCCTTGCTGAAAGGGCCGGGGAGGCCACTCTTCATGAAAGTTAACAGTAGGCGACGGGAAGAAGATATAATCTATTTAATCTACTAATAAACATTAACAACGGGGAAAGATGATTTTCACCCTTCTGTTTATGTATGAAATGTTAGAACTCATATGGGTATTATCAGTATTTTTTCTTTTTGGCCTTTTCTTTGAGCTTCTTTCTTGATATTTTCATTTAACACATACTTTACTTATTTAGATTTGCCCTATTTGGTCTACATTTGGTCAACAATGTTGGTTTTTTTTAAGGCTAGACTGTTGCTGAGAATTTCAATGGGGTCTAATCTGCTGGAAATTAGGAGGTGTGTACACAGTGAATGAAAAAAAAATGAAATAAAGATTACTGGTGCTTGGGTTGTCAGAACGAGATGCTGGGAAGGTGAGAGACTATTGTTTTAACACCTTCATTCTCACTTTTACCCTGCATGTCTGCCAGTCATTGTGACAAGTACATTTCAGTGCTATTGCCTCCTCAGGTCAGTTGTTCTTGCTTTTACCACTATACAGCAAAAATACACTTCATTAGGTCCACATTGCTTACATTGTGTTGGATCTCCTTTTGCATTCAGAACTGCTTTAATTCATCATAGATTTGGAACCATCAGAATTTTTGGTTCATATTGATATGACAGCTTCACACAGTTGCTGCAAATTTGTCGACGGCGCATCCATGATGCAAATCTCTTTTTCCACCACATGCCAAAGAGGCTGTGTTTGACTGAGATCTGTGACAGTGGAGGCCATTTGAGCACAGTGAACTCATTGTTGTGCTCAAGAAACCACCCAGTAGAAATTTCAGTACTGAATAGCTGTTAGCTGGTGGTCTTTTCTTCCAATATAACAATTGAAAGACGTCACAGATGTTACTTTGGCATTGGTTTGAGGTACTTCTTAAACATTGCCTCGATATCTTGATTAGACTTTGTAGAGAAAGTTTGCATTTAAGGTTTTTTTCTTTGTTGTTGGTTTGTTAGTTAGAATAAATGAAATTAAATTAATTACAATTATTGAGAAAAGAATTATAAGAAAAAAAAACCCTAAATGGTGGATTGATGTAATCTATTTCACACTTTGTAAGAGATGTTCTGACATGAACTCTGTATAGGAGCATGGTCTGTCCGTCTATGGTTAAGTTTTATATGTTGTACTGCAACCAGTTTTGATCAGCGTTAGGGGTTTAATTATGTTTGCTGGAAAGTTTAAGATGGTTTGAGCTTCATGACATGGTGCGTTAATGTTGCTGGAAGCAGCCATCAAATGATAGATACATTGTGGTAATAAAGGGACGGACATGGTCATCAACAATAATCAGCAAGGCTGTGGAGTTTAAATGATGCTCAGTTGGTGCTAAGAGGCCCAAAGTGTGCCAAGAAAATATCCTCCACACCAATGCACCACCACAACCAGCCTGACAAGCTGATACGAGGCAGGATGGATCCATAGGATTTATGTTGTTTATGTCAAATTCTGACCCTACCATCTGAATGTTACAGCAGCAATTGGGGCTCGACAGATTGCTGCTGTAACATTAACAGATTTTTCCAAATCTTTTTGTCCCCATCTGACAAGACGCGTAGGTCTGTCGAAGCAGTTCTGGGAGCGCTTTGTATTTAGTTGCTGTTGTTTTGCAACAGTACTACCACAAGTGAGCCTGGGACCAAAGATAACGTCTACATCTTCTTCATTACGGTCCCGTTTTTCAATAAGTGTGGCTGATGGAAGCAATTCTCAGCGACCACTTCTAGTTTACAGGTTTCACCCTGTCTGCCTTTGAGCACCAAAAACAACTCATTCTCCCCACTTTAACTCTCTAAGTATCCAATTTCATATGGTACCATGTGAAATTCCAGAAGGAAATTGCCTTTTCAATGCTATTCCAGTGGACTTTAAACGCAGCTTCGGTTACCTTTTGATCAAGGATAAAGAATACGTGCATATATATAGTAGCAGTAGTTGGGTTTCACATGAAAAGTACTCACCTAGTGGTAGGTACTGCAAAGGAGAGGTTAAACCTGGCAGATTGACAATGTGTCCTCATAAACTCAACTATAGCCTGTAAAAAGCTATTTTTGTGCAGGAATATTGGCTTCAATCAAACACACTGACTTTGAACCAATGAGACTGCAGGCTAAAAACTGGTTAATGCTTCAGTGGCTTTGGACCCTTTCACTCTCACATGCACCTCTTTCGGGTGATGTGTAGGAAAGCTCAGGGCTCTAAAATGTGTGTTAAAATGGGTCATAAAACCTTTTAGCTGTGTAGGTAGAGTCATTTGCATGTTCTACATGAAAGCAAAACAGTACTTTGAAATTCAGAGGGTTTTTTTTTTAACATGACGACAATATGATTCAATTAATTCATTTTGTCAGATGTGTTTTCCTCAGCTGGAAATACACTTCCATAAACAGCAAACACCACACTGATAATGTCCTAAAGATAATTTAGGTGACAAGAAGATTCTCGACACTTTCATGTCTGCATGGCAGATATGACCGGTAACTTCTTTGAGTCTATGCTGGTTGCCTGGCAACTGGTCCCAGCATAGTCTGACCCCAGCCTAGTACAAAACTGTGAATTGGCATGAATTTTTTTACACTTTGCTTTCTGCTTTGTTTTTGTTTTAAATCAAATAAAATGTAACAATAATGTCAGGTTTTAAAGTGTCCACCTCAAATCAGTGATTTTAAGACTCTCTTGCTAGTTTATGAAGTTGCTAAATGCCAATCACCAGCATTATCTCAGTCAGGCTTTCTAGTTTATGTAGCTAGGTCCCTCACGAGTCAGAATCTCAGGAGTTCTGACTTGAGGCTGCAGAGCAATCTGCCTCAGAGTCAGAAGGACTCCATCTTTGTAGAAACCCTCAAAACCCCTTTTATGAAAGATTAGAAAATCCATTTAATGTACATCTTTTCTTCCTTACACTGCCTTGGTGGGAGTGTTGGTATAAACTTCAATGTTTGTTCTAAAATGTCCTGTTCATTTGTGTCTACAGTCTCGGCAGACCCCAGAGGGCGAGTTCCTGCCTCTGGATCAGTGTGAACTGGATGTAGGTTTCGGGACGGGGGCGGATCAGCTCTTCCTAGTGTCACCTTTGACTATCTGCCATGAGATCAACAGCAACAGCCCGTTCTTCGACCTGTCACAGCGCTCGCTCATGAACGATCAGTTTGAGATTGTTGTCATTCTGGAGGGCATCGTGGAGACCACTGGTAAGAACGTATTCTTATTTCTGAGGTCCTTTTGCTGTCTTTTTTAAAAACAACTAACTTTGTGTAAGCATCGCTGTCCCTTATCATTTGTCTCATCATCATTTAGCAGGTGTTAGATGGAGCTTCTCAGTAATATAAAATGAAATATTTAACACAATGTTTAATTTCATGGTGTTTAATTATTCAAAACACAAGGCTGCTTCCATCTCTGTTAGTTTTTCATGTTTCCCTCTCCCTTGTCCCTGAAGCAGTTCACCACTTTCATATCAGCTTCCTGTCTGGCTGTCAGTCCATTTTTATTTAATACAGTTTTCCTCATAATGTTACAGCGTGTTAGTCATCTCCTCTTTGTCTTTTCCCTGTCTGTATTTGAAATATTTTTCTACTCTGTCTCTTCTCTTCATCTCAGGTATGACATGCCAGGCAAGGACATCTTACACTGAAGATGAAGTCTTGTGGGGTCATCGCTTCCTCCCTGTCATGTCTCTTGAAGAGGGCTTCTTCAGAGTCGATTACTCCCAGTTCCACAACACCTTTGAAGTCCCCACACCTCCCTACAGTGTCAAAGAGCAGGAGGAGAAGTCCTCCCTGACGTCACCCAACCCCCTGCCTGTTGCGCCTACTCCCCCTTCGCCTCTGCTGAAGAACAGCAGCCGAGTAGGCCGCAGGGAGAGGCTCCTGTCAGCTGACAATGCAGACCATGTAGACGATCAAGTCTCCAGGCTGCCCAGCAAACTCCAGCGCATGAGCTCCAGCAGGGAGGAGCATCTCTGGAGGGGGCTGAAGACTGGGTCAGCCTTGCCTGGGGGGAAGGCCTCCAGCACAGGAGATCTGCCGCTTAGTATTCAGAGGCTGAGGTCCAGCTCCATCCCTGTAGTGAGGCAAGGACATCCGGAGGAGCAGGTCCAGCTGTTGTCTTTGGATGGAGAAGCTGAGGAGAGTGAGCTGGAGAAGCACAGATTGCCCACAGCCATTAGCACCATTGCTGCTCCAACCCCAGCACCAGTCCAGATCTCCTTGGTAGGGACTCGGCCAGAGGACAACCTGCCTCCCAAACTGCGCAGAATGAATGCTGACCGCTGACATCTGCAAACTACCTTCAGGACTAAAACTAATTTGAAAAATTTATCAGGCTTGATGGGCATTGCATATAAGTAAAGTCTACTGTGATCTAGTTTTTTTTTTTTTGTAATTTCTGCAGATTCTCTCCAGTTTTCAGTATTTCTTATCAGGCTCTTTACTAAGTTGTCCATTGCCACAAATAGAAGGACAACACCAATAAGCCATCCATCCGCTCATACTGTGACTCAGTTTTGATATATCACCATCTGTGCCCCCCACTGACTTTTAACATTTATGTCCTTGTGCTTGTTCCTTTCATTTCTTTTCCCAGAAGTTGCATCAAAGACTTTCTTATGGCCTCAAACTGCTGTATCCACTTTTTTTAATTGAACAAGCACCAAAGTGGCAGTTATAAATCAGACTGATCATTTGCTAAACCAGTTCCCTTAAAACAGTGACTGTCCAGTGGCTGCTTAGCAAAGATAACCAGGCACGGCAAGTCTGTCAAGCTTTGGATTCACTTATTATTCTTGATTTCTCATATAATAAGTGTGCAGTGGTGTTTAAATTAAGCCTTTACCAAACATAAAACAATGTGCAAAACGATAAGAAAGTGTTTTAGAGGTTTGCTCATTTGTATCAATGTAAAATTTATCTGTAGCAGATGCTGTTTGCTACAGGACAACCTACTGTAGTAGTCAAATACTACCTAATCTCTAAAAACAGATTTTGCATATGAATATGTACAATCTGTAGGCAAGACACAACATTTCTGTACCAGGCACACTCTGGTTTCTTTTTGTAGTCTTTTTGTAGTCCAGGTGCACTTTACTAGCAATGCGCCGATATGATATTTGGATCAGATTTTGGTCCGAGCCTAATTCTAAAGGCTGGATTGGATATTGTTTAAAACAAGATGATCTATGACCAATCTATTCATTTTTACTGTATTTGATTCACTCAGCAGCAACAGTGGTTGCTATTGGCCAAGCTAACAAAGTACTAAGTAAGCTAACAGCAAAGCAGCAGTTGATGCTTTCTCTTTCTTGGTCCTTCACTTGTTTGGAAGCTTTTATTACTCTTTATTACACTCTTGGTTACATAATGTGCTTGTGCCAGCTCAACTTCACACCAATATATTGAGGAGCAGTAAAAGCAGGTGAACTCAGATTGAGAGGAAGTAAAGGAGAAACTTGCATGACTGTCAATGAAAGCAGTGTGCAGTAGGCTTGCACTGAGCTCGGACTAATGCAAATAAATTAGATAAATAATGAAAATTACATTTTAGATTTTATTAATTTTTCCTGTTGTTGTTTATTATTTTATTAATAAATATAAAATCAAGTACATTTCTATTCTTGGATGCATGTATTTGTTAGGAAAGCATGATTTAAGTTGAGCCTGGTGCTAGCTAAAACATAAGGAATGATACTCTTCCTCACAGTGAGGATTACAGTTTATTGATTTAACTCTGGTACCGGATCAACAGATACTCAATGCCAAGATCTCAGTATTGGATCAGAATTGGTAAAAGTAGGATTGGTGTGTCCCTATTATTGACTAACTTTGGTTGATAGTCATTTTGTAGAACAATAGAGGAATATGCATTTGCTAAAACACATCAGATAACTATCACCTATTGCCTAACAATGATTTGAGTTTTTATTTGCTTTTTTGCCCGACATCACAAACACTAATCAGAGGATGGAAAAAGAGAGTAAGGTTCTAAGACTATATCCTCTTTAATTAATTAAATTTATTTTTACGTAAAATCCAGCAGCTTTAGCTTCAGTCTTTTTGCACAGTATCATGTCTGAAGGCATCCAGTGCATATTTAGATAATTTTTTCAAGATTAGGCATTGTTTTTTTTTTTTGCTAACATTGACCTCTCATCCCACATGCACAGCTTACATTAGCCTAATTAGCTAGTTAACATAAAGCTAACGAAAAATCAACGGCTTATCTACAATTTAGTAGAAAAACTGCATGAGTGCCATACAAGAAAGCAACAGGGGGACAGGGTTTAACTTTACACAATTTAACCTGAAGTGGATCCCTGATACACATGTTACATTAATATGTTTTAAGGACTACTATTTATTTGGATGCTCACATGAGCAACTGCATTACCTATTGTGCAATTTTAACAATTTTTACCTCTTGGTGCACTGTTTGCATTGGACCATTACACATGGGGTGCCAAATGCAATCACAAATCAATTTTAGACTGCAGATTTTCTGTCATTATTAACTGGTTTATCAAAATGTAAAAAAAACAACAGCAACAAAAAAAACAATGTAGGAATGCAGGGAAGATGACGTCAGAGGATCTGTGTATTATTGCCAATATAAAGGAAAGATTACTTCATATTGCAACTGCTAAACAATAAATTCTTTGAAAACACAACTGTGCCTGTTAGCACTGATTTTTCCCTATGAAAAAAAAGCTGTATTGCCTTTTCTGTTTGACTCAGCTTGTATATTTGCACACTGTACTCAACATCCAGAGCAGTTTCATCCTGCAGAACCTATCAGCAGCTCATGTGTCACCTGCTGTGATGGCTAAACCAGCATTCATCAAATATTAAAGCCTTAAACGTGAGCGTGAGTTTGTTCTGTTTTGAAGCAAATTTTAGAACGACAAGCAAGATCCTTCAGACAAAATCTTCAGGTAGTTACCCCTGGCTGGAAGGTTAACCGAGTTAAATCTAGCCCCTCAACCTTCTCCTCTGGCTGCAACTTATATTATATATATTATATATTTACTTATATTTTAGTTTTCAAGCTGCCAAAAATCACAGGTTAAAGGAGCTTGGTAAGTGGCATAATTGCTGCTGACACATGTACTCCATAGGCAGAGAATCTTGCAGAGATAAGACTTAAACATCAGAGGATGTCGAGCGTTTATTAGTCATGCTGCAAAGAATAGCAGAAGAATGAAATGTGATTATGTAACTAGTTGAGAGTAAGAAATGACCTCCGTCCAGCTTAAGATAAAATTAACTCAGATAAATGGTGGTGGGAAAGAATAAATCAAAGACATAATGCTGTATAATGATGGACCAACTGAAATATGCATTCATTATTCAGTGATCATTCAAATGTGCTTGGGGAAAAAAGATTAGTGTAATTTTCATTCAAAGGCACTTTCTTGATAAAAATTTTATATATATAAACAGTTTGCATCATTTGTATTCACTGACTTATTTCATATTTGGGTTATGCTAAAAAACTAATGAAATTGCATTTAATCAAGCAAAAATAAAACACACAATAAGTGCTTATCATTACCTTGAATATCATAAGAAGAAAAAACCTTAAACAGGAAAATTTTAATTTAAAATTGGTAGATTTACTGGAGCAGCAGGAAAGAAAAAAACATCCTTTTAGTAGAAAGAAACCTCCAGCAAAACTGAAGACAGACATAGGCCTTGATCACTTAGGGATTGAGGGAAAATAAAAGAGAAAAAAAAACAGATCATAGAGAGGACAAAACACGCAGTATGTGAGAAAGAAGATAAAATTCAATTTCATGGCTGCAGTGTATATATACACATATATATATATATGGGGAATAAAAACGGGGTAGTGGAGGAGTAATATATAGTGACTTATCCAGCCCTAAATATAATGATTATTAAAATGGAAAGCAAACTGAGAGCTGGTTCTATAGGACAGTGTCTGATTAGCTATGCCTCCCATTCTACTTAAACCTACAATCTGAGACTGAAACGTTCTATTAGGGTAATATAATACTAGGAGGTCTTTAAGATGTGATGGGGCCTGATTATTATAAGATGGATTTTATATTCTATTTAGGATTTAACAGACAGCCAGGGAAGATAAACTAATATGGGAGAAATATGATCTTTCTCCCGTCTGTTACCACTCTCACAGCAGTATTTCTGGATAAGTAAAAGCTTTTCAGGGAGCTTTCAGAACTGCCTGATAACAAAGAATTGCAATAGTCCAGCCTAGATGTAATGTGTGTGAATTAGCTTTTCAATATAACTGTTAGAAAGAGTGTTTCTGATCAAATGGAAGTCCTACATACTTGTTTAGTATATGTGCTGAAGGACATATGCTAATCACAAAAACCCACCAAGAATTCTCACAGTGTTACTGGAGGCCAATGCGATGTCATCCAGAGTAAGTTAGGTACCATGTTTTGAAAATTTGTTTAGGGCCAATTATAATACCCTCAGTTTTGTCTAAATTCAGAAACAGGAAATTACAGGTCATCCAGCCATTCATGTCTTTAACACATCCCTGTAATTGTAGTAATCAATTTGTGTAATCTGGCATCAAAGATGATTACATAATTTGGTATCATCTGTATGAGAATGAAAAAGTATAAAGTGTTTTCTAATAACATTACTGAAGAGAAGCATGTATAATGTAAGAAGTATTGGTCCTAGTACAGAACCCTGTGGAACTCCATAACTAACTAATGTGTGAAGAAGGCTTCCCAAACTTGAATTTATCAACTAGATAAACATAACTGAGACTGTTTTAAGTGCATTTAATTCTTCTAGAACAGCATTACTTGGAAACTTACTAGGAAACTTTATACATCTACTGCGCTTTATCACTTAATTTGACTATCTCAAGGAGTTAAAAGCTCTCACCTAGCTGTAACATTAAAGTAGTGTTTATGTGTTGATATTTATCATATTATTTTGACTCATTGTGCATAAATGGTTTATTTTTTGTAGTTCGTAGATTATATGCACATACTGAAAATGGCCCTGCAGGTGAAAACCACCTAAAAAGTAAACAAAAACAGAAATGTTACTTTAATAGTAATATGTGTTTTATCACATCATCATTCAATGCTGTCTTATTAAGCATGTCATATTTTGATTCTGTATATCAAAGAGGAAGAGTTGGGTGTATAAATTGTTATACACTCATGGCCATGACCCCCCTTTTGAATCCAAAATATTTACAATTTGGTGGAAAGATTCCTCTGAGATTTTGGACCATGTTGAGATGATAACATCACACATTTGGTGCAGATTTGTTAGAACAAACATCCATGTGAATCTCCCATTCTATTGCATCTCAATGATGACCCTGAGTACCCTGTGGTTATAAAGGGATGGGAATGTTCATTAGGAATACTCAGGTTGGTTGTGGTGTTTAAACCGTACTCAATTGGTACTAAGGGTGCCAATCTGTGCCAATAAGATTACACCAGTAAACACCATCACTGTCACCCTGAACTGTTGATACAATGCATAATCGATCCATGCTTTCATGTTTACATCAAATTTTGACCCTGAATGTGGCAGCGGAAATCAAAACTCATCAAACCAGGCCACATTTTTTCAGCCTTCTAATGTTTAATTTTGGTAAGACCCTGCGAACCGTAACCTCAGTTCTTTTTTCTTAGGTGACAGGCGCAGCACCTGGTGTGGTCTTCTGCTGCTGTAGCCCATCTGCTTTAAGGTTTGACGTGCTGTGGATTCAGAGATGATCTTCTGCATACCTTGACTTCAACAAGTGTCTTTCTTTCTTTGGTTACCGTCGCCTTCCTGTCAGCTTTTAGCAATCTGACCATTCTCCTCAAACCTCTGATATACAAGGTATTTTTTAAATTACCACTCTCTAGATATTTTCTCGTATGGACCATTCTCTGTAAACCCCAGAGATGTCAGACCACTGTGTGTGGCACCAGAAACCATGCCACGTAGAAAGTCATTTAAATCACCTTTCTTCCCTTTTCTGGTGCTTGGTTTGAACTTAAACTGGTTATTTTCATTACTTTTACAAGTTTAAATGTGAGTGTATACATTTGGGTTTTTAATATTTTACAGACATATCAAGTCATCTAAAAGTAATCTAAAAAGCAAATAGTTATTGCTAAGAAGCACTGTTTTTGTACTGAATTGTAGTGGAGTACAAAACAAGTATATCAGCACTGTATCTAGTTACAGTGATTAAGAAAGGTTTCCACTATGATTATCCTTTAATAAAACTCAATTTCCACAGTATGTACTCAGTGAAAAGGGAACTTTATTACGAAAGTAAAGCAAACAAAGATATGAAGCTGTATTACTTCCAGCTTCATTGCTTTTTTTAAACCCCCAAAAGAGACATTTTCACAAATCTTACCAGTCCTAGACTGCAAGGCTTCTAAAGTTTGACTGTAGACTGTAGTCCTTTTTGTACCAATTTAGATTTCATTTTGAATCATTGTCATGTCTGTCTCAAATAGCATTTTTATGCCACCACAAAGGCAGAAGTGAAAGTAGGACGTGACTCCACGAGCCCCGTATATCTGCATGTTTTTCTTTTGCGCAGGGAAACACAGCGAGAAGCTCTCGGTTGGAGCACCATGATCACACATCCACATTGACCAGATGCTCATGCATAGTCAATGAGTACAAAAATCGCTGCTTCTCTACACTGTTAACTTCATGAACTGGACGATCATGTGAAATAAGAGATCATTTGGGATGTGGTGGTACAGCTCAACTGCGTTTTGGCCTCTTGACACAAATACAGCCATTTACATGCATGAACTATTAATAAATCTGCACCTTGGGGCTACTACTGCTTTGAAAGTATGATGTTAACTGGGAGTTTCTTGTACTATCCAGATGATTCAAACTCCACTAAAATGCACAAATAAACTGACTCGGTTTTGAAACAGAAAGAAAAAATACCACAAGTAAACAACCTATATATAGACATATATAATGTAATTCAGAATTTCATGAAAATATCAAAGACAAAACCTTACAATTCCAAAATATTTTGCACAACAGAAATTATGCCTGAATAGCAATGAGGAAATCAAGCAGATTTTTTAAAACATTTCCTTTTGATCAATATAAGGCATCATTTATTTGTGCTGCCATCTGTATAATGTGCCCACAGGCTCACTCTGGGCAGCATAGGTAAATAGTGCTCAGCTCTCCCTTGCAGAATCTCAATTGCTTTTCTTTCTTTACTTTTTCCATGACTCACAATTCGAGTGCATTTTATTGCCATGGTGTTCTATCTACTGTGATTCCAGAAGAGGGAAGGAAGGAAATTTACTTGTTTCTGTAACTCAAGAAAGTGTCCACCTGAAAAATGACTGTCTCAAGGTAATTTTTCCCTTGAAGGTTTCCCCTTCACTACACACTACAGAAATGTAATTTCATAGGTCTCTATTCATCAGACTTATGCTGTAAGGAACCACATGAATAGAATGACTCCACGTCAAGTTAATGCACCATTTTGCTGATAAGTCAAACTGTTATAGAGAAGATGCAAATGAATACATATTTTTAGTTGTTTAGTTTTTCAGTTGTAATTATTTAAAATGAAATTTGTCTTTAAGAATATTATTTTTTGGAAAGTCTGTAAAACTTCAAATCACTGGTTTTTCTCAGTAACATTAAAGCTGCTATTATCAGTGGAAAATAGCAGCTTTATTGGAAAAAACCCAGCCTTGGTTATTTTTACGTAATTATTTGACATTAGGAAAGGAAATAATCTGCCTCGATGAGACTATATGATTGCAGCTTGATTACATTTGATTCTAATGCGTCAGGTTTTCTATTCAAACTCTTTAAAACTGTGAATGAAAGCGTGCAGATACAGTAATGTTTCAAATCATTGAGAAGTGATAAGAAAAAACACAAAGACTGAAATCTCTTGTATTTAATGACCAGGACTGTGAAAACATCAGATCTGAAGGGACCACTTTACTGAGAAAATGAGGAATAGGCAAGATTTTGCCTTAATATCCTCAGATTTATCCTCAGATAATATCCAACGGCGACTCACATACTTGAAATGTGCAATTCCCTTGTATTCTTATTCCTATTTATTCTATTTATCCCTTTTGTATACTCTGTATTTATAGATGTGTATATATGGTATATTTCTGCTCACATTCTGTATATTCTGTCGGTGCTGTGCTATTGGAAACCGAATTTCCCGGAGGAACCCACCCGAGGGATTAATAAAGTTTCATCTAATCTAATCTCTAATCTAATCTAAGATTTTGATATAAACCCTTTTTTGATATAAAACCTCTTGGAGTCTGCAAAAGACTTGAGACTGGGGCGGAGGTTCACCTTCCAGCAGGACAATGACCCTAAACATAAAGCCAGGGCAACAATGGAATGGTTTAAAACAAAACATATCCATGTGTTAGAATGGCCCAGTCAAAGCCCAGATCTAAATCCAATCGAGAATCTGTGGCAAGATCTGAAAACTGCTGTTCACAAACGCTGTCCATCTAATCTGTCTGAGCTGGAGCTGTTTTGCAAAGAAGAATGGGCAAGAATTTCAGTCTCTAGATGTGCAAAGCTGGTAGAGACATACCCTAAAAGACTGGCAGCTGTAATTGCAGCAAAAGGTGGTTCTACAAAGTATTGACTCAGGGGGCTGAATAATTACGCACACCCCACTTTTCAGTTATTTATTTGTAAAAAATGTTTGGAATGATGTATGATTTTCGTTCCACTTCTCACGTGTACACCACTTTGTGTTGGTCTTTCACGTGGAATTCCAATAAAATTGCTTCATGTTTGTGGCTGTAATGTGACAAAATGTGGAAAAGTTCAAGGGGGCCGAATACTTTTGCAAACCACTGTAAAAGCTGATGTGTACCACAAATCAACGCATACGAGTGAGTATTTAAGGTTTGACACCATCATCCACTGGAGCAGAAACTGGGTGTCATCAGGACGCTACAACACAGAGCGAACACCATCCCCACAGACAGAGTGGCCAGGGAAGCAGAAGAACATCACATCAAGAAGGCCCTGAGTAAATGTGGTTAGGCACCTAAAGAAAGCTCCAGCCGATCAAGGAGAGAAGAAGGACAACTGCTGTTTAAGTGAAACCCTTAGGGATTCCTTTTGTGTCAAGGGTATCGGAACAGCTGAGATGGATTTTCTCTAAACACTAAGGTTGGGAAACCTACAGTGAGCTGAAACTGAAGAAGTCACTTGGATGAGTGATGAAACGTATCTCCCACTGAAAACGCTACGTCCAGATGAACAGAATCAACTTTTTGGGTGGTGTCTGAGCTTCTCTGGGAATTGCGCCCTAGCATCTGCATGTAATAAACATTTGAATTATTTATCACTCAATCAGCCACCACAGCACTTTCCGTCACACAGAGTTGTCACAGACTAACTCTGTGTGCTCAGCTCATCAGATTTAATTGCGTTGGAAGCAGTTTTATTTGATAGGATCCACTTGAACAAAGCTTGAAAATACTGACCCAATAGAGAATAATAAAGCCAACATCCTGTAGCGGATTAAAATTATTAGAGTTGAAAAGAAACGTTTCACATGGAACACATCTCATGTGTTGCAGTTTGGAGATAACCCTTCAATCTAAAAGATGTGAGGTTGATGGAAATCAAGAACAGGATCTGAGACGTCAGAAAATATGCAAATTTTTCTGGAAATATGCAAATTTTTTGGGTCGTGAACAAATCTTTCTCGAGCCTCTCTTTGAAGATTACTAAATTAGCCCATATGGTATTTACTGGATGTGTTACTTAGGTAATCCAGAGGGGGAAGATAAATTATAATGACGAAGACTGCAAATTGTGTGAGTAGTACAAGGACTTTTTAGATCAAAGGTTTTAGTGTTCCTCGGATTGGGATGGCGGAGTGGGCTTTTTTTGTGTCTTTTCTCCCATATCAAAGCCAAAACAGACAGGCAGTGATGTCTTTGTCACTCGCTGAAGGTCTCATCTAAATGAAGGAGCAGTGTGTGGGGGAGAAGCACAGAAGACTTTAATTTGATTTGAATAACAGTAGAACAATGTGCACCTTGAAACAAATTGAGTTTTCAGCCTTGCATGGATCAAAAGCAAATGAAGATCCACTCCTCTGAGTTACTGAATTTGTCACAAGAAACATGATAAAAAACCAAGCCTCTGAAGCTTGTAATGAAATGGCTCCCAGGAGTAGCTTTTAACCTAAAATATTTAGGTAATTGTTTTTTATTTAGTGCTCTTCATATCCGGATGAAGTCACACATTTAACAAGAGGGTCTTCCCCAAGCAGTGCTTCTCACTTATTAAAAGATCAATCAAATATTTATTAGACACGTTACACAAGAGTTGAAAGTGCTCACGAATTTTCAGCCTTGAACTAGTTTGACAAAGACCATAAATGATTCTGTCTGCTTCACTAACTCTTCCCTGAATTTTGTAAAAGATTTAATAGTCCGTCATTCAACAGGAAAAAAAAAACCCACAAAAAACTGAAGGACAATTATTCATTCAGAACTGTATTTGCTCCTGAGGTGCATCATCTGCTAATGTGCGCTGAGTGATTTTGCATTCACAGTGGTGGGATTGTAATTCAGAGGGTTTGAAAAAGTCTTGGTGGGAAAACCCAATTAGACTGCCAAGAAGGGGCATGTAATCAGATTCTGCCACCCTGTAATAGAGTGACAGGACTGGTAATAAGTCGGGCACACGGTGAGTGTTCCCTGCGAGCAGATTTTAGTCAGGGGTGCCCTGGGAAGCATGACTTGGTTCAAAAAGAGCACACAACATCCTCCCCTGCTAGTCTGATAATTATGAGATACACACTGTGCAGTTTTAAGACAGGAGATATTGTGTGAAATACATTCAAATCACATTTTATTGAACTAACCTGACAAAAAACTCCCAAAAAACTAATTAGTGAAATGAATAAATTATCACTGTTTTGACAGGCTGTTGAAAGTCATTTATTTATATTCAAATTATAAACAAAAAATAAAACCATCCAAGCGAGAGGTTTTTCTGCTTTTCTCCGTTACACATAACCCCAATCTCTTGAGATCACTGCAGATACGGGTTACACCAAGGTAATTAAAACAGGCCATAGTCTAAACTTTCTATTGATGCTTTTTAAGTGCAATTTTACACACTTGCATAGTAGCAGCAGGAGTATATGTGCATACTCTGCATGGTTTAAAAGCATTCAAGCTGTCTAGTTAGAGCATGCAGAGGTCATTAGCTGTAAATGCACCAGACAAATGGCTGTGCTTTTTGCAAAATGGTTCAATCACAGAACTTGTTAAAGACCGGCTAATACCTGATTCAGCTGTGTCTGATATTTGTGTTCTCACATGTACCTCTGTCACAGAGGTAAGCACCGGGCAGTAGTGACACTTGAAAATACTGTAATGCAAACCAGATACCGACTGCTCACCTTCAAGGGAAATTTGTCCATTACTGCGGAAATCGGCATCTTTCAAAAGGTGCAACTTTTATTTTTAAAAGTTAACAACTTAGAAAGTAGATAGAGGGTATTTGCAGACAACTTGGCATGCAAACTACAGCCACCTACAGCAGTTTGCTAGTGACTAAAGCGATCACATACATTTGGTGCAAACCAGTCCAGCGCCATATACCTACTGGGGGTTCACTGACTACTATTCATTAAATCTGTGTGACTGAGCCCTGAAGTTGTCATGTTTCTGTGGACATTCATGACAGGCACTATTGCAGTGTGAGGAGCATCATTATTCCAGCGATTATATTGCACAATCAATGTTTTTTCCACAGTCTTATATTAAGGCCTATTGTGTTCACCTCTCGCCCTTACTTTACTGTTCCCGGTCAGAATTAACCGGTCTGTTTTAACTGCTCTTAAATTAGCACAATACCCATTTATCACCACCAAATTTTTATTCAATATTCTTTAGCTGTGAACAATGTCTCAAAGTGGTGTTTCACATGAATTAATAGAATTAGACATAAAATAACTGCAGTGAAAATACAAATAGACACTGAGAATGTATTACAAAATGAACATGTAATGTAAAAAACTAAATGGAAATAAATGGAAAACCAAAGACCAAACTCAACATGTGTGTGTGTTCATCCACATGAGTGGCATGTGACACTCAGATGAGAGTGGCCTTTGCAAACATAGGCATCACATTTGCAGCATCTCAGGCTTGTTTTGTTGTCTCTACGGGCACAGAGCTCACACCACTTCCTTTTCTGTTCATGTCCTTGTTGGGGGAGAGCCAGAGCAGCGGCTGGGGCTGGGGCTTGCACCCTTTTAACCAGGCTAGCAGAGGCTGGTGTGGGGGGAATGTGCTGGCGCCGTTGAATAAGAGGAGTCACCAAAGCTTTCCCCAGCTCTGCTAGGAAAAGTCTCCTCTTGAAACGCTATCCCTGATTCCAGGTTGGGTCGATGGCTGTCCACACCACATATGCGTTGAAAGCAAACACATCAAGGATGTTGTGGAACAGTGCCACAGGCCAGCGGACTGTCATTTGCTTACAGGTGTATGTATCAGTAAGCTGCAATAAAAGGCACAATAAATAAGAGATTGGGAACAATATTGAATCAGTTGTACAAAAAATGCTACGATTCACATAAATAAAAATAAAATAAAATGACTGATGGATCAAGCTTTACATTACCTTATCAAGGCAGTCAACGCCTCCTTTGTTCTTGTTGTATTCCTGGATCATAAGGGGCTTCGGGTCCTCTGTGGTGCCGACAGCGGCGTGTTTGTGTAGCGTGCTCATCAGGATGACATTTCTATTCATCTTAGGAACATATGACACAAGAGCGTGTGTGTCAGTGAAAGCAAATTTTGATGAGCGTGCCTCTCTTCCTCTGGTCGATACCAGTACAGGGGGAAGTTCGAGCTTGTTCTTCTTCACTGTCCCTACCATGGTGAGCTTTCTTTTCAGTAGCTCCTGACCAAGAGCATATCATGTGACAGAGCGTTCTCACTCCCGAGGCGTAACATGTCGACGTTTTGTCACGTCCCGCGGCGTTCCTGAGGAACGCGAAAGGAGACCTTCGGCGTTCTTATGGTACGCGGCGGGTTATGGCTGGAATCCAGTGCAATGACGCTCCCGCGGTAATAGACGTTCCAGCCCTGTATTCCAGCCCTAAACCTAACCTTATCCCTAGCCCTGACCATAACCTTATTCCTGACCTTAACCAGGACTATAATGATGTTAAATAGCGTGGTTCTAAGCGATTTGAAGAAAAAGAGCGAACATGTGTAGATTCAGTCCAGACGGTTCTCATATTTTCTCTTTTTTCCGAGGTCGTCATTTAGGAACGTGGTGGGTAGCCGAAAACGTAATATGGTGACGATTTGTCACCTAGCGTAAAATGTTACGCTTTGGGAGTGAGAACGGGTTGCATGTGAAGAAGTCGTCAGATTTGATATTATGACCTCGGAGACCAGTTGTCATGTCCAACACAACATGCATGCCCTGGTCTTCTTCAGCCCTTTCAGTGTTGGGTTTCCCCATGTATACCTGCATATTCCAGGCATAGCTGCTCCTGGTGTCACATGCTATCCAAATCTTTATTCCACATTTCCCTGGTTTGCCTGGATTGTACACCTTGAAGGAACAGTGACCTCTGAAAGGAACCAGTCGCTCATCAACTGTCACCTCAGGGCCTGGATTGTACATAAGTGGTAGGTGCTCTGCCCACCTGTCACAAATGTTCCTGATAGCAGCCAGTTTGTCATTTCGCCAGCGGTCGGTTTGTGGATCTCTGTTATCAAATCAAGTAATTTTTGAAAGGACATGAAACTGTTCTAAGGACATAGTTGCCCGGAATATAGGCCTGCCAGACTCTTCATCCCACAGACTTTTTGCAGCCTCATTGTTTGGGCGATATACTCCTGCTAAAATCAACAGACTTATGTAGGTTTGTAGGTCTATCAGGTTGATTTCTCTCCAGATGTCCCCAAACACACGCTTCCCCTCCAGGTTTGTCATCTTCAGTGGAATTTCCTCAATGGACTCTGGTAAAAAGAGTTGGAAGCTGGGCTTGATGTCATCCACACGAGATATTGCATACTGTGTTGGCCCTGGTGTCATCTTGATGTTTTCCACTCTCGCTCTATTTCCTCTGCCCTGGGGGGATGAAGACCAGAGCAAGTGTCCACTGTTGGACATGAATGTCTCCTCAGGTGCCTGTTCTTCAGGTGCCTCTCCATCTGTTGACTGGTCAGTCTCCCCAAAGTCTGGATCAAAATCTATGTTGTCTTCCACTTCTGAAACATCCTTCTTTATCTCTACTTTAATTTCAGGGCCCTCTTCATGTCCAGAAACCGGACCAGAACCTCTTTGACAGATAACCACTTGGTCAGTCGCCTACTCATTGTGGTCAGAGTAAAAGGAGTGCAAGGCAAACACTCCAAACAGACCCCTATATATATGGGGTCTTTGTGAAGATGATGGAAGGTGTGGTTCACATGGGGGATTGACACATAATTCAGTGGGTCGATCAGTGGATTGTTCAGTGGGTCGTGGGTTGAGTGAATTCCCATTCATTTCCTATGGAGGGAACACCACACCACAGATGTAACAAGGTTGATTAAAATACTCAAAGTTCAATGAAAGAGATGCTCATCACTTTTATATGTTCAAGTGCATAGTGTGGAGGATCCCATAAGGCCTTGAGGCAATCAGATGTAAAACACAATATTTATGAGTGTTATAAGTTGTAAATCGGGGCGATTTGACCGAATCACGACAGGAAGATTAAATCTGGGACTCTCCACCATTTGACCTTAGAACTGAAGAAGCTTCTCGGATGAGAGGTGAAACGTCTTCAAGCAATTTAAAGTCCAGATGCTTGTCTTTCCAAGATCCTTAGACTAGAAGCCACCCTTCTACTCGAATGATAGTTACCTTGAACGTCTACGTTGATGTAACACTGACAAAAGAAAGGAGGAGAGAAAAGACTTTTTGACAAATCCTGGTGTGAACAGGTCTCTTGACCCATATCAAAGGCACACGATTTGAGACACTGCACTAGGTCACCAAACCTCCCATGGTGGATACCTTTAATGCTCATTTCATTTCATTTAAGCCCTGTAAGAGACTTTGCTTGACCTCGGTGGTAGGTACACGGTGAAGGAAAATGGCATACGCTGTAGATTTCCCAATATTATTACACTGTTTTTCGATCTTATTATCTATCATGGCTCTGTGACTAGTTTGAAGTATACTGACCAAATGCAGTAGTTGTGCTAATTGGAGAGGTAAGAAGTCACTCTTTTGTGCCATAGTTTTCATAAAAGTAAAAAGTGAAGAGCAAAAAATACTCCAAATTATGCCCACAAATAATTTTGTAACAAATGTTCCTTTACACCAGAAGACAAGGAACACTCGGGTTTGCTTTGTAATCACAGATGGCCATCTCCCTCACTAACTGGAGACTAATGTTATTCCCCCAAGTGCAAGTCTTGTCAGTGCATTAGCTGTTTTAGCATGCCCATCAGCTGCTGGCACTCTAATCACAGATGGTCAATGTAAAGTGCAGAGGAGGATTATGTAAATGATAAAAGGTAAGAATCAAAATTAAAGCAAATATATTCAATAAAATTTTTAACGTTTTTTTTTAAAGGAGGCAATTTAATTCTTTTTTTTTTTAGTTTAAAATCTGCATCTGGACAAAAGGAGTACTGTTACATTTAGTAATGTGGTCAATGACTAAGGGCGTAATTAAAGAGAATTTCCATGTATTTTATCTGAAATTGTTAGATAATTATATTTATTTTTTTATTTGTATTTTTTTTATTTTTGCTTTTTGTCATATGTTTACCTTTTGTGTGAAAATGAATGTGAGGAGGAAGAGGAAGGTTCTCTGGCCTTTTTCTTTGACGAATGAATTCTCTCTGATGAAAAAGAAAACAAAAAAACTAAACTGTACCAAAAAAGTACCAATAAAAGTATTGGTAGTATAGCAATTAGGAACAGTTTCTATAGTTGTGGTTTTGCATATAAATAAAAAACTAATTACTCTATAGCAGTCTTTCTTCATTCACATTAATCCAATTATTTTGTACTTTTCTTATAGTTCCTTTAAAAATTCTGCTGCACTGTTTGCTGTTTATTTTTAAGAAAAGAAGAACAGTGGTTTATATAATAATCTAAGAGGAGAGTTCAATACTGGATGAATGATGCACACTTATATAATGCATAATAAAAATGGAAAAGACAAGGATAAGCCTGCACCCCTAAAACTACAGCATGTATGCCGCTTAAGACGGGGACATTTGGTTTTACCTGGAAATTACTCATTACTTAGTATGCAAAATTTATAATTTCTTCTGTCCAATAAAAACTCATTATCTCTTCATAATAGTATTATAAGAAATATCAGTCAGTAAATAGTGGAGTTACACCCTTAGTCATGGGCTGTATTATAAAGTGATGCCATAATAATTATATAAATCAGTTGTAACTAGTGGGAGACATGTACAGTATCTATTAGCTTGAAATCAGCTTTCCAGCCAGAGCACTGGAGAGTCAATAAGCACTACTGTATCTGCTGTTTTCTGAGTGATCACCACAGGGACTTGCAAGGTAAATAATGCAGAACTAATTGACTGAGCTACTCCCAACTGATTGGGGATGCCAGTGCCAGTGTAAAACACTGCAGAGGTCACTGCCATTGCCATGTGAGAAGAAGACATTTAATAGAAGCTGTTGCATCTTTTCAAAAACTATATTAGACATATATATAGGCCTAATGTGCCATTCTCTCTCAGGTTAATTTTAACCGTGACTGTGGTCCAGATTCATATGAGGTTTTTTCCCCCCTCAAATGCTGCTGGCTGTGCAGTGCTGCTGCTCTGCTCGCAGCTATTACCCTGAAACCAGAATAATCTGCTTGTGAAGTATGGTGAGAGGTGAGGTCAGCATTCATGGTGCAAGTGACTCATTTTCCTGCCTCACCAATTTGTCCCCAAACCATGCAGTGATTAACCTCACCCAGAGGCTGTAAATCAGACTGGCAGGCGTTTAAGGCTCAGGGTGCATACGTATGCAGCTTCTGTACAACTTGTGTCCTGGCTAGTGCTGCATCATTTCCCAGAAGACAGACTGGCATTGTGGCCAGTCTGGGACATGTGCACTCAACATTTATGCGTTTGGCAGACTGGAGAGCCTATTTGCTCAGCTGCTTTTTGGGGATTTTTTCCCTTGAAACTGGCAAATGTGTGAGACAGTGTTGTATTGGTTATTATTCTGCAGCACAAATAGCAAATCTGTTCCCAGTTTTGCAATCAAAGGCTTGTAGTCGTGACAAGATCTATTTCCAAAGACTGTCAAAGATAACTAAATGACCCAACTACCCCCTTTTTATTTATTTTACCTAATATAAGCTCTATGGGAGTGTGCCCCCAAGAGGGACATGGACCCCCTAATGATCCTCAACCTAATCACACGAGCGAAGGTGTGAAAACGGGTGTAGGTCACAATCAGCCAAGGTTTCGGGTGACCCCATTGTGAGACTTTGCCCCACCCTATCATGTGATGTCCTGAGGTCAAAAGTCCCAGGATGTGAATGGGCATTAAGGTGTCTGGGAAGGGATCTCTACACTGCATTATAGATGGCAGACAGTTGGTGTTGTAAGCCACCGCCTCTGTTCAAAGAGGGTCATTCACAGTGGACATGGATGGCTCATGTTAAAATGCACAGCATGCATTTACGGTTTATGCTATGACAGAATGGCAGATGTGATGTTTTTAGGCTATAAAATGTGACTTTTGCAACCATATACAAGCAAACATTCAAGGTACAACTCATAAAAACACAAATCTTTCATAACCACTCTCATCACCATGGAGATACGAACATAAAACTTGACTTTAATGTCATGTGTGCTTGTTTGAAAGAAGCATTGCCTGACAGGGAAGGCTAAAGCACTAATTTACTTTAGAATGAAATCCCCTCAACAGCCAAGCATTTTTGTGCATTACACAGACAGGCTTTTAAGTGGCACAATGAGCTCTTGTTTATTCCCTGTGGACTGTACTTGAGATTTCTACCACCTGGTGTTGGTTTCCCCTTTAACCCGAGTCTCTCTGTGTATCACAATTGCAAAACCCAGTCCTAGAGACACCAACTGTCACAAAACCTGGCAGGTTTAGGGCTGACATCAAAATAAAAAACAAGTTTGATGATGGGTGGGCTCTGAAAACTCTCCAACACCGCTCCACACACACAAACTTTAATAGGTACATATTTATAGGTACACGTAAGCAAGAGAAGAACTTTTAAATGCATTAATCTCAAAATGAGATCCAACAGAGGCACAGGAAGTGAAAACAGTGGCTAATGTGACACGAAATATCTACACAGGAGATACTAAGCAGACATTCGCTGTCATTTGATGATTTCCAACACTAAGTGGATTTACTCTTTAACTGACTCACTTCCAGTTTTGCACGGAGACGCTGCAACTCCTTCGCTCTCATCAGTATTCACAGCGTCTCCTGTGTCCTGAAATGCACTTGATAAGACTTGCCACGCTCTAATTTACCATAGAGGGGAAACAGGCAAATGAAATTGCTCCTCAGAATATCATTCCCATGACAAATCAATATTCCAAGAAAAAGCCTGGTACTTTGATTTTTTTTCTTTCTTTCCAAGATTGACCTTTTGAACTTTTAACAAAAAAGATGTGAAACCTGTTTGGGTGCACAAAGAAATAAAGTGCTCAAGTGCAGCACACTGGCTAAGAGGCTGTTTACGAGTTTTTCAGTGTTTAATTCAGAAATTGCTGCAGTTTTAAAGAGCCTTTTGGTTTTAGGGTTGTGTTTAATTTGTTCCACATGATCAGCAGCTTATGACTTTAGTTTATAGCAAGTATTTCCTCTAACAAAAAATAATAATGAAAGATCACATCTACATAATTGCTGAATTCACAGTGCTTTTTATGAAATCCATAGCATCCTTCTCTGTGATAAAGCCACTGCAGAAACATTATAGTATATGCATGAAATAAGCCGTGTTTTTAAACCTTTGTCCTCTCTTAAGGGTGTAAAGTGTTGTTTCACAGAGAGTGCAAGCTGTACAAAAAAGAAGATTGAATGAGTATCATGTTTTTTATTGGTTTGTGTTCTCAACTCATATTTCAGGCCGCCTTTCACGACTGAGGTAATCACTCATGTCTAAGGTTCCTTCAGAGCTCAGCACAGTGTCAGCAAAATCTGTGACAGTCAAGACCTGTGATGTTTGCTGACTGACTTATCTACATCCACACAAATTAAAAAAAATTTGTTTTCTCTCCGTTTTGGCCTCCCGTCCACACTGAGACGGCGTTTTCATTCATTGAAAACACAGCATTTACAACGCTTTCGAAAACGCATACATTTGAAAACGGTGCTTTCGTGTCGCAGTGTGGACAGCGAAAACGCAGACCTTCTAAAACGATGACGCATGTTAGTCATATGATGCAGTCATGTGACCAATTAAACTAGGATAGCGGAGGGCATTATGCAGCAGTTGTTTTGTTTGCTCTGATTTATGACAGTCCTATTAAAGATTAATATCAGTCTGTATGTGCTCCAGATAGCTTTTCTTCAAATTTAATTCTCACTCACTTTTGCAACTTTGTACTTTTGGGTTACTCGCAGCAACAACTCCACCTCATTGTTAGTCCATTTAAAAAACTCAGTGCTTTTCCTCGACATTTTGTAAATAAACGGCAGACAGAAATGAGGCGGGTCGAATCTACTTGCGTTTCACGCATGCGCAGTACTGGAACGTAACCATTTCAATGTGGACACGCAACTCTGTGAAAACGACTGAAAACGCTAGTGTGGACGCGGAGCGTTTTCAAACAAAAACGCCGTTTTCAAACAAAAACGCCGTTTTCAAATCTATCTGGGCTAGTGTGGACGTAGCCTTAGCAAACATCACAGTTTGCTAAGTCTATGACTTCCTCCTGTGGTGTTGTTACTCGTGCTTAGCAAGTGTGTCATCAACACTGTGACAGTTTTGTGAGTCCCTGGTTTGCACACATTAAGGATGAACCTTCTTGGAGTTTTTTGGTGCCTCCAGTTCTAACACACTAAAATTAAACTATTTAAGGGAAACTTTACATTAAAAATCATATAAGTCTAATATCAAACGTCTCTACAATAACCAGAGGTTTTTATTTTGTTTCCAGATGTGTTGCACACTCAGTCTCCTACCTAAGTCCAACTGCATGTCAAGATGAGACGCTTAATTCTTAAAGACAAAAATGAAAATAAATTCATACTGACACTTGAAGCACTTTGCTGAGAGTAAAGATATGCGTTTAAATGGAAGTAAAAGCGACCAGACCAACTACACCGCTCTGCATCCTCACTTTCTGACTGCTGAGACTGTGTGTGTAGACAGGTTACATTCATTTTCATTAAGAACGGACAAATTGCGTTTTGGAGGGACTTAATCAGATTGTGTGTTCTGTGGAAGTCTGTGGTTTCTTATACAACCTTGTGTTCCATCAGCTGGGTGAAATTTTTAGATTTGATTACTTGATTGATTTGATTACTCTGATTTAATCAACAGAGTAACTACTAAGAAAATTGCTGCAGCTTGTTAAGACTGTCCTTGACTAGGGCAGGTAACAGAAGGAAATTTATGAAAGTGGTTTTTTTAAAAAGCAAAAAAAAAAATCACGTCTTTTCATATTTATTGCCAATTCTTGATATTTGATCACCTTCAAAGACCAAAAACTAAACAGATTTATTAAAATTCTTTGACAATGAACTGTTCACAAAGTGAAAAGCAGCAGGAGAGATTTAAGGATGTTTTCATGAGCGGGATAATTTGATTGTTGTTGATCGTCTTGTCCTCAGGTGACCTCGAGTCTATTTACTGTAAAACTGTTCAAAGACACAAGTTTTTTGTGTGTGTTTCAAATCTGATCAAAAATTACATTTCTATGATGACCTGAAATCAACCTCAGAATCACAAATTCATAGTAATGCAGTACAGCGCATAAGTTTCTTTAAATTTGTTTTCCAAGCAGCAAGACTTTCCCGTCATATTTCAAAAGTGGTTTCGATAAATAGTTCTTCGGACTCATTTTTAGTCAAACCCTCATAAAAAGCCGACTCTAATCAAGGGATGAAAAAATGTCATTTCTGCATATTGTGGGGGCTGCATTTCTGCCAGTGGTGTTGAAAATCTTAAAATTAATGAAATCATAAAGGCACAGAATTACCGGCAGATTTTGATCAACACTGCAGTACCATCTGGAAAGCATGTGATTGGGAACAACTTCACTTTTGAGCATAATAGCGATCCCAATCACACTGCCAGTGCCTGGATAGAAAAACACTCTTAGTCATGGATTGGCCTCCCCAGAGTGAGGACTTCAACATTATTGGATCAGTGTGAGATCAGAAAAAGGAGGGCTTTGAACGTTTTTCAAGAAGCCTGGAGAGCCATTCCTGAAGGCCGCTTAAAGAACTCACAAGAACGCGTAACTAAGAGAGTTCAAGTTCTATTCTAGAAGAATAAGGATGGCCATGTTAAATATTGACTTTGAGTTCATTAGAACTATACAAACTCTATTTTGCATTACATACTATACATATACACATTCCAATAAATCGCTGCATTAGAAAATTATGCCTGCTAAAAAAAATAATAATAAAAATATAAAACCTGGTGCATGTTTTTTGTATGTTTTGTTTTCTTAATCAGTAAGAAATGTTAAATTCTATGTAATTATTTCATGTGTGAACAAAAGAATATGAGAAGATTACAGACACAATGAGCAAGTCATTATTTGAGACAGCGTGATGCAGCATGGGTAATCATGTATAGAAAAAATGAATTATGGTAGTGTAGCATTATTGAAAATCAAACAACATGCAGTGCACAAAATCAAGATTCTTAAGATAGCAGTGCACCATGGGGAATTTGCTCATTTAGTAATAAGTCACATAGCTCTCCTATGTTGCTTCTGAGGTTACTGCTCCCTGTGCATTAAGCCAACTACATTATGTGATATATGAGATGATATATAAGGACTGCTCTGCAACAACTAGCCAGGATTCATCTAGTATAAGGATGTTACCATAGGAGATCATCAGCCTACATACAAACTGATTCCTCCAGGTCCTGCTATTTCTAGGCACTTAGTTCAAAAATTATTTGAAGAGAAATCTAAATGCAATAATCACTTAAAATATTGTCCTTGAAACATTGCATTAACCCTTTAAGCCTTTGTTAACCTGTTAAAAGCTTTTTTCTTCTGGCAGTTATATGTCTGTCATCATCTTTACTGGTAAAATATTCAGATTTGATGAAAGTTATCACGATTACAAGTGCAGGACTCAAATGCAGGACTCACTCTGAATGAAAAGTCATAAGGTGGTTTATTTACACAGGTGTCACCAGGTGAGATATATACATATATACAGTGCTGGGGGGAGGAAACGGGGTCCAGGGCAACCAGGGGAAGGTCCAAACTCCTCTTCACACAGTCTGTGACTCACGACAGTCTACACACTAATCCAGTCCAAACTCACTCTCACTCAGGCCACGCTACTTAAGGCCTCAGTGACCTTAAGTAGTGTGGGAGCAGTCACTGATCATGGACAGCAGGTGAGTAATTATTTGTGATAGGTGACAGGTGAGGAGGCTGCACAGGTGAACACTGAGGTGGGGACCAGGGCCAGACTCTGCCCTGGCGGTGAGGATTAAAGGAGAAACAACAACAAACAATCCAGAAAAACCTGGGAACATGACAAAAGTGTTGTGTATTTTCAATAAAAAAAGAAAAAAAAAGAAAACAAAAAAACAACTGTAAAATAAGTCTTCGTATGAGGGGAAGATGTTGCAGGGCCATCTGTTCATAAGCATGTCTAACCACATTCTTTAAAAGAAAAAAGAAACAAAGACGGACAAAGACCGAGCTGTATTTCTCAGGTGGTAAGAGACAGTCTGACTAGACTTCTATTGTAGGTAGAAACAGCGCTGATGTGCATCCGTCTATATTGCAGCTTTTATAGTCTCATAGTTTTGACCAGGGAGATGATGCCAGGGTTTCAATCCATCTAGAAGTTGAGAAAGTTCATGCCAGAGGGACAGAAATGAGTGATACACGTATTAAGTGAACTGAAACAGTGCAAGGTTATTTGTGATTTCCACCTTTATTCAGATGTTTTTTTTCCTATGCTGGGTAAGCTATAACAATCTTTTCACAACAACTTTGTTTTTTACAGAGATGTTCAAGGTTCAAGGTTCAAGGTTCTTTATTTGTCACATGCATAGTTATACAAGTATAACACACAGTGAAATGTAGCCTGACACGCTCCTCGACATGTGCAAAAAAATTGGGGGGGGGGGGGGGGGGTGTAGAGGAAGAACATTATATATATATATATATATATAGTATATACATTGGGTGAATGTGCAGTAGTAGCAGCAAGCAGGTGAATTCTGTACATTAATATGAATAGATATCTGACTATTTTACAGGATAGACAATATAAACATATTTAAAATTAAAGGAATTGAAATGTACATTGTTCCTTGGTTTAGTGTCTGGAAGAGTCCTGTCTCAGTCAATTATAGATGATATGAGAGGGCAGGTGTGTGTGTTTAGGGCACGGATGGCTTGGGGATAGAAGCTCCTCTTGAGTCTCTCTGTCCTTGCCCGGAAGATGCGGAACCTTCTACCAGATTGCAGAAGTTGGAACAGTTTGTTGCCAGGATGGGACGGGTCCTTCAGCATCTGCGCTGCTCTAGTCCGGCATCTCCTGGTGTAGGTGTCCTGAAGCGGGGGGAGAGCAATCCTGCAGCAGCGTTCTGCTGTACGGATCACTCTCTGGAGAGCTTTTTGGTCCTTCACACAGCTGTTCCCAAACCACGATGTCATGTTCTGTGTGAGGATGCTCTCCACAGCGCCTGTATAGAAAATCCTGAGGATCTTTGGAGAGACCCTGAACTTCCTCAGTTGTCGTAGGTGATACAGGCGCTGCCTAGCCTTTTTGGTCTGGACCTGAATGTGGGCAGCCCATGTCAGGTCTGAGGAGATGTGAACACCAAGATACTTGAAGGACTGCACCCTCTCCACTGGAGCTCCATTGATGATAATGGGCTTGTAGTCTCTGTGCTGACCCCTTCTGAAGTCCACCACCAGCTCCTTGGTCTTGCTGACGTTCAGCTGGAGGTGGTTGTCCTGGCACCACGATGCCAGATTCTTCACTTCATCCATGTAAACAGATGTGAGAACGGGTCAAATGAAGCCACAACCCAGGAAAAATGAGAATCTGAGAGACTTAATGAATAACATGGGGTCAGACTCGGAGGCCAGTCTGGAAGTGGTTTTCCGAAGAAAAAGCACGACTTGCTCCTAAAACTGAAGGAGCACTACTTAATCTTGACTCATTCAAGCACTCTTCTTCAAGGTCGACGAGTCACACATAATTTGACTGATTTAGCCACAGTTCCAAAGGCTTTTGTATTTTTTTTGTGATGCAAAAACCCATCTATTTTCTTGTGAAGCGAATGTGAGATAAGATTTAAAGATATATTTTATTTATTGCAAAAATAGGGAGATTATGCTGTCACAGCAGCCAAAACATTAAACACTTCTTTACTGTCTCATTGCACAAACAGCCTTTGCTAAATAAAAACCACAGTCTGCCGATCGTCTGGGGAAATTTCTAGAATTTTGGTTGCAGTGAATTTGTGCCTCAGCTTGACCTTCTAGATGTGCTCACATAGCATATTTCCATTAGTATTTCAAGGTAAAAATCCCCCGGTTCAGCGAAAAGAATGAAAGGTCGTCTTACCCGTAGGCTCGGAGACAGTTGGTGATTTCTGGCCAATATTCATGTCCCATAAGCTGATGTGCTGCAGCATGCTAATAACTTCATCGTTATACCAGGGAGCAAGCAGACCTTATGACATCCTTGAGAAAAGCTGCTTTGGCAGACAGGACAAGGCAGGAGAAGATCGGAAGACTCTGAAATATAAAGACAATGTAATTATATATATATATATTTTTTTTTTATTTCATTTATAGATTTTTAATTTATTTATTAGATTTGAAACAGAGAGTTTCAGAGAGTTGCTGATTCCTTTGTAGGGTAAGATTTAGTTTGGGAACATGTTTAGAAGTGATGAGGTAATTGCCATTACGAGAATTGAAAAACAAGAAGCAGAGACACAGACGGGGAAGACTAGAAACACTTACAATGCTTTCAAAATTCATTTGTTGGATTGTTAGAAATCCTAGCAGTATTTCAGTTACAAATTTCTGCATCCCCTTGAGCCGAGAAGCTAGCATGCTTAACCTCAGGTTTGTACTGGCTTATTTGCAATCAGAATATTAAAATATTAGATTTTACTGATTAATTCCTTAAGTATAGATGCACAGCAATTTATCCTCTTTAAAGGTGAGGTATTCATATACCCAAGAATCTGGAAAACCAAACAATAAGAGAAAAAGCATAAGCACAGTGCATGTGCTGTAGCATATGAATATTTAAAAAGGCACATATATGCTTCTTACACAACGCTGGGTGAGAGGTGTAACACAAGACGTCTCCACTCTTCTACCCTTAAGGCCTGAAACAGCTGAGGACACGGGAAACAGATTAAACCAGAGATATTAAAAATGGAGACATTTATACTAAATACAAGAAGTGCTGTTTAAAAATGGATTACCCATAAAAGTAAGACATGTTCCTTTGTAGCTTTGGCCCCGAGAAAGAAAACGTGTTTTGCTGAGAGCTTAGAGCCAGCGGTGCTGCTCTGGCCCTGTAGGAGATAACAGAAGATTGCTCAGGCGAATCAGCGGGTACAGCACTATTTCAGCTGACACTGGTTTTGTCTCTTTCTGTCAAGAAAATCTATTTGTAAGTTCATTGCCAGATTTCTGCGAGGTCCTAAGGTGAGGTGTAGAGTAGGATGTGTCGGTGTAGTCGGGGTCACTGCCTTTGAGAAGCTCTAATACTTCCGTCTGATAAAGCGAGTGACTTGAACTGAAACAACAACATGAGTCAACCACCAGCGCCAAAGTTGCTACTGCAGTGTCTGTTGTACTACGGAAAGCAAAAGAAAGAAGGATGTACTCCTTCACACAATTGGTTTGGTGCTATGTTTAACTGCTTAAGGTAATTTGAAAAGCATTCACCTTTAGATTTCTTTGCATAACACCTACCAAGTTGTTTCTGAGTTTTCTTGTGCACCCAGTTTAGCTTCTTGTCTGCTAGGTTCCCTTTTGTGCCTTTTTCTTTGTGTCTCCTATGAGACTCTGTCTTGTCGTTTGTGTTTACACATGTCTTAGTCATGTCTTTGTGTTTCGTCTCCCTCTTCGGTTTCCATGCTCGTACATCCAGGTGTGTTCTCCTAGACCCCTCTCTCTCCGTTTCCCTCCATGTCTCTCGTTCCCTCTCCCCCGCCCTCTGTGTCTAAATCTTGTCACTGTTTTGTCTTCCTTACCGGTTTTCCTCTTCCTCTCCATGTGTTTCACCTTTTGCCTCCCTGTTTGTTTATCCCCGCTCATGTGTCAAGTTTCAGTCTTTGTGTACTTCGTGTTTTACTTTGACAGTCTCGTGTCCGGTGTTCAGTGTGTTCAGGTGTTGCTTCCTCATGTCTTGTCATGCTTAACTCGTTCCTGCTGTGTTTCCCGTGTGCTTCCACTTCCCTTGTCACCTTCGTGTGTATATATTGTGCCTGTTTCCCTGTGATCGTTGTCAGATCATCTGTTAACGATTCTTCTGTCTCCTTGTCTCATGCATTCAGGTATTTCCAGACATTCCAGGTATTCTAGGCTTCATGCATTTGGTTTTTTTCCAGTTTAGGTTTTATGTTAGTTTTTCCTCTAGTTGCTCCCCTCGTTTGGTTTATGTTTGTGTATCAAGCACCAAAAAAGCCTGATTTTTTTTTGTTAAGTTCAGTCTTGCCTTAGTTTGTGTGCATTTTGGGTCGACACCACACACCGGCCACCCAGCCATGACAGTCAATCACAGGGCTAATGGTGAATTTATGATTCTGCAACATAGGTACATCTTCATCGTAAACCCTTCTGAAACCCTAAAGCATGTCTTTTTTTTTTCTACCACTACATTTTTCCTAATGGACGGGAAGAGAATAGATAAGTTCAAAGAGAGATTCACCATCTAGTTCTCTGTTGGCAGACTTGCAAAGCATTGCAAATGAACACAGGTGAAAGAACCCATTTGTGCTGGCCTTGTCAATGGTGCCAGACAACAAAAAGTGATATCATGTTCACTGGGGCTTGTTGTTTCGGCCAGTCGTGCACCTCTCAACTTTTGTAACTATACAGTTTAGCCATTGCCACTGCAATTGGACAATGAACGGGTTTGAGGCATGGCTGTGTGAGCAAGTCTGCTTGCACAGACATTTCATGACAGAGAACAGGGATTCCCAGATATCCCTCAGGGAGATTTCTGAAATAGTGCTGGAGAAGATAGACAAATAGACGAAAGCACCACGGTCACATAGAGTATAAAAGAATGTGGTCATGTGATAACATCACATTGCTGCACAAAGCAACCAATGTGATGAGCATGAATGGGCCATAAATGCTTGCAAAGGCGTCACACAGTTGCATGGGCTATGTCATGGGCTCTGCATAGAGGTAACATTTTAGATGTTAACCAAACGAGCACATCTTTGGACTGTGGTAGGAAACCAGAGCACCCAGATCTGCTCAGGTTGAGGGAAAACATGCAAACCTCCATTTAAACCAGGAGCCTTCTCGACTTGGTGAAATTGGTTGGTGGTGCTGGACCAAAAAACCTCCTTGTGATTGTTTTGGTTGTTGGCAGACTACTATGGTTTTTCATACTAACTAGCTACCAGTTCAACATTAGTAAAAGTTAAAAAGTGCAGCACAAACCAGAAATGGTGAAGGTTAGCTAAAGTCGCTTAAACTTTAAATTAAAAGTGATGCCTTTTGAAACATGTTGGCAGCAGCAGCTTTACACTTTTTACTACAGCTGGGAGATTACCTGACTGTAGCAATATGCTAGCAAACAAAGTAAACACAAAGAGGTTTTTACTAACAGCCATCAACCTCCAGCAACCACGCACATTCAACAACTGGTAATTGTCGGATAGTGGGCGGAGCAGTCTCTGTGTCGCTGGGGCCTCATTCTTTTGATCCTACACTGATACACAAGATTGTCTCACATGCAAAATGACGAATGAGTTAACATTGCATGGTTAAATGCTGCATGGCAGGAAAACCTCAACATGGAAAATGCTCAGGCTTGACTGTTTGCTCTCCATGCAAAAATAAGCTCTTAATGAACAGTAGACAGACATCTAATGATAAAATATAACAAATACATAACACGTTGTTATGAAAATAAATGTCCAGTGAATGGGTGATTGACATTTTAGCCTAATACTGAGGTTACTTTCAAACTTTAAATGAAGCTGCCTTCATGGGACCTCTCAGCTCTTGTTCAGACAATTGGTTTATTTGAACAGAGCAGCAGAGAGGTGCAATTATCCAGTAATTATAAAACATTATGCTCTTTGGGGTCATGTGAAGGACCTGGTCCTTCAAGCTAACTGGACAGCGTATTGTCCAAAGAAGACATAGTAATCAGCCTGGGGGCACCGTCACACAATACAGGTCTGAAGCAATTTACTAGAATTTAGGAGATCCATTAGTTAAGTAGTCAACTAAACAAAATGAGCCACAGACCTGCGGTTTAATAATGAGATGAATGTTGACACTGAATAGCCTACAGTTAATAATGCTGCCAAAATGAAAATGGAGTGCACAAAGCATTCCCAGCTGATATATGTATTCAGCCAGTTCTTCATTTATTATTAAGTAGTATGAGCATCAAGGGTAAATTATATAAGATTACAGTCCAGTGATGGGAGCTCAAGAGGCATGTAATTTGTTTAGATACCACCAGATCCCAAAATTCTTCACCACATGAGTGTAAACAACCTAATGAGGAGTATCGCTTTAAATTTAATGTTTTGCTCTTACTCAGAGGAATATTTTGAAGCTCGGGAAGATAAGGATTTGTTCCGAATGCATCAGTGATTAATTAAACAAAAGAATCAAGGCCTGTGTCTTTATAAGACGCATTATTGGAGGAGGCTGGGCTTAGCAGTGCTGCTGCTGCACAGCAGGAGTGTATTGAAAGTAAGCACAGAGGTCTGGTCTTATATGCAAAGCATACACTCCCTGAATAGCTACATACGCACATGCTCTCTCATCCAGAACACATACTGTACATGCACACAAGCTTTGCTCTCAGAGGTTAACTCGCAACCACTGTTCATTCATGCATGTATGAAACATATTGTTTATCAAGGAACAGTGCCCATGCACCATCTTTAACTGTAAACACTTATAGTTCATGCAGATCCACACCTGATCTCACACTCTTCCCGTTTGCTGCTGGAAGCCGCAATGAATGAAACATGAATTCTACAGTTTCCAAGCTCACTGTTCATTTCTGAGTGAAGCATGCCTCATTACTTCATTTGGCCTCACAAAGAAAACAGTGATATTCATCATCTCTTACTGAGAGATTCGCTGTGTCTGAGAAGTGAACAGCTAAATGGAGTTTAGGACTCAAGCTGACCTTTGAACCTTGATGTTTACCTGCTGAAGGTTGGAGGCAAAGTGATGACGTCTCTCTGTTGTCTTCTTCGTGTGTTACTCATCCATAAACACAGTGCTCATTAATAATGTAGCAGGTGCACAGTGTGCCTGGGTTAGCTGAGGGCTTATACCAAACTGTCAATATTGCACAGATGAAGCCCTCTCCATGTGCATGTTGGGATTTCTGGCTTTGTGAGCCTCTCTATGTATGTCTGTCTAATCCCAACCTTTAAAAAGTCTTTCCAAAAACCGTTTTTACCCTCAAAGTCCACTATGTACAGCCTTACAAATACATAAAATACACATGCACACGGAATAACCTGGAGATCGTACATCTTCCCTGTTCATGCTTGTCACAACTATTTAGAATTGTTTGTCACAGACATTAAAGCCCTAATCCATGAAGTTGTTGTATGTTTGTTTCACTACATACTAATATTTCTGTTCTTGATTATATACAGTTTTCTGTAATCTGTGGATTCTCCACAGAAGTCGAGTACAGCGGAGAGAGAGACTATCCTTGTAGGGCACCACAATTAATCACATTTCAGATCTGAATCATAATTTTGGCTTCCCACATTTAAAGGAAAGAAACTGAACAATATTGAAAATGTGTGCTCCACCAATAGAAAGCGAGCACTCCCTAAATCACAGCTGTTCCCTGCATCGTGCAGCTTGAAATATCCTGGACAAGTCTAGATGTGTAACACTATATACAACAAAATTCAAATGTCTGGCGCAGCAGAAGGCGAAGAGCTCGTCCTTCAAAGCAGTTCATTATCCACTGTTTGAAAATACTGTTGGATTTACTACAAGCTTTGTTTAACACGAGCAAATCCAATGCAAAGAGTGATGTAGAGTTATGTCTTATTCACCCAGCTGTCAGTGTGTTTATCGACTCTCAAAGACACACTGAAATCACAAATAATCTACATGCCCTTCATTACTGACTGTGTTCAGTGGACACGGTCAGTAATGAAGGCTTCAGGAAAATGCTCAGCACAGTGGACAGCAGCTGTGTGGCTCAAGAGTTGGGTGTTCGTCTTGTAATCGGAAGGTTGTTGTGTCCTTGGGCAAGACACTTCACCTACCGCCTACTGGTGATGGCCAGAGGGGCCGATGGCGCGATATGGCAGCCTCGCCTCTGTCAGTCTGCCCCAGGGCGGCTATTCTGCCCTCCCTGTACGTTGATGCCCAGTTTGGCAGATAGATAAACAGTTCTTCAAAAGGAGAGGCAAAGGCTTCCAGTTCTCATTGCAGGGTTTATTTGTCTCCCTAATGAAGGCACTGTAAAACTACAAACATAAGAAAAGCATATTAAAACATACATCTGGAACATAATATATTTCTCACATTACAAAGTACAGACTGAAGACTTAGCAACTTGAACTATAGCTGGTATAACCAAGAAAAAATAAATGAAAACATGTTAACTCAAAATCCCGCTAGCTTGATGCTAACACATAATGGAATTTCTTATTGACATGCTAACACAATTAGCATCGGCAGTGCAGCTAACATGCCGGCTTCAAATATGAGAGTCAACAACCCATTTTACATCACATGCTTAACATGAACACAGAATATAATCGTACTTACAAGCATATATTTCTCATGCTCCAGTACAGCCAACTTCAGAGCTAATATTTTGTGAGCTAGTATCAACTTGGCCAGACTCCATGAACTTTTCCTATATTTACTAGAGAAACTTGAGTACACAAACCCGCTTCCTCCCCCTAGTGGGGTGGTGGAGCTACTGCACCCCAGCAGTGGCAGCACACTCCCCGCCTGGTATAATGAATTATACCACTACCCATTCCCTGGATGTAGTAGTAAAACAACCTCTGACACTGGCCGCAAATACACTTTAGGAGTGCCATTCTTGACTACCTTCACTTCCACCTTACGTACTCTATGATCTTGGCTAGGAAAGGCTTTAATCACAAGTCCAACAGGCCACTCAGTCCTTTTTACTTGCGAATCCTTCATCAGTACAACATCTCCCACTTGAAGGTTTGGCTTCTCTGTTGTCCACTTTCTCTGTGTTTGAAGCGTGGTCAGATACTCCGTTTTCCACCTCTTCCAAAATGCATCAGCGAGTGCTTGGACCCTTTTCCAGTGTTTGTTGGACAGATCATTAACATCAAAATTCCCAGAGGGAGCAGTCAACGTATCTCGTTTCTGTGTCAACAACATTGATGGGGTGAGAACTGCCGGTGCTTCTGGGTCAGAAGACACTGAGACCAATGGTCTTGAATTTATAATGGCGGTAACCTCTGCCATCAGGGTGACAAGTGTCTCATGTGTGAGGTACGATGGATTCAGCCTCAGAAGAAGAGCATCTAAGATTCGCCGAGCGATACCAATCATCCTCTCCCACACCCCACCCATGTGGGAAGAGTGGGGAGGATTGAATATCCAAGTACACTTGTTGCTTTTAAGGTAATTCCTCACCTCAGAATCTGATGTGTCAAGTCTGAGTTCTTTATAGGCTCCAGTGAAATTTGTTCCCCGGTCTGATCTGATTGTTTTGATCGGCCCTCTTATGGCAATGAAACGTCTGAGCCCATTGATGAAGCTTGTAGTGGTCATAGTCTCTATAACCTCAATGTGCACAGCTCTGGTAGTCAAACAAGTGAACATTACTGCCCATCGTTTACTTTCCGCATGCCCTCCTCTTGTTCTTCGGGCAGTCACCATCCAAGGTCCAAAAACATCCAACCCTACATGAGTAAATGGTGGATCTGGTGAAAGTCTTTCAGATGGTAAGTCTGACATCTTCTGGTCCTCCATTTTACCTCTCAGCCTTTTGCAAGTTACACATTTGTGTATCACACTAGATACAAGCCTTTTTCCCCCAATCAGCCAAAGTCCTGCCAACCTAATAGCTCCCTCCGTGAAATGGCGTCCTTGGTGCGCAGCCTGTTCGTGATATCTTCTGACCAATAATGTAGCAATGTGCGTCTTGGGAATGACCAGAGGATGTTTATCATCAAAAGACATATCGGCTGAGGACATACGGCCGCCAACTCTTAATAGCCCATCTTTGTCCAGAAATGGTGTCAGCTTTCGCAGTGGACTTTGTTTTGGGATTCGGTCCCCTTTGGCTAGACACTGCAACACCCTTGCAAAGGCATCTTGTTGTGCAGTTTTAATGATCACTTTTACTGCTTGTTCTTCTTCATCCCCAGTGTTGCCACCATGTGTATCTGCAACACTCCTTGCCTTTTTGATTAGTGTGGAGACTGCACGAGTCAAAGCTCTCCAAGTGGAAAATGTAAGAAACCTTTGAGCTCCAAGCAAGCTTTCTTTAACCATTGAGCTGAAGGTCGTTACTTCAGGGCGAACTTCTGGATCCACCTCCGGATGTATCAGCTCAAAGTCATCACTCTGGGGAAGGAGTCGTTTTGAAGGGCCCAATAGAAATGATGGTCCAGTGAACCAATTGGTGCCTTTGAGAGCTGCAGCAGTTGTTGGCCGAGTTCCATGGTCTGCTGGGTTTTCTTCAGTGGTGATGTAATGCCACTGATCTGGACGAGACGACTTTCTGATCTGTGCTATCCTGTTTGACACATAGACATAAAACCTGCGTGAGGTGTTATATATGTAGCCCAGTACTATCTTGCTGTCAGTATAGTACGTCACAGAATGAATGTCAATATCCATCTCATCTTGAATGAAGACTGCCATTTCAGTTGCCAAAACCGCAGCACAAAGCTCAAGACGGGGCACGGTGTGCGCTGGGTGTGGGGCCAGCTTTGCCTTTGCCATAACAAATCCCACGTGGATCTCTCCTGTTGCAGAAATTGTTTTCAAGTAAGCCACAGCAGCTATAGCCATGACTGATGCATCTGAAAACACGCACAACTCTCTGTGCTGAGTCTGTGTAGACAAAGACACTGGAACATATAGTCTGGGGATCTGGAGCTGATCTAAGTCTTTCATAGAGTCTTTCCAGAGTTTCCAGTGTTCTTGTTTTGAAGCTGGCAATGGTGTGTCCCAGTCATACTGTTCAATGGAGAGGTTTCTCACTAAATGTCTTCCTCCCACTGTGACTGGCACTACAAATCCCAAAGGGTCAAATAAACTGTTCACTGCAGACAAAATCCCTCTTTTTGTCAAGGGTTTCTCCTCCTTCGACACACAGAAGGTGAAGTTGTCTGTTTCCAGATTCCATATTAGACCTAGACTCCTCTGAAGAGGTAGGGACTCCACTCCCAAGTCTAGATCTTTCAAATCCTTGGCCAAGTCTTCTGGTGGGAATGCTTGCATAACACTGCTGCTGTTCGATGCAATCTTGTGTAGCTTAATGTTTGATTTAGCTAGCATCGCTTGGGCAGTGTGCAGGACACCAGTGGCTTCTGCTTCATTAGGAAAAGATGCAAGTCCATCATCCACATAAAAATTGCGTGTGATGAACTCCCTTGCACTGGTAGTGGAGTCTTCTGCCTGCTTAGCAGCTTGTCTGAGGCAGTAAATGGCAACTGCTGGTGATGGACTGTTGCCAAATACATGTACTGTCATTCGAAACTCTTTCACTGCTTTCTGGAGATCATTGTTTTCATACCATAAGAACCTCAGAAAGTTGCGATGTTCCTCGCACACCTTGAAGCAGTAGAACATCTGCTGCACATCCGCTGTAACTGCTAAAGGTTCTCTGCGGAAGCGGATCAGAACCCCAAGGAGAGTGTTGTTCAAGTCGGGTCCACTCAGGAGCACATCATTGAGGGAAACCCCTTCATGTTTGGCACTTGAATCGAACACTACCCTTATCTGGTCAGGTTTTTGTGGGTGGTAAACCCCAAATATTGGTAGATACCACCTTTCCTCACCTTCTTTTAATGGAGGGGCCGGCTCTGCTTGCTTTTCAACAAACATTCTTTGCATGAAATCGATGAAGTGTTTCCTCATTTGTGGTTTTTTCTCCAGAGTTCTCCGAAGAGATGCAAGACGCTTTAGAGCTTGAGGTCTGTTATTGGGAAGGTGGTTTCGTGGTGACCGAAAAGGTAATGGGGAAACCCAAGTATTGTAACTGTCTTTATAGACTTGTTCATCTAATGTCTTCAAGAAACTCTCGTCATCGATTGACATTGCCGGGACGTCATCATGTTGTGTCCTTTGAAACACCTGACTGGCAAACTCACTTTCCTTACTTTTCAAGTGTTGTGCAGAGCTTTGAAGACTTAGGTTCGAGGTGTGACAACCAAGCTTTTCTTTGACTTGCATATTGTTTGGACATGCACTCAAGAGTGAAGCTCGTCCATTTGGTAGAATGTTGGTCTTGTATACACAGATGTTGGATGTCTTATGCACTTCTCCCAGACACACTTCCCCTACGATCACCCAACCAAGGTCGAGTCGTTGAGCATATGGTTCATTATGGAGACCATTATGCTGTTCTCTGACTTTGTGCACACGCAGAATGTCTCTGCCAAGGAGAAGGAGGATGTCAGCTTCTGGATCAATTTCTGGGATTTTTCCCTTGATTGCCTTCAGATGTGGGTAGAAATGAGTGACTTCTGGGGATGGGATTTCCGTCCTATCATCAGGTATCATATCACACTCAATAAGAGTAGGCAGGGGAAGCTGTGTGGTGCCATCAAGGGACTCCAAAATGAAGTCACGGGCTCGTCTCCCTGCTATCTCCACAACACCTGAGCATGTTTTCAGTGTATACGGCTCAAGCTGTCCTTCAATGTTGAAGATGTCAAAAAAGTATGTTTTAGCCAAGGAGCGATTGCTTTGTTCGTCTAGAACAGCATACATCTTGACAGCTTTCTCTGGTTGCCCAGCAGGATACACTCTGACCAAACATATCTTAGAGCATGACCTTGAACCAACTGAGTCTCCGCATACTTCTGTGCATTTTGATGTCACGTTAGCCACACTTGCTTCTCCTTCTCTTTCCTCCCCGCCATACCCTTCACTAGCCACCAGGCTCTCTGCTCTTTGAGGACGAGGATTGGGGTGTAGTGCGGTGATATGTCTTTCACTACCACAATCTGTGCACTGCACTGATTTAGGACAATCTTTGGCCATGTGCTGCACAGAAGAACAACACTTGAAACAAATGTTGTTGTCCTTTAAGTATGCCTTTCTTTCTTCCAGGGTCTTACTTTTGAAAAGACGGCATTTTCTGAGAGGGTGAGGCTTGCAGTGTAGTGGACACTGTTTATCGGGGTCCAAGTTGTTCTTGCCTGTAGGAACGTTTGGGCTGGCTGCCAGATTACTTGCTATCTCCGTCCTCTTAGCAGAGACATGTGAACGATACTTCTGTTGTGTCATTGTCTCGATTCTAGGATTGTTGGCGTTGGCACCGGTTACACACGAAAAACTCGGGTCATTACGAATTTTAGCTTCTTCGTTCACAAGTTTCACAAAAAAGGAAAATGGAGGATAAGACACTGCATTCTCTCTCTTGAACCTCGAGGCAGCTGCAACCCACTTCTCCTGAAGGTTGTATGGGAGTTTTTCCAGAATCGGATTCACCCCGTGGGCTGTATCGAGGTGTGAAAGGCCTGGGAGATGACCGCTTGTCTTTGCAGCATGAAGTTCTAGCAGAAGATCCCCCAACTCTCTCAAACGCTGGTTGTCTCTGTTCGTCAGCTTCGGTAAATCTTGGATTTTCTTTAAAAGTGCATGTTCAATGACTTCTGGTGCGCCAAAACACTCTTCGAGTCTCTGCCACACCATCTGAAGACCTGCAGTGGGATTGTTTATGTACGCAGCCCTGACTCGCTTGGCTTGTGCTGCTGATTGTGGCCCGAGCCATTTGGATAGCAGGTCTAGCTCTTCTTGAGGTGTTACACCCAGATCTTGAATTGAACTTAGAAAGGAAGCCTTCCAAGCCCAGTAATTTTCTGGTCGATCATCAAACCTCAGCAGGCCTGAGCTGATCATCTCTTTCCGTATCAGGTATCTTGTTAGATCAGACGTGTCAGCATGACTACTCCTTACAGGTGTGGGTGTCCATACCTTAGACTGAGGATGGTGTAATCGATCATAGTTTGCTGGCTCGCCTCCATAGCTCCAGTTGCAAGATTCTCTCTTTGGGCTCAAAGCACGGAAGACTGGCAAAGGTGTGAATTCTTGGTTGTTGCTCCTACTGGGCTGATGGATACTTGGTTCCTTGTGAGCTTTTGGTGTTGCATCGATGGCCGTGGCTGGCTGTGGCACCAGAGAAGATAGGAGTTCTGGATGATTAACTTGTGGAGTCTGCAGATCGTCGCCGAGTTCTGACTGTTGCTGCACATACTCTTGGACTCGTTCTAATGGGCTGATTTGCTGCATGCCGTCCAGCTGGGGCTGTTGTGGGTGCTCACTCTCTTGCGCAGATGCTTCCCAAGCTTGAGCCTCAGCTAGGGCTGGTGCAGCTGCCTTCTGCGATTTGAGTACGTGTAGCTCTGCATCCAGATCTGCTTTCTTTTTAAGCTGCTCGGCCTGTTGTTTTAGGATGCTGGCTTCCTGCTTAGCAAAGGAGAGCTGAGCACGGGCAGCTTCTGCTTTTGCTCGTGCTCTGGCGGCAGCAGTAGATGATGATGTAAGCTGGCTGGAACGTAAAGAACTGGACACTTTTGACCTTGTTTCCAGCGTCTCATCCATCCTTTCTTTTAGAGAACTATCTGGTTGATGAGAATGATGCTTTTTTACTATTCTGCCCTCCCTGTACGTTGATGCCCAGTTTGGCAGATAGATAAACAGTTCTTCAAAAGGAGAGGCAAAGGCTTCCAGTTCTCATTGCAGGGTTTATTTGTCTCCCTAATGAAGGCACTGTAAAACTACAAACATAAGAAAAGCATATTAAAACATACATCTGGAACATAATATATTTCTCACATTACAAAGTACAGACTGAAGACTTAGCAACTTGAACTATAGCTGGTATAACCAAGAAAAAATAAATGAAAACATGTTAACTCAAAATCCCGCTAGCTTGATGCTAACACATAATGGAATTTCTTATTGACATGCTAACACAATTAGCATCGGCAGTGCAGCTAACATGCCGGCTTCAAATATGAGAGTCAACAACCCATTTTACATCACATGCTTAACATGAACACAGAATATAATCGTACTTACAAGCATATATTTCTCATGCTCCAGTACAGCCAACTTCAGAGCTAATATTTTGTGAGCTAGTATCAACTTGGCCAGACTCCATGAACTTTTCCTATATTTACTAGAGAAACTTGAGTACACAAACCCGCTTCCTCCCCCTAGTGGGGTGGTGGAGCTACTGCACCCCAGCAGTGGCAGCACAGCGGCTGTGGCTACAACTGTAGCTTGCCTTCACCAGTGTATGAATGTGAGAGTGAATGAATAGTGGTATTGTAAAGCGCTTTGAGGGGTCCCAAAAAGCGCTATATAAATGCAATCCATTATTATTTATTATCTCCTGAGGCAATTATTTTTCTAAATAATTACAATATCCACACTGCATCCAAGATTTAGTCACATCCAGCAGTGAATGGAGTGAAAGACTATTCTGCTTCTACCAGGTAAACTCAAGTCAGGGGACAAAAGACCTGATTTTTTATGATTTTGTTTAAATTAACAAAACTGTAGCACAGTGAAAAGATGCAAGCAGTGCCCTTTTGCTCAAGATTTTTCTGATACAGTATTTAAAATGTGTGTGTGTTTTTTAATTTTTCTTGTGCACTGGATTACTAAGATAAGATGAATGAGGAATATTATTTATTTTGATGCATTTGTACATTAGCAGGAATGCACCACTTTTAACGCGGACGTTAAAGGACATTTTTCACCACTAAAATGAACGAGTAAACACACTGAAAGCAAATCACTTTCCAGTCCAGTGGGAGATGGTGGTACACCTTACACACACCAACACAGGACTAACACAGAGCGGCAGACAAGCATTTATCCTCACATTCACACCTACTGTCAATTTAGCGTCGCTAGTTAACTTAACAAGCATATCTTTGGACTCTGCACCTTGTTCCTGTGAGGCAGCAGTGCTAAAGTACTCTGTGCTCTTTGAGGCAGTATTATGGAATTTGTGCAGCAGCTGCATTTCACCTGGGACAGCTAATCCTCCTTTACAAAGACAAACATGAAAATCAAATGTCAGTTAAATAAAAATCATGAAAAATAAAGTGGAGGCTGGTATAATCTGCTGATACGTGACACTACCATATGGCGTCACATGCTGTATTCTCGTTTATGCTTTTCCAGAATTTAGTTGACTATTATTCTTTTCATAGATTTAAAAGAAAATCCTTACCTTTGTGTTTGTTCAAAGTTCTTTAAATTCAGTACAAATCTTCATTGTGACTCAAGGATGAAGTATTAAAAGTTTGTTGGACAAAGGTAAAGGTCATTATGACTTCAAAAAAAAAACCTTTTTAACCAAAACTCAAGAATAAATTCCTCTTATGATGATAAAATGTCACACAGATGTCTAAGAGGATAATATGATGAAGCGATTACAGGCTTTTTCAAGCTGTTATTTAAAAAAATACTCCAGGAACAGAAGGGGAGATTGTGGCCATATTTCACATTTTCTTGGATAATGGCCAATAATCTTTGGTGCCAACCAATAAAAGTCCTCCAAAGTCCATAAAAGTTTTTACTACAACTATATAAACACTACATATCCGTCCTGAGATCTCTCATCGTTGGCAACACTTTTTCTCAACATCTACTGCAAGAGTAAAGCAGACTATGGCAGTGAAAGACCAAAGCAATCTCGCAAATGCCTAAAACTCAAGTGAACTGTTGTGATTGTCCACCAGGGGAGCTGTTGCATTGAATCTTCACACTAGTTATCTAGATCTTAAATCCGAGTCACTGCGGCAGCATTTATGAGCGAAGGGAGACCCAGTTCACGCACACGAAAGTACAGTATGAGCTGAACGAAAACAGACACTCAGTGACTCAGATGAGTAAATAACCTTAATTATGTCCTCAGAGCAAATCACGACAAAGGCTGGCACAGGAAACCACAAAACACACAAGCAATAATATGGATTTCATATGAAGGAATTGCAATAGGCAGGGGATGAATGAACGCAGAAACGGAGTGAGAGTTAATTCCCTGTTATACTCCCACCCACCCCACCCCATCCCCTTCCCCACTTGTCGATGTGCAATTAGATAAGCAAGTGTTCGATGAGGCACTTGGCGCCCACATGCTTCCATTTCAGAGCTGCTTTCATAACAGCAAAGCTCAACTCTACCAGTCCACTTTGACCAAACTCTATCAAACAGAGCCCCTTATCCCTCTCCAACGCAGGGAGTCACATCCCGGCCGCCCACTCCAAACTAACTCATTTCCCCCCGCTGTCACACATCATCCAACCTAATGGAAGTGCTCCCCCCTCCCTCTCCTGTGATTCACTTGGATTCAGCTAAACCACCTCGTGTTATGGAGCAGTTCAAATTTACTTTGAAAATCTAATTCGCTTTTCTTTTTTTCCCTTAATGGGTGCAGAAAGTCAATATTTGAGAGCTGAGCTGTTTGATGGTTTTGATTAGATTTTCATTTCCAAATGTCATCACTGAAAACATGTTTTAATAAGGTTTTGGAAAGGAAAGTGTTTAATTTAGCCCGAGGAAGAATGGGCCAATCATTCAGTGAATTTAAAATTCACTTTTTAAAATGTAAAGCATCATTTAAACAACTTGTTGTTTGTTTGTTTGTTTTTTAAGATAAAATGACTCCTCCTGAAAAACTGTTTCTTATCTCTGAAATGTCAATAAGCAATTTTAAATGTAGGCAGTAATTGTCTATGTAGGTAGACCAAGTACAATTTTATATCCCTTAATAAAAGTGTCAGCCTGCCTTAAACTGCTCTGTTTTCCTCATTTGCACAGTTATTAGACAGTGATCCACTACATGTGCAGAGGTTAAAATTAAATGCTCCCTCCAGTCACTTTTCATGCATTCAAAAAAGTGCAGCATGAAGACACTGGAGGACAGTGTGCCTGAATGTGTCCCCTGTTGTCCCCATTTTGATGACTCATCTCACTGCTCAGTTATGGCCGTTTCTCTCCCACCTTCAGCTATAAACAGTTCTGCCCTCAGGCGTGTTTAGACACTTCATAGAAATTATTAAGGCTAGTTTGAAGACTCTTAAAACTATAGGTGTTACCACCGCAAAAGGAGGATGACAAACCTGGGATGCATCGATGGTACAAAAGCCTGATTGCTTTTATGTTGTGCATAAGCCCCTTGCAGACATGAGCTCCTTCCCATTAATCTGACAGGATCTGAACATGTCAGCTTTATGTCTGAATGTACAGAGCTGCAGTGGAGGGAGCTTTTGATGGCTGCAAAACTTCAAACTACAGCAGTGAGCAATATGCAACATTTGCAGTGACAGTCGGAGAGACCTGACCTCCCTATGGGGGCCCCACTTGACCGCACTCACTTCAGTTGCAAGTGGCCTGCATGATTTTGTTTAAACAAACCCAATTTCAATGAGGAAAGCCACTCAATGAAAACGAAGGGTATTATCTTTCTCAGAGTGATAAGAGAAAGGATAAAAAGAGAAAGAGTCTGGGTGTAAAGATAAAACTAACTAACTAAATGCTTCTAGTCCAGCTTTAACTGTTAAGGCTAAGTGACAGATACTTGAGTAATGTAAGTTCTACGAGCATCACATTACTTCTTCTGTTTACTTTGATGGTCAGCATCAAACATAGGTTAGCTAAGTTAAGGTAGTTAGCCTAAGTTATCCAACCTAGCAGAGCAGCAGTGTGTCCAGCACCACAGATGACTTGTTAACATCACAGAAACACTGTAAACAGGTTACTGTCAATTTTAGAGTATTCACTGGCTGCTATAGCTGCCAATAAAGTTACTGCAAAAAACTATTTACAGTAACTTCACTGTAATTTTACATTTTTTGCTATACTGTCATTTCAGGCTGAACGACAGTAAGCTTTTAGTAACAGTATGCTACATCTGACAGTCAGTCAGACAGAACTCCAAAACACAACCTTAGCAACATAGTGTATGCTGTACAGTGTAGCAAAGAATGCTCAGACCTCTACATTGGAGAGACCAATCAGCCACTTCATAAACGCATGGCACAACATAGAAGACAAGACTTGGTGGGCTATATGGTTGGGCTAGGTATCACAACGGATTCACCCGAAACCGTGGCTGATTGTCACCTACACTAGGGCTGGGTATCGTCACTGATTTCTAGAATCGATTCAATTCCGATTCACAAGGTCCCGAATCGATTTGATCCACGATTCGATTTAATTCGATTCGATTCGATTCGATTTGAATCTGGGAAATTTTGACAGTCAGAAATATTATAATTCAGATCAGTACATTTACATATTTTTATCTATTAAAAGGAAGCTGACACACGCAAGACTTTATCAAAGGTGTGAGCATCACAGCAGAGGCCTTTGTGTCAAAGTAGCTGAAGATAAAACACAGAAAAACATGAAGGTGATTTTTCTGGCCTGGGATTTTATAAAAATATTCTGCAGTACATCAAAAACGAAAGAAAACCATTAATCAACACATGAACATTACCTCTGAAGTTACAGCGGTTTTATTAGAGACACGGCTAAGCATTTTGCATTTTGCTTAATTTTAAAAAGTTTAAATTTGTTCAATATTGAACGGCAGAAATTAGATTTACTTTTCGGAAGTAAGTAAAAGGGAAAAAAAAAAACGTCGGCCGACAGCGCTGTAAACAACGGTAGACTTGTGCGTAACAAGCAAGCGAATAATGCAGAAAAGAGAGAGAGAGCTGTACATGAAGTGTGATTTTTATCCTGAAAAGTCAGCAAAAGTCAGAGGGAATTCATGACGATGTTTATGTGAAGCGTAGTTTGGATCTTCTTTTGCTGCTGGTTCGGTCAATATTGTTTGGAGGGAGATAAAACTAACAGCCATATGATCAGCGCAAAAAGGGCGTAAACACACAGCGCGGACCCGCGGATCAGAATCAGCGAGCTGTCGGCTTTCAGCCCCGACCGTCAGCTGAGAAAGGCGACATCTAACTGATTCTGATCCGTGGGTCGCGCTGTGTGTTTATGTCTTTGTGCAGAAGCCGTGTACCTGCTCTCATTTACTGTCTTAGCTGTTTGGTGGTTGTTGAAATTTTGTGATCTTTCACCTGAGATTCTGGCATTTTGGGCAAAATAAATTAATGTTAAAAAATCGATTCAGGATTTTAATGAATCGATTTTACATTATCCAAGCCAGAATCGATTTTAATCGATAAATCGATTATAAAAACCCACCCCTAACCTACACCCGTTTTCACACCTTGGCTTGTGTGATTAGGTAGGACGTCCATGTCCCTCTTGGAGGAAACTCCCATAGGGCTTAAATCTGGGACTGTCCACCATTTACCTTAGAATTGAAGAAGCTTCATGGATGAGAGGTGAAATGTCTTCAAGCAACTTAAAGAAGTCATTTTCTTTCCAAGCTCCTTAGACTACGATAACCTGGATGACTGAGAACCTTTACAGACAGTATGACGGAAAGTAAAACTATCAACTTGCAGAGGGACGAATTTAAAGACATCCCGAGAGTCAAAGTGAAAAACTGACATGGTCGGCATTAGATAGATTGAATCAAAATGTCAAAGGTGTCCTGCTGGATTTTTGTCAGGTGTGCTAGGGGCCAGAAAATGGTATCAGTTCATTCGTCATGCAGGAACTTACTGCATATTCTCACCACTTAAGGCCAGGCATTGTGTGCAGGAACCCACAACCCAGCCTAGAATTTGGCAGTGGGATCAAGGATTTCATTCTGATAACTAACGGCAGTCATGTTGCTGTTGCCTGTGGAGGCCTGTTGGTGCTCCCCATCGATATGCCTCCACAGACCATCACTGAACCCCTGCCAAATCGGTCATGCTGAACGATGCTACAGGCAGTATCATTTTCTCCTTGGCTTTTCCAGACTCTTTCACACCTGCCACATGCCAATCAGACTCCATGGTGCCAGGTAGTGAGCACAGGGCACACTAGAGGACAGCAGCCCCTAGTGAAGTCTGTTTCTGATTGTTTGACCATAGACATTTACACCATTGGGCTGCTGGAAGTCCTTTGGTAGCTCCAGCAATCAGCATCCTTGTACAAAAGAGCAGAGACTGGTCCTCCAGATGAGTTGAGTACCTTCCACGGCCTTCTCCAGCCCTCCTAGAGCAACTGCCTGTCTCCTTGAATCTGCTGCATGTTCTTGAGACTATGTTGGAAGACACAGCAAACCTTCTCACAAAGGCATGCACAATGTACCATTCTGGATACCTGTGCAACCTCTGTAGGGTCCATGTATCGCCTCACACTACGAGTAAGGACACTGGCCCAACTCAGTGGCCTCCACCTGTAAAATGTTTCCTGTTTGGGGGGTTGTCTCACTGTCACTATCACTGTAATCAACACTGAAGCAGCTGAAACTGATCAGCACCCTCATCTGCTACCTGACCGATGAGATCAATGTGTCTGAATTTTAACTGGCCTGATGTTATACTGGCAAAGCAGTTTTTGTAACTAGTCCTCTGCAAACACTTTCCTACTGAGCTCATAGGCTTAGTCATTTGTTTTGGGTGAAATTAAATAAAAAGCATTAAGTCCATTTTGTAAATCCTGCTCGTACTATGTTTCAAAATGGAGACGTTCATTGATATTACTGGGCCTAAGAACATTTTGATATCATCATCTCATGATAATAACAACAAAGCTGCAGTAGCAGAGAGGTGTAAACCAATAAGTAAATCCTAAACCCTAATGCTGTCCTTAAGTTTCTGTAGTTTTTGTTTAATGACAGCAGGGACTCTCTGTGATGACATTAAAAACACTGATTGGCTGAAGCAGTATTTACCCTGGGGGAATCATACAAATGTTAATTTCAGGACAGCAGCTTGGTTGAATCAGGAGCTGTGAGAGACAGTAACATAAAAGTGACCTGTGCCAATGATGCTAACAATGTTATGTATCCTATGTCTAAAAGGGGCTATAAAGATATAGCTCATAAAGACTCAAGGGTAAAGTGACCTTATGCAACTGCACACTCTTGCCTGACTTTAAGTGATCCTGAGTCACTACAAATAAAATTATCAGAAGGTGTGGGCATCATCTCCTCTTCTGTAACATAAATCTAAGTAAAAATTACAGTAAGGAAGATAATTGTGTTCTCATGTTAGCTATTCCCTTCTTCTGCCTCTCCCATGTGTCCATCTCATCACATCACCCAAGCAGGGGACTTCTGTCAGATTTTACCATAACCCGTGTCTCACACCCAGTCATTAGGTTGCTTCCTCTGCTGCTGTCAGCTGTCATTTCAGTGTCATATTGATGCAGTGCTCCCCCCTTTCACCTCCAGTTTTCATCACCAGTGATGTCCATGTGTCCGTCCAATCAGCTTCACGTCACTATCTATCTTCAGCATCACCCTTCACCTCTGCTTCTGTTTCACACACGTCATTGTGTGAATATTTCTGCACATTGCTACCCTGGATGATATGTTAAAATACATTTTCTCTAGCCTAAACACTGAAGGTTGCATGTGGACAAACCTTAAACAATGCTGCTCAGAGCTTTAACGCCCGGCGAATTTGCACAACCTCTGTCGACTCAGTGCTCCCTCTTAACGAATCATCTTGTATAAGTCAGCATAAAATTAGCCCTTTTGATAGTTTAATTCCCACTGCAGCTAACCCTGAGGAAGGTGGATGCACTGCATTGCAGGATACAATGAAACATGTTAACTGTGATCCCCAGAGGCCGCAGATCCTCTCGCAAACTTTATTGCACTTGCGCTTTAGATCCTGGCAGTGGCAGATGAATGTGTGGAAGGGCACCTTGAGGGTCGATGGAGGGGCCGCTGCCCTTCCAGAGGCTGACAGAGTCATTTGTCAAACGGAGAAGGCCGTGAATTTACTGCACCCGCTGTCTTATCCGCATGTTTAACCCCATGTGCTCCTAACGCACATACACATACACACACACACACACACACACACACACACACACACACACACACACACACACGCACACACACACACCTCCTGCCCCTGCAATGTACGCAAAGGGATCCGGATCTGATGGAATTAGAGTGAGACAGAGGGAGAGAGCGGGCTATGGAGCAGACAGGGAGAGAGAGTTTATTTAATTATAGAGACACAGGAAGAGAACTGAGTGACATCATTTCAATGTCGCCTCTGTCGCTCTCCCCCCCTCACCCCCAAACTGTTCACTGTCAAGAGCTCCATCTGGTAGACACATGACGCACACACACATTCACGTCCACACGTATATTCACATGGACAGACTCATGCTCTGATACTCTGCGTGCTCCTCTTCACTGAGTCAGTAGTTCAAAAAAGAAAAAAAAGAAAGCTTCTGCATTTCACATCCGAGCTATTCATCATGGGTTTCACTCCCACCACACAGTCTGATTTTTAACCCATGTCCCTGTTTATGGAGGGGTTCATAAAGCCAGGACTGTAAGTGACACATGTGACACATTCATGCAAGATGCAGGACTATGAGGATGTCTCATGGATCAATATGGGAATGGAGTCTTATACTGATAATGTTCTTGTAAGTCTGCACACCCAATGCACGACAGACATGACAGAGTTGATCAGCCACTTCGTAATACTGGGGGGTTAGCATCTTGCCCCAGGACACTTTGTCACATGGACTTGATCAAAACACCAACCTTCCAATTAGCAGGCAACCTGCTCTGCCTACTGAGCTACAGCTGCACCTTTAATAAAACATATGACACATTCGTAATGAATTTTTTTGGTGATGATAAGTTAGATCTTGAAAGCTGAAAGTGAAAATAGTAAGTCTGGTCACTTATTTATTGGAAAAATGATATAAAGATACATATCTGTGTTCAAAACATTTTAACCGTTTTTTTCTGCAATTAATTAAATAAGATTTAATAAATAATTGTTGCCAGCCCTGGACATCAACCTAAAGTAGTTTAAGCTCATTTGTTTTGTCTCCTGATATTCCACCACATGACAATTTCTTCAGGACTCAGTTCACTGATAGGTGCTCTGACATTTTCCCATAGAATTTGGTAAATGGACTGGTGCTTGTACAGTGTAGTGAGTTTCTGCTCAAACTGAGCACTCAAAGCACTTTACTACACAAGTTTTACTCTACGCCTTTAAGTGCTTTCCAGCTATCACACATGCACATATTCACACTCTGATGGATGCATTGGGAGCAGTTTGGGGTTTTCTGGGTCAACACTTTAACACCTTTGTGACAACACGCACCCATTTGCTGGTATAATTCATTGCTTCATCAGAAATGGTCGCCCTATATATGAAGCAAAACAGGCTCAGACCATGACACCAACACCACCATGGTTCGCAGGTTGAATGAGGTACTAATGGTGGAATTCAGTGTTCGCTTCTCTCGAGACATAAAGTACAGATACTTTTGACTGCTACGTTATTTGCAAAGGGTCACAGCGTGTTTTGATATGGCAGAGTTTTATGCTGGATGCTCTTCCTGGCACAACCCTAGAGAGATTTTTGTCTGCTCTCAGGGTTGAACTGAGGTTCTTTTTTCCTTAGTACCAAATGTATAAACCATGATACAACGAAAAAAATTCTCATACATCCACAAAACATTGTTGACGTTCAACAAACTCTGGACAAAGCTCTTTATGGAGGCCAGATGCTTTCTCCTGTCTTCCTGCCAATGCATGTGCAGCACAGTAACTTATTCACTTTTTAAAAAATTATTATCATTTTAGCTGTGGTTTAAAAAGACTAAATTATTATAATTTTTAGTTCTTAACTTGCTTTGACATTTAGTCACAGGCTTAAGTAAAGTGAAGTTTGTTAAAGCCTGATCAAACAAATTTATACCTGTATATAAATTTATGTATTAGTACAGTCAGCGTTAATCTCATTAAAATGAGATTAACGCCATGACCGCATTAAGGCGGCAAATCTCTGTTAGCGAGTTAACGTGGATCGCCCCGTGCGTGGGGAACAATCAGCTGAGACTGCAAGACCAGACTGACAAACCTGTGCACTGCCTGGATTGATCACAAGAAGGCCTATAACTCAATGCCCCACATATGGATCCTGGAATCCCTAGAACTATACAAGATCAACAGGACCCTAAGAGCCTTCATCAGGAACTCAGTGGGGATGTGGCGTACAACACTAGAGACCAACTTCAAGCCCATAGCACATAGCGGTCCTGAATGATGGCAAAATCAGGAAGAAGGAACACGAGAAGCTCGAGAAATACCATGGGCTCAGAGAAGAGCTCGAGAATATGTGGAGGGTGAAGGTAACGGTGGTCCCCGTGGTAATCAGAGCACTAGGTGCGGTGACTCCCAAGCTAGGCGAGTGGCTCCAGCAGATCCCGGGAATAATATCGGAGATCTCTGTCCAGAAGAGCGCAGTCCTGGGAACAGCTAAGATACTGCGCAGGACCCTCAAGCTCCCAGGCCTCTGGTAGAGGACCCGAGCTTGAAGGATAAACCGCCCGCAGGGGCGTGCTGGGTGTTTATATATGTATGTGTATGTGTGTGTCTATCTGTGTTTTTAATGTTCCTCATACATATCTAAAAGATCATTTATGGGGAAAAATGCCCAACAGAGTACTGATAAAGACACTGTTAGTTCATCTAACATTTAGCATCTACTAACCAACAATAAACAATACATATCTCAAAAACCATGCCATTCATAAAGAGGATACAGCTGTCTGCTAAATAGATAAAAATTAAATAGTAAATATAGGAATAGGAAAAAGTGGAAAGAAATGCAACAATAAAAAAGGGTTTGATTAATTCTAGCTATGTGACACTAATAGCTGATCTCCAGTAGCCCCCAGTTTGTATGGAGTACTGTGATAGTGAGGAAATAATCAAAGCATAAAATACATAATAAAAAGAACCTATTATCTGTTCAGTTCTAAGGTTTTGCACATGAGGCTATAATGAAAAATTATCTGGCCGTAAGCACGTCTTAGAATTAGGTAAACACAACCTCAAATGAACAAAGGCAGATGAAATGCTAAATAGAAAACAAGAAAGGATGTAACATATGTTTTTACCAAGTTTTAATACCTGCCAAGATCATATATTTCATTTGGAAACAACACCTCAATACCTTATTTTGTTAGATTTCCATTAAAGGTGTGTATTTATCTTCTGTGTCATATGCAGATGGAATGAACAGGGTTGTATTTTAGACTCCAACTATCCCAGCCGCACTGCAGAGCCACTGTAGCATAGCAGCACTGAGTCCCAGAAGTGTACAGCAGTGAATCTTCAGACAGTGAATCCTGCAGCACCTGCTGCATGAATGCTGAAGCCATTCTCTATTTCAGGGCAGTAAACACATGTGTTGTGTCAACCAGCATCTCTGCATGTATAACCAAGTGTGTTAGTAAGTAGTGTAAGTGAATGTGGGGGTGTGCATGTGTGTCATGTGTGTACATCTCAGCACGGAGTGGGTAGGTTGAGAACCACACAGGACGTGAAGTGTGCAGTGAAGTGTGGAGCATGTGGTGTGCATGTGTTACATGTACAGTATTAATGGAGGAGTGAACCTCCCATGGCTGGATCAGTAGCTAACCGCAGGGGATGAGGTGTCCAGGAGAGCTGTCAGTTTTATCCAGCACGAGCGCATTTGACGCATGAGCAGGTGACATTTATTGGATCAACTCTGTTTACACAGTTGCCAAATATAACACATTTGTTCAAGACTAAGTAAGTAAAATTTATACCTTGACAGAAATCGCATTAACTGTTTGGGGAGATTTCAAAACCAGATTTGGACGGACTGAATTGGATATATGTTATACCTGAAGCATGTTACGAGGTTACAAAATCTTCCAGGTAACAAATTAACAGGCTCTGTTCCATTTATCTAATCTCTACAAAAACCAAAGGACACAACTGACAGTGATAATGTCAGCGTCAGTTTGTCATTGCTCAGTGTGCTACACGTGGGAAGGCTTCATCATTAAACTCCCATACAAGCTCTTTAAAATCTATAGGCTCCTCCTGTTTGTATTTTAAAGGTGGGCAGATAGAACCAAATAGCAATAGTATCAATACCAATGCTGTTATGTGATTTAGTGGACATTAAAATGTATTCAGAATTTGCAAATTGATCATGGTTCATCTCATGGATCATGACGCACTGCTCTCCTCTTCATAAGCTGCCTTTGTGGGTTAAAAAGTCTCAGTATCGGTATTGGTAGTGGCAGTATCAGCCCTATATTTAATTGGTATCAGATCAACACCAAAATTTGCCTTATTGAATAGCACCATTGTAGTTTTCTTTTTCTTTTATTTTGTCTGTTTATTCATTTTTATCATCATCCACAGTGTAATATGGCAATGCCAGAGGTGACAGGAAGGAAAAAAGTCCGGCTGTCTCTCCAATAGTTTGCACTTTGTCCGTTCTCCCTCTGCGCTCTTTCCCCGACCTCTAACCAATTGCAGTGATTGGCTGCCCCTCCCTGAGCCTGGTTCTGCTGAAGGTTTTTTCCTTTTAAAAGGGAGTTTTTCCTGCTCAGCAGAGATTCACTGCTCCAGACCAAGAAACTGTCATAAAAAAAAATCCTGACTGTCATCTTCATACTTCATTTAATATAAACATTGGCATGAAAGGAAATCAACACAAGTATTTCTTTAATGAAAAGGCAAGTTATTAGCATTTTTGTTGACCACTGAATGTCATAAATGAGACAGCTTCAAAAAGCATTTAATGCTGAAGGTCTCATGAGGCTTTGTGAATGTGAAGCATGCACTTCTAAATGCATTCAGACTTCCATACAAGAAGTTCAAAGCTCCTCATTGAAGTTTTTATTTAAATTTCTATTTATAAGAAACTTCAAGAATGACTAAGGAATTTCCAATACAGCCAATAATTTAATAACAGGAAAACTTTTTTTTTGTTGCTGCACTGCTCTTAGGAAAAAGGTTGGATACATGTATTCATAATAGATAAATGCCCATATGCATGCATGTGTGCGCCCTATAATGTATATAAAAGATGGATGATGGGGCTCCACTTGCTGAGACCATACATTTCATAGTTTCAGACCTTGCTGTCTTTGGCTTCAAGGGTCTGTGTAGGAGTGCTCCGGGCTGGACTTTATTCATTTGAATTCAAATTGATGGCAGTGTATACTAACTATACTAACTACTAACTATTTTAACAAGGCACAAATTTGTACATACTCTTGTTTTATGTACATAATTTATTTAGCTCCTGCTGTCAGTATGGAGCTGCTTTGGCAGATGTGTTAAGAAGGTTAACAGGCCGTATTTCAATGTATTTCATTCAAAACTGTGATTAAATTATAGTTGCCTATAAATAATAAAAAGTAGACACACAAGAAAAAGGGGGTAACAACTCTGTTTTTTACAGGAAACAGAAATGTTTATACCGTAAGTAGATTTAAGTACTGTTCAAAAATGTTTAATTAGTGTGCAGTTTCATGTTAACTTATATATAATCTTACATGATAAAGACGCTGTACATTTCGGGGGGCGGGCCATATTATTGAGTGGATTTATCTAGCCTTTTTGCATTTTTATTTAATATTAATTATGTTGATGTGTATGTATACTGTTCTCTCTTACTAACTTACAAGAAAAAATAAACACCATCACAATTCTCAGGTCTATGTGATTTTATAACAATGGAGCAAAGTCTAACTTAAATTTTCTTTCACAATTACTGTTCAAAGATCAAAAGGAAATACCTAAAATACTTATAATATATGTGTACTTTCCTGTAAATTAAATGAGGTTCTACAATACTTCAAATTACTTGTGATTTATTCAAAATTACCTGCAAACTGTTTAATTTTACTTATAGTATAATGATTTTTCCCTTTCAAAACTTAAGTTGCTACCCCTTTATTCTAGTGCATATATCTTTAACTAATTGTAGATAGATATAATTACATTGTAATTTAATTTAAATTCAGGGGTCTTGCAACCCTACATACAGGCTGTATTATAAAGTGCTGCTGAGTCATTGTGGGATTAAATCTGTGTTTCAAGTGTGACCAGCAAAGTGATTCAGATGGACTTTTCCAACCTTTGGTTGTTTGCACATGGGTAGGAATCCGTAATTACAAGACCAATCCAATGAAATGTGTTTTGTTGATGTAAATGAAAACAGGAAGTGGAGTAAAATGGGTGGGGTTTGTGTCCAGGATCAAACAGACTTATGTTTTAACCCTTTGCACTGACATGTCACAAACTCACAGAATAGCCTTCTTCCCACATCGTGAAATCTCTGCCCCAGAATTACAGGTCGACCTTGGGGTCAGGCTGAGATGGATCAGGACCATGTGTAACAAAAAAATCCACCCAGGCAGCAGGAGTAGAAATCACCAGGGAGGCTGTGAAACAGCAGGAAAATGGTTTTGTTCATAACCTCTTGTCAGGAGAGGTCACAGCAAAGATTTTTTCACAAACGTGTCAAAGTAAGGAGGTGCTATTATGGGAAATGTACGCTGGCAGGTGGAAACAGAGGTATGATTGTAATATATTTGCCTGCAATAAACTTCTTCGATAGTGTAACCTGGACGTGTGTCCCTCTATCCCAATAAAGTGATCCACCCTACTGGCCCCAAGTGTAATACTTACAGCCCTCATCTGGTAGTTTAATTTCCGGGTTTGCCCTGGAGGCATCACCTGCAGCTCAGGTGGGGCCAAAAAACAGGAGTACGAGCGGGGAGAGCGAAGGGAAGCACGGGTTGTCCAATTCGTGGGGAAGGAAAACTTTCCGTGGAGTGTAACACTTACAATGTATGGGTCTAGGGCCTTCCAGTGTAGAATCACCACAAGGCTACTCCGATTCGCGCTCACTAACCCACTAGGTTCCGAAAGGAGATTAGCCGTAGCCGTCTAAATGGAAGCAAATAAGGCCTCCAGCCCACAGAACACACAGGACCACACGCTGATGAACAGGAAATTTCTTTATGATGCATTCAAAGAACCCTGTACTTTTGAGTGCTGTGAATCTAACCAGGGTTACAATAGCAAAGGGTTGTAATGAACACCGTGAGGGTGGGACAAAGTGAGGAAGAGGAAACACAGCAGCACCACAGAGAATACCAACTGGCTCGCCGGAGCTGAAATTGAGTTTTTTCTCGTACCAAATTGTCGCCGTTGTACCACATTTATTACATCACTCTGATATATAACACAATAGAGGATTCTGCCAAAGCAAATCTCCTCGAACATTTGTAGATATTAAAGAGAAAGCAAATAATGAAAAATCTAAATCATCTTGCAGACGTCTCACCTTCACATTCCCTGCTTAAACACGAGTAGTCGGCGTTACAAATAAAAGCAGAGACGCGAGAGGCAAGACGTCACGCCGCTTGCAGAAAATTACACTCGGGGGAAAGCTGAAGTTCAGCAGAGGAAATAAACAAAAGGTTTTGAGCTGAGAGCAAGGGCTGGCTCTTTGATGTCATTAAAGTTTGTGATGTGCTTGCCTGAGGAAACACTTTACTGTATCCATGTTCTGCAGATATGTGAAGATGAACAAAGATTAGGAAAGAATGCATTCAGCCTGCTTCTGTGTGTGTGTACAGTGTGTTAAATATTTTGCGATTTCGCCTGCTACCCATGTGCACTGATATGTTGGGGGATTTGAGTTGATTGCTTGAGCTCAACACTTCCTCACGAGCTCAGAAAGGATCCATTATCCTTCAGTCGGGTAATGTCAGTCGTGCCAATTAACACAGAGCTTAATGCTTCACTGTTACACACTGTGACACCCCATTCATCACAATTACAGAGCTGCTATCATTTTAAATCGCGCTGTGATCCTCATCAGAAGCCTGCAATTAAACAATGATTTGTTCTTTTTATTTTTTCACCCCCACTTCTACAGCCTGTGACACTTTCAAACACATTTTTCACAAATGGGAAAAGTCTGTTAAGGGAACCCATTCGAGGCAATTATAGAGCAGTTTTTGACGCTAAATCAGATTAGCGTCTGATTTAGCGTCAGACGCTAATCTTTGTTGCTTGATCAAGCAACAAAGAACTCATGCACCCAGTTAACAAAATCCAGTGTCTCAAGAGAAACCCGAGGCCTTTATGCTGCACAAATGAGACTAAAGTCCTCCTATCCAGGGAAAGGCTCTTTGTCAGAGGTGTAAGAAATCAAGAAATCAAGGCTACATTGTGTTTTTTTCTCTGATCTTAAAGTTCAGATGCTGGGGTTTGGCATGGAGCTAGAAAATAGTTTTCAACTGTTGCTGCCGCTGATTGTTAAAGATTCAGAGGAGATGGAGAAGGCGAGCATGGAGGGCAAAAGAAAAGAAGATGGAGGCTGACAGATTGAGAGAGAAAGTGAGAGGCAAAGAGAGAGAGAATAGATACACAAAGATTGAAAAAAATGGATCGGGTGGGGGAAGATGAGGTGGTGGGGAAATGAGAGGGAGGAAGAAAGGATACCAGAGAAAAACACTTTTGGAAATGATACACATAATCTGGGTGATGCACTGTGAAACACCAGCAGGGATGCTGAAACTCATATAGCTCCGATAAAAGAAAATACGCCCTCTTTCATTTCTAATGTTTTACATATCAATAAAAAATCATCTTATTCTCAGCAGGTCTTACAATTATTCCAGCACAAGCTCAGACACCGAGTCTTTACTTATTTTAAAATCATGCATCCTTACTGCCTCCATAGGAGTTAAGATGAGGGTAAGTATGAGACGTGAGCACCTCTGTGAAAGGAGATTTTTTTGGTCAGTTTGCTGGTTTGGAGCATACGGGTGCGTGTTAACACAATGCCAAAAAGGAAAGACATCACAAATGATCGTAGAGAAGAAACTGCTGCTGCATGCCAATCTGTAAAAGGTTACAAGGACATTTCCAAATAATCCAATTCCATCATTCTACAGCGAGAAACATTATTCACAAGCTGAAAACATTCAAGGCAGGTATCAGTGTTCCCGTTCACTCACACAAGTTAGGCCCATGCAATATTCAGAGAATCTGAATCACAATTAGAAAAACACTGAACAAGTGTGGCTTGTTTGGAAGGGCCGCCAGGAGAAAGCATCTTCTCTCTAAAAAACACAACATGGCAGCACAGCTTAGGTTTACAAAGTTGCATCCGAACAAACTGAAAGACTTCTCGTCTGTCCTTCTAGAGTCAAATGTGAGGCCATCTGTCTGACAGCTGAAGCTTGGCATAAAGTGGGTCATGCAACAGGACAATGATCCCGAGCACAGCAACAAATCTACAACAGAATGGCTGAAAAAGAAAAGAATCAATGTGCTGCAACGGCCCGGTCAAAGTCCAGCCCTCAGTCTGTGGCGGGACCTGAAGAGAGCGGTTCTACAAGCTACTATGAGGTGTGCTTGTGTTTACACACACTACTTGGCTTTTAATAAATAAATAATGACACTGTGTAATATCTCATGTGTTGCTGTTCATCTGAGCTTGGACTTAAATCATTTTAGTACCTGGTATAGACCAGAAAATGTTTTATTATTTCCTGATATGTAAAACGTTAGATGCGACTGGGTTGAGTTGTAGCAGCATGAAAGTTTCTGTTTCAGTACACGAGTGTAACTGTGTGCAGGTAGTGAACCACACAGGCGAAGGTAAACAGAACTGTAAAGGCAACTTCACAGCATCTGCCTGGGCATTTGTATAAAACCACAGGAGGGATATAAAGGTGTGCATACCGTTGATACAGATAATTAGGAAGTCTGCTGTAAGAGATACTGGAAAATAAGGCTAATGTAGGAAGAAACATCAAAGCGCTTACCTACAAAACAGATGACTACATACTAAACACACACACACACACAGATTTTATATGCATCTGTCCTCATTTTACACTGATTTTATTATATTTAATAAACAAGCTGTCACCAAACCCTCAGCAGCTTCAAATGAGAAACCCACAATTTTTGTTTGTGTGTAAAAATCCATGAAAAAGGGAAAAAAGTTTAGAGTGTTTTGAAGTGCAGATCAGATTAAATGATATGCTCATTTAAGTCAGTCATGTATATGGTCGCAGGTCTGGTGATACGATTACAAAATCGATCAGTCAATTAGGCTATACTATTTAGTATACTTCAACACTACTTCTTCTTGTGAGTTAGCTGATAGCCTAAATAAATCATTCAACTTAGCATTAGACTGAAAACAGGTTAAGAAAATTCACCTATTTGACAATAATTGCAAGAGCTGTGACCGACCTGATAACAGGTTATCGCCACCTCTGCTCAAGAAGCAGTCTGACACACACCTTGGCACCGAACAGTCAGGCTTGCTGTTTTCAGTTTTTAAGTTAAGCTAAGATAAGCAGTGCAGGCTGTAATTATCATTTTAATTAGTTTTTTTTATCCCAAATTTTAAGATATGTGACATCATAGGCACAAAACAGACAGAGGGATGATGAGCAAAGTGGATGATGCTGCCATGCACAAAAATTAAACACTTTTCATTTTACATGATTGCTTCTGAGAGCGTTTGCTCGGGTTGAGGAGTGGGTGACACGGTGCAGAAAACTGTTATTTTGCAGTAAACCAGTTCATGTAATAAACAGCATGCAGAGAGGCACTCTATCACTGTCACTCCCCTCAGGATGAGGGGAGTGACAGTGAGTAAGAAAGACGAAATGATAGCAGGACAGCGACGGCGCCCTCGCAGAAATAATTCAGTTTCCTCTGCCACACTGAAGGTCACTCAGTAAGAAACAGTGGACAACCCCGTTTAGCTGTGCCAAAGACCCAGGTGTGCTTAGTGAGAATTAGAAATATCAAGCACATAAATCTACAGACAGAACAAGGATAGGCGAGACCCAACATCGTACGGAGGTTGTGGTTTAATTACAAAGCCGTCTTTTCATATTAAAACCCCACAGAGACGTGTTGGCCTGGGAAGAACTGTATTAATTTCACATTTTTCTCAGTCTGCTTTGAACCTCTGAGATTAGCAAAGCTCAGTGACAGCAGACTGTCTGTTTCTATTGGTGTCAGACATACATTATAGTAACACATCTTACATTATAGTAACTGAGGTTTTGATTGTCACCCTTGTGATTTTCCATAGTTACAGTCACAGGATTGTTTTTAGACAGTGCTTTTATTTATTCTTGCATTAGCCTACATTTACTGTGTTGGAATGTTTGATAGAACTTTATTATATAGCCCAGGACTCCTGTAGAAATCTCAGAGAATTAAAGGGAATTTCAAGGAATGTTACCTGAAATGAACAGAAATGAATGACATCATGTAATCATGCATTTTCCTACATATTTCCCAGCAGATACACTATAATAACAATTCAGGTTTTCACAAAAAGGAAGAAAAAAATAGATTGTAAGTAATTTTAAGATCTGCATAAATAATAGTACTGTGTAATTTGAAGTACCGCATAACTTCAGGAATTGTTGCTAAATTACCCACAGTTACACACTTATTTAAGTTACTTCCTGCGTCATCTTTTCTATAAAATATTACTTTTTTTCTTATAAAAGGCTGAATTGTTACCCCATTTTTTGAATGTACCTATTGGTAAGGCTTTGTAGTTAAATATAGTAATTTCAGATAAAATACAAATACATTTGTAGGGGAATTAAGCCTTAAATGTGTGCATGTTGATGACAATGGTTGTTGTCATTGTCAGTTAAAAAGATAAGCAGCTCTTTGCCACAGTGCTAATAATATCAAAGCTAAACAATGTTACTTTACAAGTATAACTATGTTTAGAATGTTAGCATGCTAGTATTAAGCATGAAGTAAGACTGAACCGGTGGTGATGTCATTATTTTGACAAGCACTGAGTCATTAACCAGCGTTAGAGAAACTTACATTTTGAAATGAAAATTGTGCCAGACTTTTCCACATACTGAATGTGGAATAGCTGTTGCTAGTTCCTGGTACCAGCTACTGTTTTGGTACCTACTCCACCCAGCTTCCAAGCGATCCGAGGAGATCCAAAAATGTGACATCAGCAGACTGCATGCCACTGATTGGCTGGTCGGTGGTGTTACTCCTTCACCAAATTTAAAACCGCTGTTTTAGAAACTTGGCAACGAAGGAAACAGCTACAAAAAACAACGCTGTGGGGGATGCCACAAGATGGGAGGTTGAGGGGTTGAAGGTTCCCAGAACTTTGACTGTTTTCATCATTTCTCCGCTTTAGAAAAATGAAACGAGCACCAAAAGGTAATTACAGCCGCTAAATCAAAGTGAAGAGTGCCGAATGCTTCCTTCACCGAGATGTGAAAGGATGCACCCGTGTTTCCTTCTTAGAGCCGGTGTCAGCAGATCATTTACCTGTTTTTGTTCCAAAATGATCCAAAATATTTGAAAGCCAAGGAATAAAGTTGATGTAAGCAGCACCTGGCAGTCGCCCCTGTCACATCCTGATCCTGAAGGAGGAGAAGACCACAGGCAACTGTAACAAACAAACCAGTAATTTTATGGTAATTCTTGAGGGAAAGTCAGGGCTTCACACAGTAAACAGTAAATTTTGATCCCTGATGGTTCTAACATCATATCATGTGTTGATGATTTGGGATCAGAGGCTCCCCATTCCTCTGGGGACATTTTCCCAATCCAGCTAAAATCCTGTGATGTTTCAGGATGAAGAAAAGTGGCGTCTGTCTGACGAACACTACCATCCCTAAATGGATAAACTATGACTTCCACTAAGCATGATCATGGATATTAAAACGCAGCAGGCTGCTTTCTTCTCTACTGAGTCAGTCTCCCACATAATCTGTTCACATTTTCTACTCATTCCACTGTAAACCACAGAAAGCTGTTCTTTCAGCAGTCTTTTAGCAATATGCACATCACACCAGTAATTTTCCACTAAGGCTCTATGGCTTTGTTGTCCTCAATGAAGGAAATAATATGCCAACCAGAGAAAAAAATGTTTTTTAAACCCTTCTGCAGTGCATGTATGATTTTAGGTTCTTTTTGTGAGCTCCATTATTTTCAAGGCTGAAACAGAAAGCTGTACAGCCTCGACCCTGCCACTTCTTCTACTGGATATCTTTTAGTGACCTGCAAGTTTTTCTTGTGCTAGTGTCTCTGAATAAGGGCCTTTTAAATCAGCATAGACAATAAGGTCATGTATGCTTTTAAATCTTTCTGTCCATGAAAACTGACGCACCAAATCAGAAACAAGAGCACCAGATGTTTGATTTCTGCCTGAAATGTGTGTAGGATGGACAAAAACAAAATAAAGAACTGAAATATTTTAGCATTTAAAAGTGCCTGTACTGTTTTCAATTCAGAGCATTATATTAAAGTTCGTTTTTTTAACGTCAGCTCGTTGGCTGAAAACAGGATCTAAAAACTGTTTAAAAAAAGAGATGTTAAAAGTGCTGCTTTGGTTTATTCAAATCTTAGTCGTTTAAACAGAAAGAAGACAAAAAAACAACAACTTGCACATCTCTCACACACACACACACACACACTCACATGTTTGGGATTAGTAGAGCTGCTTCCACTGAGCCAACCGCTGAAGTGAGCATTTATATTGTGTGATGTAAAATGTCAGCGGGTATTTCCAGGCAGCAGATGGTGACAGTTTGCCTACTTAACTTTAACACAATGCATCTGAACACACTTACACACACACGTAAGCACAGGGACCCAAACTCCAACTTTCACCATAAAAACAAAACAAAAAACCCCTATACGTTCTCAGTCCCATATTCCCATCTGAAAATAGCAGGTACTGCATGCCATTTAAATGCAAACACCCAAACGCACGCACACACACACACATTTACCAGCGACAAAAGCCTGCCTCTATCGACCATGACATCAGTGCCGTTTCCCACAGATGATACAGGAACTGCAGATGACAGATTGATTGAAAAGATCTTCCTCTCTCTCTCATACATCACTCTGGCCTCTTTATCATCGTCTTGCTGCTCAATCCATCTGCTGGAAAGAGAAGAGAATTCCATTTAGGCCAGCCCTGACCACCAGAGCAGCTTTATGCATCATATCCAAAGCAAGACAGCCATGATTTCTTCTCCTTTAATTCTATTTTGCCCTCCTCCTGACGATGGAAACAACTGAATGTTATTAGCCTTGTGAAGTTTGAGCTGCTTGATAATGTAATGCCAAAAGTTCTGTATTTTTGAGAGGTTGGGAGAAGCCTAAAATTTAATCTCAAGTCGTGGAGGGATTTGTCTGAGCTCCTCTGAAATGTTTGGAAGTTTCTTTTTTAAAATCTATTCACCTTGGCAATATGTTTAGAAAAAACGAGAGAAATGGAGAAAAATTTTATAATGCAAAGAAGGTACAATATACCGTATGTATATATGTGAGGCGAAGCTCTTACTTCTGTATCACACTTATCCCTGTTGTAATGTCACCATAATGAGCAACTGCACGGATCAACACAGACAGACTTTTGGAGATGACAGAAATGAAACACCTACGCAGCAACTCTGCAGGCAAACATATGCAAAATGATTCAGTAGCTACAAGCAAGTTTAAGAAGACTGACTCTTTTGGATTAACTTGGCTTTTCACTGTAATGCTTGCACATCATTTAAGTACGTCTGAGCATCTTTAGATATTTTGCGGACACGTGACCACTTATTATGTGACGTTAACTTCCTCTGCTATTTTGCATGTGTGACAACTATGGTGGCAGTATATGATAATATAAATAAGGTCTCATAACACAGCTGGTCTGTGACCATCTGGCAATCAACAATCAGGAGGGAAAACTGAGTAGTTGCAGCCAGTACCCAAGTGGTTGCTGTAATGGCAGTTGCTGGAAAAATGATTGCTATAAAGCAACATTTAAGCAGGCCTACAGACTGGTCAGTGACACTCTGGCAAAAATATGCAATCCTCAACTGGTTGGCAAGTGATTGCAACACACTGCTAGCTATCACTCCTCCTTGAATCGCTACCTTATCGTGGTGGAGGGGTTTGTGTGTCCCAGGGATCCCAGGGGCTATGTTGTCTGGGGGCTTTTGCCCCCTGGTAGGGTCTCCCATGGCAAATTGGTCCTGGGTGAGGGACCAGACAAAGAGCGATTCAGAAGACCCTTATGAAAAGAATATCGAGGGAACAGTTTACCCTGCCCGGGATAGGGTTACCGGGGCCCCTCCCTGGAGCTGGAAGGTGCTCCACCTAGAGACTCTGTTGTCCTGCTGGGAGACTTCAATGCTCACGTGGGTAACGACAGTGAGACCTGGAGGGGCGTGATTGGGAGGAACGGCCTCCCTGATCTGAACCCGAGCGGTGCTTTGTTATTGGACTTCTGTGCTAATCACAGTTTGGCCATAACAAACACCCTGTTCGAACATAAGAGTGTCCATAAGTGCACGTGGCACCAGGACGCTCTAGGCCGTAGGTCGATGATCGATTTTGTAATCGTATCACCAGACCTGCGACCATATGTTCTGGACACTCGGGTAAAGAGAGGGGCTGAGCTGTCAACTGATCACCACCTGGTGGTGAGTTGGATCAGGTGGCGGGGGAGGATGCTGGACAGACCTGGTGCACCTAAACGCGTAGTGAGGGTGTGCTGGGAACGTCTAGCAGAGGCCCCAGTCCGCAAGATCTTCAACGCACACCTCCGGCAGAGCTTCAACAGCATTCCGAGGGAGACTGGGGACATTGAGTCCGAATGGACCATGTTCAGCGTCTCCATTGCCGAAGCTGCTGCATTGAGCTGCGGCCACAAGGTGGTTGGTGCCTGCCGTGGTGGTAATCCCCGAACCAAATGGTGGACACCAGAGGTGAAGGGAGCCACCAGGCTGAAGAAGGAGTCCTATCGGGCTTGGTTAGCCTGTGGGACTCCGGAGGCAGCCGACAGGTATCGACAGGCCAAGCGGAATGCGGCTCGGGCAGTGGCTGAAGCAAAAACTCGGGTGTGGGAGGAGTTCGGAGAGTCCATGGAAAAAGACTTTCGGACTGCCTCGAAGAGATTCTGGCAAACCGTCAGGCGTCTCAGGGGGGGAAAGCGGTGCTCTATCTGCACTGTGTATAGTGTTGGCGGAGCGCAGCTGACGTCGACTGAGAAAATTGTCAGGCGGTGGAAGGAATACTTCGAGGACCTCCTTAATCCCGCTGACACGTCTTCCGAGGAGGAAGCAGAGTCTGGGGGTGAGGGGAATGACCTGCCAATTTCCGGGGGCGAGGTCACTGAGGCAGTTAAACAACTCCTTGGTGGCAGAGCCCCTGGTGTTGATGAGGTCCGCCCCGAGTTCCTGAAGGCTCTGGACATTGTAGGGCTGTCCTGGTTGACACACCTCTGCAATGTTGCGTGGAGATCAGGGGCAGTACCTGTGGACTGGCAGACCGGGGTGGTGGTCCCCATCTTTAAGAAGGGGGACCGGAGGGTGTGTTCCAACTACAGGGGGATCGCACTCCTCAGCCTCCCTGGGAAAGTCTATGCCAGGGTGCTGGAAAGGAGAGTTCGTCCGCTATTTGAACCTCGGATACAGGAGGAACAATGCGGTTTTCGTCCTGGTCGCAGAACACTGGATCAGCTCTTTATCCTCTCGAGGATACTTGAGGGTGCATGGGAGTTTGCCCAACCAGTCTACATGTGTTTTGTGGACTTGGAGAAGGCATTCGACCGTGTCCCTCGGGGTGTCCTGTGGGAGGTGTTGCGGGAGTATGGGGTGTCTGGCCCATTGCTACGGGCCATTCGATCCCTATACAACCGTTGCAAGAGCTTGGTTCGCATTGCCGGCAATAAGTCGGACTCGTTCCCGGTGGGTGATGGGCTCCGCCAGGGCTGCCCTTTGTCTCCGGTTCTGTTCATAATTTTTATGGACAGGATTTCTAGGCGCAGCCAAGTGGCGGAGGGCTTTCGCTTTGGTGGCCTCAGAATCTCATCTCTGATTTTTGCGGATGATGTGGTTCTGTTGGCTTCATCGGGTGAGGGCCTCCAGCTTGCACTGGAACGGTTCGCAGCTGAGTGTGAAGCAGCGGGAATGAGGATCAGCACCTCCAAATCTGAGGCCATGGTTCTCAGCCGGAAAAGGGTGGAGTGCCCACTCCGGGTCGGGGATGAGTTCCTGCCCCAAGTGGAGGAAGGAGTTCAAGTATCTCGGGGTCTTGTTCCCGAGTGATGGGAGAAGGGAGCCGGAGATCGACAGACGGATTGGGGCTGCAGCTGCAGTAATGCAGACGCTGCACCGGTCCGTTGTGGTGAAGACGGAGCTGAGTGTAAAAGCGAAGCTCTCAATTTACCGGTCGATCTACGTCCCTACCCTCACCTATGGCCACGAGCTGTGGGTAGAACGAAAGAACGAGATCGCGGATACAAGCGGCAGAAATGAGCTTCCTCCGAAGGGTGGCTGGCCTCTCCCTTAGAGATAGGGTGAGAAGTTCGGCCATCCGGGAGGGGCTCAGAGTAGAGCAGCTGCTGCTCCACATCGAAAGGAGCCAGCTGAGGTGGTTCGGGCATCTGACAAGGATGCCCCCTGGGCGCCTCCTGGGTGAGGTGTTCCAGGCATGTCCCACCGGGAGGAGGCCCCGGGGCAGACCCAGGACACGCTGGAGAGATTATATCTCTTGGCTGGCCTGGGAACGCCTTGGTGTTCCCCCGGATAAGCTGGAGGAGGTGGCTGGGGAGAGGGAGGTCTGGGCCTCTTTGCTTAGGCTGCTGCCCCTGCGACCCGGCCTCGGATAAAGCGGATGAAGATGGATGAATGGATGGATGGATGGATGCTAGCTATCACAAGGTGCAAAAAACCCTCCTTGTGATTGTTTTAGTCACTAGCAGATTTCCATAGTTGCCCATAGCCAACTTATCTGTGAACGCTCGCCATTTAATCTCTGAGCTGTATTAAAGATTGTGTAGTGTAAAGCACTTTGGGGTCCTTAGGGACTAAGTAAAAGAGCTATACAAATACAGGCCATTTACCATTTAAGATTGAAAAAATGTGCTGCAAACAGGAAACGACTAATAATAATAATGGATTGGATTTATATAGCGCTTTTCAAGGCACCCAAAGCGCTTTACAATGCCACTATTCATTCACTCTCACATTCACACACTGGTGGAGGCAAGCTACGGTTGTAGCCACAGCTGCCTTGGGGCAGACTGACAGAAGCGAGGCTGCCATATCGCGCCATCGGCCCCTCTGGCCAACACCAGTAGGCGGTAGGGTAAAGTGTCTTGCCCAAGGACACAACGACCAGGACAGAGAGCCCGGGGATCGAATCGGCGACCTTCTGGTTACAGATACGGTTCCCAACCCCCTGAGCCACGGTCAACTAAAGTTCACCTTCAAAGTAAAAGTTCTTTATTTCCAATTTGCATGGTGCATTTCAAATTTTTACTATTGCTTGGCATGTATTTGATGTTTGCAGACAAATCGCCATCTTCCATGCAAACTGGTGGCCATGAGGGCACCAGTTTAGTTCACTGGTTGAGCAGGTGTCTGTATTACCCAAGGCTGAAATGCAGCAGCCTGGTTATGCCTGGTCTGACCTCTGGGTACGAGTCTGAAAAAAAAAACCAACCCAAAAAACCAAAAATGAAGCAGTGCCGACAAACCCTGTAGCTTTTCGGTGCATAAAGAAATTCCATTTTGCAATTGGTTTTGTGGTACTGACTGCCAGCAACTGTCCGTACAACATAGTTGCGGGGGGGGGGGGGGGAATACAATTTTTTTACTGACCAGTGGTTGCCAAGTGGTTGCCAGACAGTTGCAGACTAGTCTCTGTATCAGTGTGACTGTAATCACAAGGACACCCTCTTTGTGATTCCACTGAGCAACCAACAACACATTTTTCGCCAACTGTTTGGGTTATACCCGAGATTCCAGAGGAACTGAAGGTTTCCAGGGGATCAGTGGCTTCTGATTCTCCTTTCTGCAGTTTCATGGAAACTAAAAGAAACTACTCTGATGACACTGACTAGAAAAGAGACAGCAGATTTTTATTCATATTTCTTTTGTTAATATTCCCTTTAATAGACATGTGATGCATAACAATCACTGTAAGATAAAATTCAATGTCTTGAAAAACTTTCAGACTAATCTGAAATGGTTCGAGGTGTTTTTAATATGAGTCATACCTCATAGATCAAAGCATATTGTGAGGAGAATGAATTAGACAGCTCCGTACGTTAATCCTGCAGCTCTCCAGCAGTCTCAGAGAAGTTACTAAATTTCATCTCAGTAGCAGAAATCCAAAGACAGAGCACTGCTGGGAGAGAAGCCAGGGAGCAACATTGATTAGCAGCATTATCACCTCTATTCCTACCAGTTGTGCGCACACACATCGACACACACACACAGGCACTTCCAAGGTTATTGCAGGTTTCTTTCACTTTGATATTGGCTGCTGCACTCAGAGTGACAATGAATTTTTCAAAGCCTTGGATTTCTCACATATAAACAAGATTTTTCTTTCTTTCTTTTTTTTCTCCTTTCAAATGAGCCAGATAGAACTGTTTTGTGAGTTATTAAAATCTGAAGAACTCACTTGTCTTGTCCATAAGGGGCTGCTATCTGATGCTTCAAATGATATGCATGATAGTATAAGAAAGCCTCTAAAAAGCCAGAGTGTAAACATACAGTCCACAGCATATGAGGATTGATTGGCTCATCACGCACAATCAGTTCTTCTAAAATGTCTCCTGGGAAGACTTTTGGTGGAGTGTTTTTTCTTTTGATAGCCTGTTATATTGATGTTCTCAGCTTGTGCAGAGCAATTATGACTTCATCCCATCTTTCAGCATAAAAGGTAAACAAACTAAAATGAGAAAAAAAAATACACTGAGGCTATTTTTGTATCCTTTGTAAGTCTTGAAATTGGAACACGGAGAGCTCTGCGTTCACTTGGGAACTGATTACAAGGACAGCGTTAGCAATTTGAATGGCTGAGGTAAAAATGCAACAAATAACACAAAAAATCCATTCTGACAGTGGCAAAAGTAAAATAAAAAAATACTGGTAAAATTGTAGTGTTACACATATTAAAAGTCTCAACTGTTTTTATTTATCTACTTTTTAAGACAAAAAATTAAAATAGGATTGGTTTGAATTTTTGATTCAAAGCTACTTTACAAAAATATAATAACAAAACAATGAAAGTATATATTTTAAGGCTCTGTCCAACAGCCAGTTATTTAACATAGTTCAACTGTTTGTCAGTAATTTGGTTTAATATGACATTTATCAGATTTTAAAAAAAATTATAAACTGAGATTAGAGCAGTTTCTTGGTTGGAAGCAGCTGACGCAACTAGCTAAAACTCCAGGGCGTTCCTCATCCAGGCCCAAGATATAATCTGGGAATGTTTCATTCCTGCACTTAAGTTTAGTTTAGAACTTATTGCTATCCAGTTAGCTTACAAGTGCTTGTAGGAAAATTACAATATCTTTAATTGGAGGTAGGCTATAACACTTTCAACAAGTGTTTGAGCTAAAATAAGCTAAGCTAAGTTAAACATGTACTAGCTGCATCTTCTTGCATAACCTAGCTGGGTGTGTCCTTTAGGGCTGCCACGATTAGTCGACTAGTCACGATTACGTCGTCTATCAAAATCGTCGACGACTAATTTAATAGTCGACGCGTCATTTGAAGCTTTGTAAGATGACAAAAGTCGCAGGAATAACTAGTGGGACTTAAGAGTGTAATAACGGACTGAAATAGAAGATGGCATGTACAAGGATGCCAGCTGCCGTTAAACCCCGAAGAAGAAGATGAAGTAGCTCTGTCCCAGAATTCATAGTGCAGCCCAGCTCAGTTTCCAACAATGGCGGCAGCTAGTTAGTTTTAATATTACTCTTATTATTCTTTCTGGGTCTGGGTCTGGGACACCACATATTTTCAAAAGCGCTCCAACGTTTTCAGAGACGTCTGCTACCCACTAGCTCGATAGTTAGCCGGGGTTCAAGGCTCACTAGAGCCCGTGAGAACACCGGACTCCCGGCAAATCGTTTTCAAACCCACCGCCGTCTTTCGCTACTCAGGTTAAACATATATAAGTCACTTAGATAACTTAAAATGTTATTGTTTGGCTTTTAGTATTTTATTTGTTCCTGAGTAAATCGGTTTGGCTGAGATTAAAGTTATAGTTTTTACACAGCTGAATAAACGTCAAGCAGACAACTGATTATCAGAAGTGTGAGATGCTCGAGAATATACTCCGGTGTCCCGTTATATTTTAGATAGCAAGGAGTTTATTAAACTTCACCAAAACAATCTGTAAATTTCATTAAAATGTAATAAACTATCGTCTTTATTTTTAGTTAGCACCTTAAACACTTAAATCTGTAAGCTAATGATAGTTATATAAGAGCAGATGCATGCTGGTGCAATAAGCTGTACGCTGTATGTCCAATGGATGCATGATCTGATTAGTCGACTAATCGCAAAAATAATCGGTGACTAGTCGACTATCAAAATAATCGTTTGTGGCAGCCCTAGTGTCCTTATGAACTGGATGGGCAACAAACGTCGACAGGGGAGTATTTGTTTCTAGTCACTTGCACATTGTATATGTACAAACTCGGGGTGTAAAGTAAGAACTCTTAAATTTTCTTAATTCTTAATTTCTTCTTCAGACTGAGTTTAGTTCATGTTTTTCCAGCTGAGGCCCAGCTCCGTCATCTAACATCCAGGACATCATTAGTCAAGCTAATCTGCTTTGTATTAGCATCGGCTTTGTTTGTCTGCATGTCAGCCACATCGTGGGCTGCTGTGGCACCTGAGCCAGAAGGCAGAACGATACAGGTGATTAATGCAAGCCAGAGTTTATGATAAATAAACCCACCAGCCTCTCATCTCTCTGCTGTTGGAGGAGCAATGACAGCATTCTGTAATCTGTTGTAGAGAAAGCTTTACTGCCGCATTCTTGTTGGCGTCTATATGAAATGAGAATGTAGATAAGCGATGAGGTGGTGAGTGTGTAATCCATATGGTGCACATCTATCTGGGTTTGTTTTGCTTGTCAGTGACCCTGAGAGTGTGAGGCACAGATGTACTGCATCCTAAATGAGCAGGTGTTGTCCAAAACAGCTATTCCGATGCATGAGTCAGGCAGGCAGGCATAACAAATATTCATGACTGCTGTTGACATGGTGTTCAAGAAATTTCCAGAACATCCGCCTACAAATGAAACTTTCTCATCTGGCAAGTTTGTTTTTAAAGTTTCTTGTTCTGCTCGTCAGCTTTTAAATATTTATGAAAGAAAAGGCTGGAGAGCTTTGTAGGGGGGAGAAAAATCAGTGTTTAAACAGGAGTGAAGGTTGGCCAGACAGACAGCACCCTCTTCTGGTCACTTCTAAAAACTGCAGATTGCAAAGGCGTGTCAGAACAGACAGGTCTCTGGACATCAGTATAGTGTTTTTAAAAATAAGAATCTATCAAATTAACATTTTTGTTTAATAGTGTGACTTGAAATGACTAACATATTGACATGATAGCATCACACACTTGCTGCAAATTTGTTGACTGCACATCCATGACCTCACTCTTCTCTTCCACGACATCCCAAAGGTGCTCTATCAGATTGAGATTTGGTGACTGTGGAGGCCATTTGAGTACAGTGAACTCATGGTCATGTTCAAGAAAATAGTCTGAGATTATATAAGCTTTGTAAGATGGTGAGTTATCCTGCTGTAGGCAGCCATCAGATACTGGATATATTTTGGTCAGAGATGGAAATGGTCAGCAACAATACCCCCAAAAAGTGCCAAGAACATATTCCCAATATCATTAAACCACCACCAGCCTCAACCACTGATATATGGCAGGATGGGTCCCATTCTGACCCTACAATCCAAATGTTGCAGCAGAAACTGAGACTCATCACACCAGGCAATGTTTTCCCAACCATATGTTGTCCAAATGTGGTGACCTTGAGTGTTTAGTCTCACTTTCCTGTCCTTAGCTGACAGTCTGGTCTTCTGCTGCTGCAGCTCATCTGCTTCATGGTTTGACACGTTAAGGCTTCAGAGATGCTCTTCTGCACACCTTGGTTATAATAACTGGTTAGTTACTGTTGCCCTCATTGGAACCCTATTTTGGCCCAGAGAACTGCCACTCACTGGATATTTTCTCTTTCTCGGACCATTCTCTGTAAACTACAGAGATTATGTGATCAGTAGATCAGCAGTTTCTGAAATACTCAGAGGAGCCCCTCTGGCTTCAACAAACATTTTAAAGTCAACAGATCATCCTGACCACATCACATCTACATACCTAGAAGCACTGAGTTGCTGCCATGTGATTTCCTGACTAGCAGATGAACAGGTTTACCTACGACACGTTCTCATCCTGACGCGGAAAATACAGACGATTGTGACAAGTCGATATTTTACACGTTGGGAATGAGAGCTGGTTGGAATGAATCTGTTTTACGTGTGAAATGAAAATGATAAACCTATCAAAGCATGATGTACGTTAAATCTGTTCACTTTCAGATCCCGAATCACTATGTGATGGCCACAACATGAAGCTATTTTATTGTTGAATTATGAGTGATACTTTGATGTGTTTGTGTTGGAATGGACGGCTGGAGCCTCTGCTCCAAGCGTCTCATCGTATTATCACTGGATTGTGCAGTTTCCCCTCTATATCTATCCATCTATACTTTTGTTTATGAGGCTAATAATGAGAGTGATGATGAAATTATTCCCAATACTCTTTGAATAATTACATCAGAATACATAATTTTTTTTAATACATTTTATTTGAAAAGGGAATACTGAGCATCTCATTTCCAAACCACCAACCTTTTATTTTATGTACTAAAAAAAATAAAAGCTGGCCCCAAACAAATCATACAGATCTTATTTAATCACAAAAAAGATGCATATTGCAACAAAATGAATGCATGATTGTGAACACCATGCAGAGAGTGTTCTAGTTCAGACGTGACAGGCAGCTTTACTACCAGCATGCTGTATATACCATCATATCATTACAGGGAGTACGTTTGCATTAAAGGCAGTTATGCAGCACAGTTTCTCTCAGTCTCTCCCCACAACACACACCTAATACTTTTAAAAGTTGCACCCTTGCTCACAAAACTCACACATACACAGAAAAACATAAATGAGACAAAGATTAGATTTGGTCCCAGATAACCAGAGGGGCAGTTAATTGTAAGAACAAACTAATCGATATTAATGATCAACGAGGGAATTTTTGGGGGTAGAGTTTTGCAGATTGCTTTGTTGCTCATGCCTCTGCACACATTTAAAAATGCTAAAAACTGAATATTTTTCTGTGTGTGAATCAGACGTCTGTATCAACACTCTGGTTAAAGAGCATCAGAGAATCATAGATTACAGGAATTGTGCACAGACCTTCAATTTTTCTTCCTCTGTTCTCAAAACATGTCGATATTTCATATTTCTGCTGTGCAATTGTTTTTCTTAACACAGAGGTGGCTTTTTCCATGACGCATTTCAAAAAAGGAGTAAATAAAATTCCCAAAGTATAAAGACCACAGGCATTTTTTCATAAACAAACACAGTTTTAAATGAGAAATAAAACTGATAAAAAACATTTATGGTATATTACATATTTATAATATGAGGATAAATGTAAAACAAAACATTTCTATTAAAAAAAAAAAAAAAAAAAAAAAAGGTTAGCAATTGCACATAGGCTAGAATATTTCACTGAAGGGGGAAAATGGCACTGTTTTCTAAAAATAGATCAACATTTGAACAAAATTGTACATTTGCTTTTCCTAAGTCTTTCTACAAAATGAGGCCTGTTTGTTTTTAATAAAACACGTTAAAAATAAAAAAAGACCCAACAGATGCGTGAAGAAAACGATGCGGTTTTAAAACAGACCCTTGCTTTTCTTCAGATTCTTTTGCTTCCAGTTTGGCAGAGCGTTGAACTCAACGCGACTCATCTCAAGAAGTTTCTATAAAACATTAAAAGTGAGCGGAAAAATAAATGTTGGCACTTATAACATTTTTCTTTATTTACCGAATTTAAATGTAACAAATAATTCTAATGGCCACGGAGCGCGTCCTACCTTGAAGTCCTGGTCTGAGAGGTAATCCTCCAGACGCAGAGGGTCCACTCCCTCTGGCAGCGGTTTCCTGGTCAGCTCCTCGATGGAGTACTGCTGCTTACTGAGCTTGGACAGGACCTCTTTCACCAAGATCACTTTTTTGGAGAGCCCAGCCTGAGGCAGAGGCACAGAGGCAGAAATACTCTACTTTCTATTTTTTTCACATTTAAGCTCAAACTCTGTCTTTTTGCAACACATTTAATCAAACATAACACCTGAATAAAAGGATAGAAAACAGCACTGCACTCTTGCTGCGATGCGTGGGACAAAATAATCTCCAGTTCAAGCTGTGAAGCTGTGACAGCTCCCTGACACCAACACTTCATAAGACAGAGACTGCAGTAAAAGACAAGCCATCACCCACCTTTGAAGTGATATTGGGGTCCTTCTCCCAGTATGGGAAGATGTTGGTGAAGGTCAGGGGTTCACAGCCTGCTAGGATCAAATAGGCCAGAGGGGGGCGCCGAGGATTCTTCTCTGTAGGTCAATGTTGTATTCAAAAACAGAAGGAAAACATAAGCCAAAAAAAGAGACCGGACATTTAAGTACAGAATGTTAGAGACTTTACATAAGAACAACATTACTCAGACAAACACGTTACTACGAAAATCATTCCTGCATGACTCGACCGTTAAAGTGAAATCTGTGATCTGAAGATTTTTATGGCCTCTCTCTTTGATTTATCTTCTTTTCTATATTAAAAAAATGATGATGAAGTATTTGTGAAGAATATTGCAAGACTTTAAATAAAATGTTCAAAATGCTTGTGTGTGACCTCTGACCTTTGCAGTACTGCAGCACAGTTTCCATGGCGCACTTCCTCTCGCTGTCCCAGCGCATTTTCGCAGATCCGGTGCACTGTGTGTCTTCAGGCTGCCAGCCCTGCCACAGATACACCTCCATACGGTTGTCGAGCAGAAACAAGGCTGAAGAAGAAATAGTGATGTGATAAGATAGCAAGCCATAACATGATTACACTGAACTTTTGTGTTGCGTTTGAATTGTTGCAAAATATTTGTGATGCATGTGGCATTAGAAGGCGTTCCTCTTGATTCCATCTTTCTTCATATCTGTAGATGTTTGCTGAAGATAAGCCTGAACTTGCTTCGCTAACTTTAAATTCTTTAAGAACTGAAATGTAGAAATAACTGAAATGCAACATTGCTCGCAGCTTGTGTTACCTGGTTGTTGTGCTGCGTAGAGGTTCTCCTGCAGGAAAGGCATCGCCATGACTCCTTCTGCTACCCTGGCGGGATACAGCACCTCCTCCCCTTCAAACACCCCGGAGCTCGCACTTAAGCTGAAGAGCCGCGGTGTGTGGTTGTACTTTCCTGGATCTGCAACACACACACACACACACACATTATCTCTCTATCTACATATCTACATTCTGCTAAACACCTGGATAGTTGCTAAGCAGCGCATGTTGGGCCGTACCATCCAGCATACAGTCGTAGGCCTTCTTGTCTTTCAGACCCAGAGCCTTCACAAACTCCGCAGGTTCAGATCCTTCCTCCACCTCCTCCACTTTCACGCTGCTGCTGAGGCTCAGGCCTAACTCTGACGGATGCCTTGAAGACACAGACACGTGTTGATCCGCAGCCGCAGCCAAACATCCATTCATACATTTACACATCCTGTGCCTTACCTCTGGGTTAGTTTGTCCACTGCTCTTTTGGCCACCTGCTTGGCGCTTGCATGAGCTTTGCAGCCGTGCCACAAGTAGAGCTGGCCTTTCTCAGCATTAAGCAACACCAGGCTGCCACGAGAGCGCAGACTGCTATGCTGGCAGTCCACCTCCACCAGCAAGGCCTCTGACTCTGCCTCACCACGGACACAAAACAACCTCCAGGCTTCTGCAGAGGTGAAACAGACGTGGCATGCTTTCATGTTTTCTACCAGAACCACCTAAATAATTCATTCGGTTTATGAAATATTGTGAGGCTTTAATCTTTTACAAGTCAAAGTTTCAACATGAGATTTTTTTGGTTACCTGTGTTGTTGGTGTTGTTCTCTCTGCTGCCCTTATGGATGATCAGACCTCCCTGGAAGAGCTGCAGGAAGCAAGGAGGTTCTTTTCCCTGAGTCACCAACACCTGGAGAGCCACCCGCGAAGAAAAAGGTGAACAAAGCTGGATCTAAATTTACTTTCAACAAGCAGGGATTGTGATTCTAACACTTATTGTGGTTATTTTTGGTGCATCTGTGACTCACCTGTGACCCTCTGTGGCTTCCGAGCTCCACCGTCATGAGAGCGGAGGTTCCTTTCTCACTGGCGCTGGAGTGGCGGCCCTGCCAGAAAAAATACGCAGCCCTCTCTCTCCCAGGACCTCCAGCGCTCAGCTCCCCAGGTTTCTGCCGCTTCCCCACTGGAAGAACAGAGCACAGAAAACCTTCTGCTTATTCGGTTCAGGCTTTCAGTGACATAACAGTCAGCTTTTCTTCACATGCTGTTCTGATGAATGTGTGCCGACATGGCAAGCATGTGAAGCCACACAAATTTATTATTATTATTTTTGCTCCCCACGCGCATCTTCTTCCACTATTTATTCTGAGGCTGTGCCAAAATGTGACTCACCGAGCGTGGTGACAGAGTACTTCCAGCGGATGATGTAGGCGTCGCCCTCGTGCAGCTGGCCCAGGCTTTCCTCAGGCACTTCCTCCTCTCCGTGCTCTCTTATGTGCCACGCCTCTACGGCCACGGTTGCTAACTCTGCCTGCCTCCCATCCTCCGTCCTCACCAGGCCGTGACCCCGCTGGACATTGATGCCCTCCAGAATGGTCTTCACCGGCTCCGGCTCATTGTTCAGCAGATCTTTAGCGTCACATGGGTGGAGCTCCAAGTCAAGTGGGGAGCGCACAGTGGAGTGGACCGGGCTCTGAGCAAACCAGGACACTTTTAATTAGCTTTAAATTTGTTACTTTAAAAAAAACAAAAACAAAAACCCAAACAAACAAAGCAAATCTCCTCTACCTTAACTTCCTCAGCTTGAGCCGCTTCCTCTTTCTTCCTCTCAGCCCAGTCCAGGAACTTCTCTCTGAACAGGGACGTCTCATTGTGCTCTGACAAACGACCAAACAGAGCCCAGCTCGGACGACCTTCCCCTTTCCTACATGTCACACACATGAAAGTTACCTTTAGTATTTTTAGTGTCTTCTCTGTGTGGCTGTACATGCACAGTGAGACCACTAGGGGCTGCAATATAACTAAAAATCTAACATAGCTCTCCGCTTGAACAGACAATAGAGGTTTCTGGCACAACTTCACCTACTTCCAAAGTGCATAGAGAAGAACAAGAGTCTGAAGAGGTTGAAGCTCCAGCTGCGCATGCAGTTTAAAGAACAGCTTTATTACTTAACCAAACAATAAAGCTGTTCTTTAAACTACGTGTGCTGCTGAAGCTCCAAACTTCTTAAACCATTTATAGCTGCTTTAAATGTGAGATGACCACATCATGCATTTAAAAAGCACCCCACAGAGGACAGAATACAGGATTAACATGTCACACTCACTGAGGCGTGTTCTGGTCTGTGCAGGAAGCATCCAGCGGGTTGACTCTGCAGTGGCTGTAATCGTAGCTGCCGCTGTAGAGCTGTTTGCCTAGTTTGACGGCCACTTTTCTGTCGCTCAAGGGCACATCTTTCCCGTGCCACACGTACACTTCGCTGCCAAAATCAAACACCAACACCTGGTGTGAGACAACAGCAGCAAGAGGAAGGAGGAGAGAGAGACGTTGGTTAAGTGTTTACTGAAATCTCTGTCTTGACTTTTATGGACGCGTCCTAAAGATCTTCAGCTTCCTGTAAGCTTTTAAAGACTTAAAGGCTTGTAGGAGAATGAAATGGACTGAGTTTCTATTCCACTTATCAGAACTTCCCAGACATATGAGTGACATCACCTCTTTAGAGTCGAGCAAGGACACACTTGGGATAGAGGCCCAGGCGTCTTCGTGAGGCACCAGCTTGTCTCCCTGGAGTCTGTACACGCCATTAGAGTCCACCACGCCACTCTCGTACAGCTCATCCTCCTCTGGCTCTCCCGCCCCTACAATCAAAAACAGGGTAAGCACATGTGTGCGGTGGTGTGGGGGCTCTGTGGTTAGACAGATAATCCTTCAAGAGAAGTGCTCTAAGGAGAGTTTGACAGAATATCTACTGGTACTAGTCAGTATTATTAGAGATACAGAGGTCAGAGACTGTGTTGGTGTTTACTTATGAAAATGTGTGCATGTACCTCTGTATTTGGTCTTTCCACCCAGCAGGGTCCAGAACTCTTTGGCCCATCTGCTCTCAGTGTTGATGCCCTCCTCCAGCACAGTCACCTGAGGGGCCTTACAGCCGAGGTCCCTCTTAGCCTGAACGAACGCCGCCATCTCCGACGCCTGTCCACACAAAGCACACGTTACAGCAAATACACAGCAGTCATATTTTTTTCTAAATGTGTAAGAGCAGACACATATTAGCTCATTTAATCCATCTGTAGTGATCGGACTTTGTGAAAAAGAGAACACAAAGCAGTTACACTATGCTAACTTGTGTGAGAATAGCACAGGCAACACTTGTGGCTGTCCCACATCCTGCAGGCCCTACTCAGACAGAGCCCTCACCCAACCAAATCAAGTATTCCCAGTAGTGAGAAAAGAAATGATGAAATAGAGGTGGAGGAATCATCTGAACCTGTCTCAGCCGGTGTCTCATTAATTCAGCAATTCTGTTTGGTAACCACAAGAATCCGTCACCCTGTAGTGTCACCTCTCCAGCTCAGGCACAGCCTTTGATCTACTGATGAAATTCAGCTGATATAAACACTGACACCATTGTCTACTTACCTGTATATGTTTGAGGGTTCAACGTATCCCTGTTTATATATTTTATGTTTTTATGTTCAATATTTTACATTTGGAAACAAACATGTTTTAGGTTGAACTCCTAAAACCAAAGTGGTTCTCTGTTGCATCTCTTTGGTGTGATGATTGTTTGAGTCACAGATCAAACAGTGTAAAGACGTCTTTATGTCAGAGACCTTATTTTGGTTTCATGGATTTTAAGATTTTTGGTTGAGACCTCAGGATCTTCAGAGAGAAATTTGTTAAAACTCACTTTTACGTGAAGATACTGACATATAATAACTGAAAAAGTTCACATAACATGAACGTCTGACAAGCTTTTTTGATTTCAGTGGCAGAAACAAGCTTTCATACATTGCACAATGCAATAAACACGAGAGCAGCAGAGATCACCTCCCACGGGACAGTGTCCCTTTGGTAGGTATAGTTAAAGCCTTTTATAATCCGTTTGTTTCAACTCTGAATATATCAAACATCAAACTTGATCCTGCAGTTCATGATGGAAACAGCCCGTCAATGCACAACATTATCTGCTCTGAATCTCTTTGTTTTTTCAAATGTGGTCATTAGGGTGCTGATTCAGTGTGTGAGGTTCACTACCTTTGCTTTCTCAATGACATTGGCGAACTCTCCACTCCACATGTAGCAGTGCTTTGGTGTTATCAGAAGAAAGCAGTCACCACTGTTTAGAGACTGAGCTGTGGGCTCCACCAACCGAACCTGGACGTGCCTCCGGCCTTCACAAAGTAACAAAAAAAGACCTTTTACTTATTTGAAACATTAAAAGGATTTAAACTGTGGAAAAAAAGAATTTGATTTACCAAATATTTTTAAGAAATGAAACAAGAAACATTTTACTGAACCTTTGATCGCTTCAATATTCAACACGTAATCATAGAAAGAGTTAATCCCCTCGTGTTTCCTCACCTTTGATGCGGATAAGCATGAGCTTATTGAAAGGAACTGCACTGTTATTGGTCACAACATCAGTGGACTTCACACTTCGCAGGTTCACCTTGCGAAAGTTTTCCTTGCTGGCCAGACCGGCCAAGGCAACGTCAGCCAGGTTCGAGTGTTTTGCCACTGGACAGGTGAGAAAACAAGAACAGGGACTCAGTTACACATCAGCTCTTGAAATATTAAACTGTTTTGAGGTTTTGATGATTTTCTGTTCCTTTTTCTAATTCTTCATAAACAAAGAGACGAGACACACTTTAATTATTTCTTTCATGTGAGCTATACTAGCACACAGCACACGTAGCTGTGGTGCTCGCTTCCTCTTTTGTAAACCGTGAAGACGTCAGTGTGGTCAGTCAGCAGAGTAGAATACTTGTTCAAGCAAACATCACACTAATATGATGCAATAACCGGCTGGCAACAGCCCCACAGCTTTACCTGAACATCATTTTCATATTTTCTTCTTACATACAGTGTGTTTACATTACGGCTGATTCACGACATAAACAAGAAATTCACTCTCCAGACATATTTCCTGTATAAAATAATTCACTGACTTTAATGTGATTTTTTTCTTTTTTAGAAATAACCCTTTTTGTGCTCCTTTAAAGCTATCCAAGACTTTCTGGCTATCTTGGGTGAGAATATACTGTAAGCAATGCTACAGTAGGAAAGTTTGAGCACTTACTCCTCTCCACTTGGATCCTCTTGGTCTCCACAGTGGCTACGTTAAGCCTCTGCTCGGTGTAGACCTGCCTGATGTCATTGCGGGCAGCTAAAGCTCGCAGAGGGTTCCTGGAGCCTTGGTTCCTTCTGGCTGGTCGCACCGCTCGCTTGTGCTCTGCTACTGCTGAAGTGAGCCTGATGACAAAGTTTAAGACTTAAAAATATTATAATACTAAAAAACAAAGGACAAAAAACCCATTTATATTTATTACAAACTTACTTTGGCGACTCAGTCGGGATTTGGCTTAGGTCTTCCTCAGTCACCACCACGCCGGCGTCCTGGATTGCTGAGGGCGAGACGGATCTGTAGAAGTTGCCGAACGTCTCTTCGTCGTCCAGCTTCATCACTTCTTTCTCCATCTCTGCTGTCACCTCGATGGTGGATGTCTTGCTTTTGCTCACGCCTGCGCCCACCAGCCATAACATCGGCAAGAAGAAAAGATGGAAAAGGAAGTGCTACAAAGACTTTTTGTGCATAACATTTCTGGCATTTTACAGGTCAAAGGTCACGTGTGGTGATAGATGTCCTGTGATGTCTATAGCTCAAATGCTTACACTAATTGAAAGTCAACATCTTTTTTTAATGTTATTAAATTAGTGTGTATTATATTAATAGGATGAAACAGAGAAGAGCTTACTAAACTGCACAGGGATAAAGATTTACTTAAAAAAAATAAAATAAACAGGGCAAAAAATTGATGAATAGAAGGAAAAATAACAATTCTGCAATTTTACTTGTGCATTTATTTATTTTTGCTTATTTTTCTTTTGTTTAAATTCCTTAAAGTAAAAAAAAAAAAAAAAAAAAAGCTCCAAAAGCTTAATTTAATCTGAAAAACAAATGTTCTGCCAATCTCATCGTTTCCACTAATCCACATGGTGGCCCAAACATTTGTGTTGGCAGTTGCTCTGCGTGATTCTTAAATGCTTAAAAATATGTTCCTGTCTGTTGCCTCCACATGTTGAAGTGGTCAAAATCATGTTTGTTTGTTTTTTGGCAAAGACACAATTTTTGTAGTTTTGCCTCAGCAAACGATCAGCAGTGGATTTTAAATCAAACATTCAAGATGTGACTGAAATGCAGACTTTCAGCTTTATTTCAGTGGGTTTAACTACAGTTTTGCATTAACTGTTAAGGAATCACAGACATTTTTATACAGACCTGTGATGTACAGAGGCAAAATGACAAAAACTGTGTTTTTCAACAGATTAAGTCAGACACAGCTCTAGATTTTAACTTTGGAATGACACATTTTTACAGACTCGGTATAATCGTGTACTATACGATTATGCAATACATCATCAAATTCAATACTGTGTACAATAATCAGAAGCAGAGAAAGTGTACCTTTATTGTGGAGCTTGTCTAGGAAGGACTCCAGCTTGTCGAGCCGTTTATCTCCTTCCACCTTGACATCAGATCGAGTGGAGATTTCTGTACAGCAGAGAAAAACTCATTTACTTTTCAGTGGATTTTCCAACTATCTTTTTCATCTGTAATTAAGTGGCAGTTTGAGCCATATTTAATCATGAATATACTTTTAAAAGACCTTTCAGTGAGGTATTAGAAAGATTTACAGACCTTCAAGAGGTTTGACGGGTGTTGCATTAGCCTTCTTCAGAGCTCGAATGGGTGACTCTTCTACTCCTGACACGAGACCTTGCAAAAAAAATAAAACGTTTCAGTATTGGTTATTTGTTTGTTTGTTTTTTGGTCTTTAAATTCAAATGTTTGGTTTTTTGTGACTGTCTGGACTACAGAGATATTTGTATCTACTTTACAACGAGTGCATTCAACCCGACGGCTTGGAAACGTCCTATTCAAAGTAGTACGCTTTGTGTAATCAAATATAGGTCGTCTGCGTCTGTTGGGAGGGTTGGATTTCTGTGTATAATGTTATAAGGGCTGCAGTTATTAGGATTGTTGTCAGTGGAAAACAATGAGCTTATTCAGGCCAACTAAAGCCCAGAGTATAGTTTCACCTTTCTTGGCCATGCGTCCAGCCACAGTGAACTGGTTTGAGTCGTTGGCCGCTCCTTTGCCTTTGCTCTTCCACTGCTCCTCCTTCTCCTTGAGAATTTTCATCCTGTCTGCCAGCGACATTTTGGGCTCCACATCTACGTTGGATTTCTGTTGAAACATTCAAACACTTTCAGCTTTGTGTTTGTTTGTGTGTGTGTTTGAATGCAAATCTGTTAAGGCTTACACTCTGATAAACTGTGTACACAAGAGCAGACACACATGACAACTTGGTGCAGTAACTATGAGAGAGGAAAAAGTGTTGCATCAGGAAAACAGAGACTCTGATGAGGGTGAAGGAAGGAGAGTGAAACACTCATACAGGCAAATATTACTCGAGTTAGGAAAATTTAATACTGGCAATAAAAACCAAGACCTTTTTTTCTTTTTCAAATCCATCTCTCACCCATTATTCAGCACACCGTTTCTTCTGTGATTTACTCCTGCTGCCATTTTTGCACCTGAACTCGACCATTAAAAGGGAATCGGCAGTAGTTTACTGGCCTCCCTACAGCCCAGGAACTGTGTTGCGGTAATTAATGATTTTCCAGTCTGAAATATTTAGGTTGTTTCTGTCACACGTTTCCCATTGCTGTCTAATTAGTAAGTCACACCGTGCGCAATGTGTGCCTTAGCTTTTGCAGTTGATTACACACAGCTTAGTCAGTGACTGCACAGATTTAAAAAAAACAAAAAAAACAAAAAAAACCAACAGAATTAACTGCTAACCAAGCATGAAAGGTCATAAAAAAGGTCTACACGATTAGATTTTACATTTATTTATGCATGCAAGCTGTACGTACAGCATTTAAGCAGCGCAGGATGAAAGCTAATGTTTGGGATTCCCCACACCAAACAGCTTGAATGTTCTCGGCAGATGAGTAACGATCTGTGTGATCTGTTGACTCTTACTCTATAACTCATCGCCTCATTTTTACTGTAAGCTCAGAAACCTTAAACTCTTACAGATGCTAGAGGCAGCTTTAAAGAGAAAAACATATTTAGCTAAATTTGGGATTAACAGAGGTTCAAAAGAAGCTGTCGGTGCAGTTTATTGTTGTTTTCATTATTTTTCTAACACTGAAGTGACACGAAATCATTTGGCAAAACAATTTGAAAAAACTACCATCTTCTTCTTCCAGATGTTTCGCCAAAGCAGATCATCTTCCTCCATCTGTTCCTATCCCTCGCATCCTCCTTAATCACACCAACTCATATCATCCTTCAAGGCATCCATGAGTAAACGTCTAATAGCAATTTAAACTTTATTATGTACCATAAATGTACCATTAGGTCTCTCTACAGTTGTTGTTGCAAATTGCTAAGTACAGTTAAAAGAAAACGTATGCAGACACAAATCTCTGTGAGGGCAGGTTTACACTCAAACACCACGTCAAGCCAGTCAGTTAGGAGACAATTATATTTTTAGGTAACATAAAACAGAAATCAGAGATCAACAAAGTGCAGTCATCCAGTTAATCCTCCATATTTTTTTTTTTAAAATACTTGGATTTACAGCTTCTCTCCCATGTAGATAAGACAGCGGGGTCCTGTTCAGTGTTTCATATGAGATAACAGACTTTTGTTGATGCTCCAACAGGCACAAAGTTGGAGACCCAAGGTCAGATCAGCACACTCCAAGAACAGTCCATCGGGCATTATGTCATTACCTTCAGACATCACTTAGTAGGAAAAAATAATCCTTTTGTGAATCAAGAAAAATCATTTTTGATCAGCCAATAAATCGCACATCTATAGAGCACATCCAGTCTCATATTTAACAATATTAGAGAAAACATATCTTTGGCCTCTGCTATATTTAGCACACTGAAATATAATAAATGTGCTTTTTTTACTGTGTATGAGAAAATGGAAAAACGAAGGGGGGAAAAAAGCATGCTGACATGCTCAAACAATTATCCACCAAATCAAATCGCACGTTCTCTCTCTCTCCTTCCGCGTCTCGCCATTTCAACCTGAACTTTATTTTGTGCTTTCATATCGAATGTGCTGCCATATGTGCTCAAATATTTGCCTTACATGAGACAAAAGCTCAAAGAATTAAGACTGAACCATGCTGGAATGCACAGACACCTGGATAGGCTAATAAAGAGCTTTTCTACTCTAACAGACAAATCCCTCTAAAACATTCCTGCTCTTTTGCTCATCTCACACACTAAAGGGTGAGAGTTACTCTACAAGGCGCTCTGTGTTTTTCTTAAAATCACTTCAAGAGCCAGAAAGCCCGAATAAACATTTCTGCATACCAATAACACACTTTTGGACTACAGGACTAAGTAAAGTCTGCTTCTTGCAGTCAAAAACTACAACTTCAACACTTTCCATATTATATTTCATGCCTGCTATAATACAAACAATATCTCCCTAATCACAAAGTCTTGGAACAACTCTCACACACTTGCACATTGCGATAGCCCTTCAAGCTAGCACGCTCCTCTGGAGTCAATCAGAAAAGGGAAATACCTTGGCCTGACAGGACCCCGGAGAGAGTGGAGGAGAGGAAAAGACCTCAAAGCCCCACAGGAAACCACTTTTCCACCCCCGCTTTACCGTACAGTGTGGGCAGCTTTTTGGGCGAACCACTAACACAGATATCAACCACCTGTAGTTCAGCAGACCGCATTCATGTAGCGAAAGAAAGTGTGTCGACAGCTCTGAGTTCTCAGTGGGACTCGGTGAAGGCGAGAGGCTGTCCGGGACACAAGTTGAGAAATACGAGCGAATGTTAAGCAGTTAAGTCCATGCATTGTATGTATGTGTGCACGCACACACAAACACACACACACACTCACCTGAAGGGGTGGGGAAAAGATGCCAAAGTCAAAGAAAGGGGAAGAGTCTGCATGTGAGGACAGAGGCCATAGGAACACAGCAAGACAGAGGAAACTAGGGGAGGGAAAATATAAGAGGAGAAGAAGAAAGGAAAAATATAACAAAAGAAGAATTAGAAAAGAAGAAGGGCAACAGTAAAGACAAGGATTATTTTTATAGCATAAAGTGGGTGAAGCTGAGACTGTTTTAAAAGCTGCATTAAGAGACAGCACATATGAGTCTCTGTCGATCGCTAATAGACTCTCTAATAGACTTTCTGGGAACAACACACATAAGTCTAATGACTAGTTAATGCACTCAAGTTTCTGTGTGGGGCCTGCACTGTCAGTGTGTTAGCTTGTGGAGGGATGCCAGACTGTTCTTTGTTAAGTCATCTCTGAAACATGAAACCCAAAAACTTAGCAAGCCTTCAAGGATTATACAGCAAACAATTTTAAACAATCTTCAAGAGTCAGTATGTTTTTGTAAAGGACACCTAAAACAGCTTGTTTTTTTATGTTATTAACCATTAGCTCGAAACGTGTAGCCATCACTCATTGCAATTTATGACTAACAGGCACAATAGACCCTCTTTAAATTAAATTTACAACAAAGCATCACTTTACAGCACCACGGTGTACAGATCAGCTTAGCAGGCTTAACAGGAAACATCTGGAGCCGATCATGGCCTGTACCATGCGTGTTACATTTTCTGGTCTTCCACATAGTAACCGAAGAGTAAAAACATCTGAAATAACTTGGCAGCGTATGAGATAAGAGAAAGTGTTTAACATGAAAACTCGAGTCTGACTGATTCTGGATTTTTGAAGCTGTGAGAAAAAAAACAGATCTATTAGACAGGATTCTCTGGACAAACTATGTGAACGCACATGTCCATTTACTCAAAGCTTTCCTCTGTCTGAAATTGAATCACTAGACACTTTATTAGATACATATGTTCAACTGCTTGTTCATGTAAATAACCAGCCAATCACATGGCAGCAACTCAATTCATTTATATATGCATACATGCTTAAGATGACGTGCGTAAGTTTAAACTGAGTATCAGAAAGGGGAAGAAAGGTGATTTAAGTGAATCTGGACAAAGCATGGTTGTTGGTGCCAGACAGGGATTTGCTGGGATTTTCCCAAACAGTCATCTCAAGGCTCAGGGAATGACATGAAAAGGAGAAAATATCCAGTTAGTGGCAGTTCTCTGTGTGAAAATGCTTTGTTTATGTCAGAGGTCAGAGGTGAATTGTCCGACTGGTCTGAGCTGATAGTTTCAAAAATTACCATGTTATAGGATGCAGAAGCGCATCTCTAAACATACAACACATCACACCTTGAAACAGATGGGCTACAGCAGCAGAAAACCATACTGGGTGGGGTTCTCTGCTGTTGGCATCTGTTAGTGAAGAAAAGGAAACTGAGGCTACATTCAGAGGGACTCACCAATACTGGACACTAGATGCTTAGTCTCATGAGTTTCAATTTCTACTGTGACATTCGGACGGTAGGGTCAGAATACGGTGTAAAAAACATGGAAACATGAATCCATCCTGGCTCAAAGGTTCAGGGTGGATCAATGGTATGAAGTCAACAGATCGCAAACTGATAGAGTACCTTAGGGATGTAGTGTAACATGAGATTTGCATCATGGATGCAATGAACTTGCAGCAAATATGTGATGCCAAGGATGAAAATCCCAGAGGAATTTTGAAGCATCTTCTTGAATCAATCCCAAGAAGAATTAACGCAGTTCTGAAGGCAAAAAGTGCGTCCAACCCAGTACAGGCAAGGTACAACTAATGAAGTGTCTGACAACTGCATGTGCATCTGCTACATTTCAGACAACTCATACCCCAGCGTAGATATATAGGCGATAGGCCAATATCAGTTGGTAATATTTGTCTGGCTCTAATGAAAACCGATGGCCTTTCCACATGAGAGAGACATGTTCCACATGGGAGTAAATGCCCCATGGCTAATGCAGACATGGCACTAATGCCGGTAATTTAGTCAAACCCTGTATTAGCTGCATCCGTGACATAAGTTGGTTTCCCAGACCTCTACAGTAGCAGCCATAATAAACAGTAGGTTCCAATTCACAAGCCTCAGACAGAAGTAAAGGAAGCGATCCAGAGACATTTCAGACACCAGCTTGGCACCCGTTCATGCGTGCGAGTGTTGAGGATGCAGTTTTTGTGCCATCACTGGAAATACACTAAAAAAATTTTTTTATGGCTTTAGCATGGATTTATCAGAACGAATAAAGACCACACAAATATGAAATGACATCATGCTTCAGTATTTGGGGATTTGCTCAAATTTTGGCTGCTTGCACTCACTCATAAAGTGGCTTTTTCCAGACCTGGATTTGTTCTAACGTTAGCTCATATTTGGATGAACCCAAACCAGTAATCCCCCGAGAAAAAACACTGATCTTGACAGACACCCAGCCAAAAATAAAAAATAAAAATATATAAAGAAATATGACATCATTTCAATCTTAAGAGTCCATTTAACCGTTTTGGGGATGTCCATGCAGAACACACTGGATTTTTTTCACTTGTGCAGTACCATCCAGTACAAGCACTTTCAGTGGACTGGTTTTTGTATGGTGTAGTCTTGTGTTTCCACTTGAATACTTGCTTTGTGTGGGTGGTCATGTTTTTGTAGAAAAGAAGAGCGTGTAGAAACCTGCATAAACTTGCATCACTGCCAAGTACGACAGTTGCTTTAGCATGTATCTACTAGACCGTTTACACTGACCTGTGCAAAACCGTATGATCTGGATGTTTATATATATTTCTGAGAAATGAAAGTCTGTTAAGAACAAAAAAGCTAACCCTGTGGAGGAAATTATTGTTTTAACTTAGAGAAGTGAAGAAGAAAGGAGAGTGCAAAAGCCAACAAAGGAAGGAAGCATAAGCTTGGAAGGCTTGCAGGTGTTTGGTCATGGTGTAGGATTTTATTTTTACAAGGGGTAAAAGGTGTGTCCTTCATTCTCTCTGGCAGGCTAGCTAAGCCCTGGATCTCTGGCTTTAGCATCGCCACTCCTATATCCGCTGCACCGCCAAGCCCCCCTGACCTCACACCTCTTTGGCAGCAATTCAGGCAAACAAGCTGATTCAGCAAAGGAATACATGTGTCCGCAGCCAAGTCTTTTCTTTGCCTTTACACAAAACTGATGGTAATCTGCAACATATGGCTGTTTTTGCTCATTACCACCCTTTTCCCAGTGAAGAAAAAGCCCTGCAACCCTGCCAACACAATAGCCTCCAGCAAAAATGACCAATATAAAGTTTTGTAGAGGTGCAATTTTACAAAGTGAACAAGTTTGCGACCAGCAATCACATATTTGTTCAGTAAGTAAAAACTCACCTTTTTCTTCCAGGCACCTTCAGCATCTTGGAGCTGGTTGAAGCGGTCAGCCAGTGACGTCTGGAGCACCTGAGATGGCCTCGCCTTCTTCGGTGTGTCCTTCTCACCTTCTCTACCGAGCTCAGCCAATCTAAAAAGAAAACAAGACACATGAATCCTTTTTGCTTCTCTTTAAAAGTCTGAACCTTTCAGTAATTTTAAAGAAGTTTAAATTTCCATCTTATGCATGATATTGATTTTTTTTGTCTCAATCATGTTTCTCCACATGCTGACCTCTGTTTGAATGACGAGCTCTGACTTCCATCCAAACTGCTCTCGAGCTCCTCGACATCTTCTGACATTGTGGAGGACTTCTCCAGGCTCTCATCAGGGGAGGGACTCCGCATCTCCTCATAGCTCCCTCCACCGCTACTGCTGCTGCTCCCCCTCTGATATCTGTTGATACTGATGCACCCTCCGTCTGGGATCTCATCTGTTAATGACTCATCCTCTTTGCCATTTTCCCCATTAACCTCTTCTTCCATCTCTTCTTCCTCCTCCTCCTGCTGCTCCACCTCTTCCCGCTCTTCTTCTTCTTCTACCTCCACCTCCTCCTCCTCGTTGTCTTCACTCTGAGGGTGGCTTAGGGTGACACTACTTTGTTGTGCTGGAAAACGGTCAGGCATGGAGCCGTCGCTGTGGTCTGACTCCACACTAGTAGAGCGGCTTTTCTTTAGGATTCCCTTGATGCCTTGAGGCCCCGAGTCTTGGCGCTTCAGCACAGCGGCAGACTGGCAGGGAGGACTGGGAGGGGGAGAGGCGTCTCTGTTTCTGCTGAGTGGGAGAGCTCTGTCAGAGTGGAGACTGGAAGACTGTAGAGGGGAAACAACACAGAAGGGTTTTTTTTTTATTTATTTTTATTAGCAGCCATTATAATATGAAAAGAAACCCTGCAATACAACTTTTAAATCTAACAGCTTTCTCAGTTTTTCAGCATTTAGAGTGAAAATCTATTTTTCTTTCTCCCTCTCTTCTCCATATTTGTACAACCTAATACAATCAACACAAAGACAGATTCAAGTGCTTACTCACTGCTTTCAGTGACCTACTCCCACGTTAAGGTTAGTGAGTCACATTAAATATGATGATGACTTAGCCTCACTCCCCCCCCTCTAAGAATGTCAACATATCAAATACGGATATTGTCAACAAATCTGAAAGACTTTTTTGTCTTTTGCAATATAAGGAAAAAATTCCGATAGAGAAACTGGTGTCAGAAAGCAAAGCTTTTTGAAAATATTAGAAATTCCAAGGCCAGACCATGAATTTCTTCCCTGCAAAAAGAGGAGGCATGATCATGTCTTTAATATGCTATAACTTAGCAAAAGCAGCTGTGACAGCAGACACCAAGAGGTCAAAGGTGATGAGAGGGTGCTGATTTAGGAAGAGACGCACAAAGTAGTAAGACTGCAAAGCCAGCTGGGTGTAAGAGTAAAGTCCAGTGCTAACTCGGTGGTCTCCTTTAATGAACTCCAGAGTTTGATACGTGTGTGGGCATTTACACGAAGAAGTATGTGTGTGTACTTCATCTGATTACTTTCGAGAATCGGTTTGGGTCACGTTATAATATTTTGTCCAGATGAGGGAGTTATAAATCAAGTTTACATAAAAAAAAAACTAAACTAAACTAAACTAAACTAAACTAAACTAAACCAGACCAGGAAAAAAAACAAAACCAAGCAAAGAGTTTTGGAACTAGAAATTGCAGATGTCTAGAAATAGGACATTATCAAATCCGGTTCTTTTGGATTCTTTAGAGCCAAGAAAGACACAGCTCAAAAGTGGTCCTTTTACTTTAAAAATTATCTTTATTTTACATATCCGGGGTATGGAGACCTGACCACAAAACACACAACCCAGAAAAGAATTCACAGAATTTCGCTTTTATAGGTTTGCCTATTGACTCATGAGAATCACTTCTTATTTTTATATACCTTCACAGTTTTATGAATGCATTATTTTTCATTTTGATAAGCTGACCTTTTCCTCTGTAGTGGCAGTGTCCTCATGTTGCTGTTTCCATGAAGGTTCGTCTGCGGACTCCTTCTCTTCCATGACTTTGCCTGGATCAGGTTTATGGAGCCTATAATATATCAGAAAAAAAACAGAAATCACAAAGATCTTAGAACAAAATTAAACATTATATCAAGTTGCTGGATTAAACTGGCAACACTGATATGACTTTAAGCTTACTATAACATAAGGCTGCCACTGTGACAGCTTACATGGTGAATCCACAGTAATAAAAATGAGCTGATGATACTCTCACTGTTTGTATTTTATTGATTTATAACTTAAGAAGCTCTTGAAACAGTAGTCTGATGTCTTTGAAACTTCAGCCATGTTTAATATGTGCATGTATGAGTATAATGTATACAGAAGATATGAGATTACATACAGAAGACATGTTAGCACAGCAGGCTTGCCCCTGGACTGTTCAAACCTTTTATTTGTGAGGGGCAGCCAATCAGAAAAGAGGTGACGACCTAAATCGACTTGTTTCAGACAGCAGCTAATCTGAGGGGGCAACACCAACGTCCAGTATAAGAGAAAAAATATCCTGAAATCATCTGAATCATGCAAAGCTACTCAAGAAGAATAAAAATATAGATGCAGGTGTAAATAAGAATCTAACCATTATTCACTATACATGTTGCAGGCAGTGATGAGGTTTAGTTGGAAATGGTGATGCACACACATACACACTGAAACAATTCCTGACTTGTGGAGAAGCTGAGAACAGTTTGTGGGATTCATTCAAACTCCACATGGACCAGAAGGGCCAGGAATGGTTTCAGTTATACCTTAAACTGTCCACACAGTGGTTACAGTGCTAAGTACAGTGTGGCTCTCACTGCAGCAGCTATTAACTTCAATCTGGTTTGAATCACTGTGGCTACCACTGACACCTGAGTGCTTGTGTGTTGATGCATGTGCACGAGCGTGCGTGCAAGACAGAGCAGTATTAAAGGCAAGCCCTGCAGGTTTATCTGGTTTATCTCTGCAGCTGTTTACAACATTAGACAGCCTGTAATTACCTCTGTGCTCCATTCAGTCTGCTCGCCCTGCATGTCACCGTGTTTCAAGGTATATCTAACTATTAATGTTGTGCTGTATAATGTATCACAGCCCACAAAAAAGACACTACAGCATTTAAACGGTTAATATAGTTCATCTAATAAAAGCGTTCGACCTGGCTGGAATTGCTTACCTTGTAGAGGTTTCCTTTTCCTCACTGTCGATTACCTGATGCTTTCCTTTAACATCAACTTGTCGGCCGCTGCTTCCATCTTCCATCCCCTCCACCTCCTACAGGTAAAGAAAAAATGGAGGGAGTAGTATCTTAAAGGCTAGGTTTAAGTTTTTAACACATACTTCTGAAGTCCTACGGCAGCTGTAAAGGATTTCTTGATATAGGAAGTAAATAAATGAATGTGGCTCCACCTCCCTCTACTTGAGAAAAGCAGTTAACCCCTGCAACGCAAACAGGGTGTTCCAGGAAAAAAAGATAAAAGGAAGTATCTGATGTCAAAGAGCAGGTATGACATATTCATCCACCCTGTGTACGTGCAGTGTGAGAATTAAAAAGAAAGAGATTAGCTGGGCTATATTTTTCATGTTAATGCAAGGGAACCGTTGAGGCAGGTCTCTTGTTTTTGTTGTTTCCAATTCTGCTCGTGTGCTTATTTTAAATGCTAATAAAACAGCATTAAGAAAGTATGACTACCTTTAGACTGAACTATGGTAACTCTTCACCCAAGCTCGTAAACTAACAGGTTGTATATGTTGTGTTGTAACATAATAGCATCAATTTACTCATCAAACTTGCCAAGAAAGCAAAAGTGAAAGGATTTACATGTCTTCCTTTATATTTCTGTCTAATCGTCAGATTTTTTTTTCTTTAAACCTGCACACTGCAGCTGTGTGGGACCTTTGTCAGTAAACACTTTACTGAGCCCTGAGGTGACCTGGTGAAGATAAGTGGATCTCCAGCAGTGAGGAAATTAAACTCCATCGAATTAGAGAATTAGAGGCTCCTTACAACCTAGGCAATGCTCACTGATTACAAAGAAGGAACACATTTTTCCACCGGGGAGGATGTGCTGCCTTCTGCAGAACAGATTTTTATACATTCAGGAAATTCAGTCAGGAAATTCTAAGTATAAATGAGCTGAATCTCTCTTTTATTGCTTCCATCCGAGCTGGAAGACATGCTGTAACCTCACTCCTACTCTGTCTCTTCTGATGGAGACACTGACTCACCTGCTTTTTTCAACAGGAGGAGAAATGAGTGATAAGGGAAACGTGAAGACAGAAAATGGGCATCTGTCACTGGTGCTGACAGTCGAGTGAGGCATCTTAAAATAACAGATCTAGGTCAGAAGAACGGATGGAGGGGGGGGTGGGGGTGTACTGCGATTTTCAGTTGGGCTCCCAAAGAGAGGCTACTTTCCCAGCAATTTTTTGGTTCAAGCAACTTGCTGCCATCTGGGTTCACTTGGCCAGTCTTGGCACCGTCCCTAGTTTGCAGGCCCAGTTAGAACAGCTATTTACATCAAACATCATGAAACCTAACCACTTCTGAAACCTTAGCAGCCTGGGAAAGACCAACACTCAGTTCATTTTAAGAACACATGTGAAGCTCTCCCATAGGATTGAGGACATTATTGACATTTTTGTTTGAGTGCATCTTTTTATTTTTCCACCACCAATTCCACTGCCTGTGTGAGCTGAAGTCATGACTTTGGCCAAGCATGCATCCAGGTGCAGGACATCTCTGTGCTGTATGGAAAGGCTCAATTTGTTATTAATGGTGCAAACCTCCAGAGGGGAGTTGGAGTGCACACCAGCTGCAATGGAAAGCTGCTGTGAGTAAATCAGCAAGGGGGCTGAAAGGGATAAACCAAAGACAAACGCACCCCAAAAAAAATAAAATATGTACATATGGCAACTGTTCTACCACTAAACGAACAGCTGATTGCCTAACCTTGATTTCTAATCTGTCATCTAAAGCTCATAGCCTTTTATTTTCATGAATGGATTTGATGTTTGTTCCCTAAAAAGGTGCCAGGTCCTTACAACGAGGCAGTAGAAACAGATTTATGTGTCCACAACAAGTGCAAATATATACAAACAGACAAATGCATGAAGTGAGACAGATGGCAAACCAAAATACTGTACCTTAAAAAGAGACACGCTGGAAGTTGCACTTCTCTTGGAGTCGACAGGCTTTTTATCAACTAAAATGAGCACAGCGAATAAAAGAGTGAGAATTAATTGCTCCACAAGTGTCTTTCTTTCTGCCAGTGCAGTAAAAAACGATCAGTGGGAGTGTATGCAAGGGAAAATGATTCAGGACAGTGTGTTTGGCACAGAAAACATTGCATTTTTAAAGCTTGTACAAAAGTAGACATAACAGGTAATTTAATGCACTACACATCAATCTCTCTCTTGGTCAAAAAAAATTAGTCATGTCAAAGGGCTCATGAGCTCCACTGGCTTCAGGGGGAGCCTGAAAAGTCAGTGTGGAGTGCCACAGTGAATTCAGCGAGTCTTTCAATAATGCAACAGTTCAACATCTGATGAGAGGAATACGTTTACTTGTGCATATGCGTTAGAGAGAAATAGAATTGGGTCTCATGTGAACTCCCTAATCAAGAACAGCCCCGAGAATATAATCTTCTAATCTTAACAAAAGGAAATCATTACATTTTACGATACTCCAAAACAACACACACTTCTTAAGTCAACGCACTTAAATTCATCCCCGCACTCTAAATCTGTTTTTATCGCCCCGACAATGTGACATTTTTACGCCAAAATAACAGCACGTCTCTGACAAACTCACTGTTTCCAATGAAAGAAAAAATAAAAAGAAAGCTCCACTTTTAATTTATGTTTCCGAGCTCCCCTGCTGTTGAGAACATACTGTTTCATCATCTGAATTAAATCATGCTAAGCATTGCAGACTAGTGACTCCACTCAGACTGTACTCTTATAGCTTTGACTTTAGTCCAGTCTTTAACATCATCACCCATCCAAGATCCAAACTAGAGAGAGGAAAAAAAAAAAACTTCCACTGAAGTTTAAAGACTCGTCAGGTAGAGTTTCTTACAAGACTGCGATCTTTGTTCTACTGTTGATGCCCAGGTCAAAGGCTCAGGTCAAATGTAAATAACAGCCAGGCACTACTACTTTTAGCTGCTCCCTTGTTATTGGGGGTCGCCACAGCACATGGCTCCAGATGTTTGACACCTAGATGGCCTCTCTGACACAACTTCAAAGCAAATTTCTGTCACTGTCTGGAATTAAACCAGCAACCTTCTGCCAACATATCATTTTTTAATGTTATTCTGTGAATATTTTGTTCCCAAAATCAAGATTGAAATGAGCTGTTTAAAGCTATAACATGGTTTAACTGAAATAACATAAGTAATGGTCATGTAATCCTGTTGTTTCCGAGCTGGGGTACATTTAGCTGGGAAACACAATGATTCAGTGTCCTGTTGGTGTTGACAGAAAAGAAAAGTCACTCAATACTGAAGAATATGGCAGTTTGAGACAGTCAGAAGAATACTGCCTGCAGCTCGTTTCTGTCCTCGTGCTGGGTTTTAAATTTCAAACCCTCTCATTACAGATCAGACCGAGTTCGCTGGGGAGAAGTTACAGCTGGTGCAGTGAATAAAAGCAACACCAGTGATAGCCAGTGTGTGTGTGCACCTCAGTCAAATACACTATGGACACAATAGTGCTATCATTTATAATTTATGCCTGCAGTGCACCTTTTACACTGAGCAAGTCCAGGTTAAAATTTGTTATATGTTAAAATGAAAACAATCATGGCAAGAATATATTTAGCTCCATTTCTCTTCTCTAACATATGATTTTCATGATTAAATAACAACTTTTAATTAAATCTAAAGCTAACTTCCAGAATTCAAGCACTAAAAAAAAAACAAGGAAACATGATCATTGTGTGAGCCAATAAGATGCTACACAACATTACTCTGCTGTGAAACACTAAAGTAACTGTTTTGCTCACCGCACGATTCTGAAAACTTTCACCTTCCACTTTTTTGTCTAACCCAGCACTTACACTTATCTCTAAATACAAGGTAACCAAACGGAAGGGACAACAAACATGTAAGCAGAGAAATACACGGGTAAGTGGACCAACCAGTGGACAAAGAAAGGCATGGCCACAGATTGTTGCATGCATCCACACTAAAACAATCACTCAATCACTTATCTGCACAATGTCATACAAACACACCTCTAAACAGCATGTTACCTTTTGCACAATGTTTCTGTCTTTTGCACAACCCACTGTGATTTTTGCACTTTTCTATTTCTTTATCTTGTGTCTGTATCATTCTGTTCTGTCTGGTGTTGCACTGGTTATTTGCAATGTTTGCACACTTTGCACTTTATGTAGTCCTGCCTTGATTGTCTGTTATGTGTAGCAGCATGGTCTTGGAGAAACGCTGTCTCGTTTCACTGTGTATGGTACAACTGCACATGCTTGAAATAACAAAGCCACTTGACTAGACTTGAAAAAAAAGTGTTTTTGTTTAAAATGTGGCATTTATACTACATTTATGGCTAGCATCCTACTTCCTGTATTTCTTTCACATCCACTAACAACAGTCACTAAACTGGACCTACAGACCGTGTTTATGCTGTTGATGCCTTTTGTACCATTTTAACAAAACATCTTAAAAGAAACAAACAATGTGCTGCTTGGTACAGACCATCTAAAAAGGTTTATGCTTCAGTTTTAATAAGTAAAATTATAGTATTTTATCAGTCTGATACTTAGCATCAAAGCAAAGACTGTATATGTGCCTGTGCACTGCTAAGGCACATAAATGGTTTATGAATTCCTTGCTAACCAAGTTTGCTGGCATTAGCTGATTTAGCTGATGACTTAGCACTCCACCCTCTCATTCTAATATAGAAGCTTCCAGATGGCAGCAGCCCAAATGCTAACAATAAAGTGTATAATTCAAAGTACAAAACCACTGGATGATATAAGTATAAAAAGGGTTATCAGCTAATAAACTTGTTTATATTGTCAATTATATCAGTTATTATTCTCCTCTAAATATTTAGAGGAGAATACTAAGTAAACAGAAGATAAAAAATTACTTCTCCATAGCTTCTTTTCCACAGTGGACACAAATAATAATCCTTGTAACTATACTTGTATGTAAGATATGTTTCTGTGTTTTATCTACACAGCTTGGACACAGCTTTAGTTTGTAAAGCTAGCTGGTTAGCTGTCTCATCAAGTAAATGACAAACAGCTTCTCTATTTTATTTATTTAATGGAAAAAAATATCAGTTTAGAAAACCTAAAGCAATGCTTTTTTAAATTATACATCAACCACAAACTGAGCAAAGAACATTTCAGATGTATTTTTCTTCACTTCTCGATAAAAGAGTATTAAAAAGCCAACGTCTATAAATCAGGAAGGTCATCTGACATCAGCAATGAGCTCAGTATTCCCTTCACACTGAGTAATAGAACTTGAATGAGCTTAGTGATAAGGCAGTGTGTGGAACAATAGAGGATCAGAGCGCAGTGAAAGTACGAGTTCATCTTACCCTTTGGCTCCTCTGTGTCATCAGTTTCCAGCAGCCTGGGAGACAGAGAGAAATGAGGTCACTCTCTAATGCAATAAAGAGATGACAGAAGTTACACGTTTTTCACAAGTGATGCTGGCAAACAGCACCAAATATATGTATATCACTCTTAAATACACTATTATAGCCCACAAATGCACACTTAAGTCTAAAATAAATTGCAAGAACTGCAGCAAGCAACTTACTGCGTCTCATATGACATAAATCCATTTACTCATGCTGCTCTTCCACTCCCGTGTCAGCTATGATATAACAGCAAAGCCTTTCTTGCATCTGAAGATATGGCCATTCATTTCCAAGTAATGGGCGTTAAAAATGGATGGGGACAGCAGCTGCCTGTGGGGTAGCAGCAGTGATGTAACAGGAGGAGGGGAGAAATGCTTTAATACAATAGAGGACATCTGCAACGGGTCAAAGGTTATTGGAGAGAGGGAAGGCAGAGGCTACACAAACCCTAGTTCATTTCAGATGCATCATTCAAGTACATCCCACTGTGCTTCATTAAAAGCCCGCAACCACACACTGTTGTGAGAAAGTGAACCTCAAAGTTCACACTATAAACAAGCAGCAGCAAGCGCTTACAATTAACTGCATCACAGAGTGCTTCTTGAGAACGAGGGAGTGTGGGTTTAGCCTCTACTTTAAGAGTCTAACCTCTTAAGTTCAGTTGTTCCTTCAGTGTACATTTGTCACCAAATACTTTCTGCATAGTGGAAATAAAAGGAATCTGAGATAAGCAAAAGTAGTAGTAGTTTTAAGCAAATAAAGCTGATTAATTGGCTGGTTTCTTCCAGCCCTCTTTTCCTCAAAGACAGACTTGACACAGTTGGATTATTATCAGGATTTGATAATCTTCCTAAAGCTATTTTGAGCAAATATGGCTACAGATGAGCAAGTGCCAGGTACCATACTATAATCAAATGTCAGTTTATGAAAGCTGCCTATGCCCATCAGTCCAAAATTGATCGCATGCCACACCCAGGCATAAAGGATGTTTGTTTCCTCCTTTTTCTTATTAAGTAAGCAGTATATCTTCTTAGCTGACTCTTAATGTTAACCGTTTACATGCACAGGAGCTACAACTACACTATGCAGCTGCAAAAGGGAACAAAACAACATTTAAACGTTGGCTTGGACTCCGTATTATTTCGCTTTTCCCTGTACTGCTGTAATTTGTGAGCCTAAAACTACTACAGAAGTGTTTTTTATTGCAGTTTCTTATGAGTAATTCTTGGCTTGGATTTGTTTACTACACAAACTTTTGTCAGTTCTTAACAGCCACGCCTCCTGATAGTTTTGTGAAGACATCACGCTACACTGGCAATATATTCTTTGGCCTGTATTTATGTAGTTAACAATAAACTGAAGTGATGCAATACTCAAAAATCTCTGGCTGCAGAGATTTAGATTTAACACAGACGTATAAAACCTATGTTGTGTGTAAGCAAACCACGAACCCCTCTGAAACTATTCTCCGTCACAACATGACGTGCGCCTTCGTAGATCTGTAACCATACGTCAAGTCAACACAGCTCCAAACTATTTTGAGTGGCCTGTTCAGCACCGTTGATTCCTCCTACGCATTCCCAGCTATATTTTCTTTTTTGGGGCCCCAGTTTTTGATTGGATCAATGAGAGAATGATCATAACATTATAATGTAAGGACTCACAGATGTCAGCTCATTTGTGGAAGGAGATTGCCAAAACTATTGGAATGGAGACAATGGATTGTACAAAGAAATGGAAAAACTTGAGGGACGAAGATGTTTGTTTCTTGAAAACAAACAAAAGAAAAGAAAAATTGACCACAACAAAGAGTGGGAACGCAGGAGGAAAAAAGTCCCAGCACTTTGTTTCTGCTGTGGCTGGCAGCACATAAAACATCAGGACAGGACCACAAGGTAATTAACACATAATGCACCTCACACAAGTATGAATGCTGGTAATGGTGACGGCAACTTGCGTAGATTATGTTGTAGACTCCACAATGATTTGCTGCAGAAGTCCAAATCGGTCATTGCTCTGACTTACATGTATTTGTAGACCTTATAACCCTCATTGTTTGATCTCGGACAGCCCATTTTTAACAACCAACCTTATAAGTCTCAGAAACACATCACCTTTGCTACCCACACGTTGACGGTCAGCTGAAAGTAGATGAAGAAAACCGGAATGCAGTTTAGTGGGCGAAAAGCAAAACAGAGGGGAACTTTCCAATCCAGCCAGGCACTTGTGTAATCAAACAAACACTCACAGTAAAAGTGTTCACATAAATTTATGTTTAGCTTTGTGTGCATCATATTAAATTATATCATGAGAGAAAATGAAATAAGAGCATAAAAACAACACTTGTGGCTGCAGCGTTGTTAAAAGCTGTAATTTTATTACATCTGATTTGTGTGCTTAACTTTTTGAGGCATTTGTCTTTGCTGTGGCTCAGTACTGTAAACAGTCCTTAGCCTTAATCCCAATTCTGTTTTGTTTATAAAGAGGTACCAACCCCATAATGTCAGTAGCATTAATAGTTGTGGTTTGTTACACATGCTTGATAGCATAGAGCACTTTCAAACCAAGATTACTATGACCTATGCAGCAACTTGTCCTGGAAATTCTATGTATACTATCCCAAACTCATATGATAACATACACACACACACACACATTAAAAAATAGATACTGTTGGCTTTTAACCTTCTGTAACTGAATATAACTTGTGGTAACTAAATGGTTGCCCAGGGTGTTGCACACTCACCATCATGTTAGATTGCACAGTTTACCTGATAGGAGGCAAACTTTCTGGAAACAGTCACAGTCTGGACTGAGAGCAATCGATCTCAGAGAGATTAAAGGTTTGCAAATAACTGATGTCTAATTTATCAATTCAGACAGATTGCCAGCATGTTGCCATCAGTCTGAACGAGTCTTTGTCAATGAGCACAATTCAAGGGGACTGGACTCAATTGGCAGCAAGCTGGTTGTATTCTGGTTATATTCCTATAGAATGAGAAGGATGCTGAGGGCAAATGTAGTGGTTACATTTGCATTTAGCACAGGTCATTGCTATGTTATCAGAAACAGATTGTTGAAGTGAAGTTGAAGTTGGCAACTTGAGCTCATTTGTCTGCAGTCAGACTAATATTAGACTGACTCTGTCTCAATAGCAGGTTTTAGTTACAGTGTTGACAATCACATTTTGCATCAAAATAATAGCTGAAGCGAACGTTATCTTATCGAACATAACAGATATCGACAAAGTTTAACTTGAGGACATAATTTAAAGTTGATATCACACAGTGAGGGAAGTACTGTGATAATATTGTATTGTGGGGTGATTCCGATTCCTACCTCTATTAAAAACCAGGAGTCTTTAACATAAAATTAAAAAAAATAAATCATAATAAAGGGAGAAAGAAGCCAAAGAGTGCGCTTTCATGCACACAAACGCATCAGATGTTGGATGACAAAGCATTACCAAACGGATTCTTCTTAAATTGCTAAGGGTGCAATGTAACAGTTTAACGTCAAAAAGCAGACTTTTGGAATGTCACCCTTCAACTGCAACTTCACGAGGAAAAGATTCGTGTCTGTTGCAGATAAACGCCTGTTGACAGCTTTCATTATCACCGAGACAGCCAAGCTCCAGTTTCCTGTACGCTCTTTCTGTAAAAGACTACACAAAAATGTTGCTCAAGTTTCAGTAAATATGTGTGACCCACTAAAGACATGAGAGTCAATGCTGAACGCAGATGTCTTAAAATAAAGGAAAATATATGAAGTACTAAAAACCATTAATATATGGGAATACCTAGACAACAAAAGTTTCTACAGTACCATACTTATGTATGTTGTGTAAGCCTGCACAGCTGGGCTGTGATGTGTAGTGAACATCATAACAGAACTTACAAAAATAGTAGCTAACATGACAGGCATGTGACACAAACACCTTAACCTGTCAACCTGCCTTTCTGCTCTCTGTAATTAAAAACACAGTCCATAAACTGCACTCTGTACTTTCCCCAAACACTCTTTCTGCAGTGGTAAGCCGACGCACTGAGAGAAGTTCCTCTCACATTTCATAACCTGTTTACAAAAAAAAGAGAGAGAAAGTTCTAATCCAAATAAAGCCACAAAAGCAGAACGATGATCACTGTTAAAATATGCATGTAGAAATAAAAAAAAGACATATTTATTTTAAAACATAATCAAACTAGCCAAACTTGCCATAAAATATGATAACGTAGAACACTGAAACATGCCATGCTGCTTGTGATCTATTTTTATTTTAAGGCCATAACCCAAGGCATGTCTTTTCCAATGTATAAAATAGCTTGTCTATAATATGCTTAATTAAGCGCAAAGCATGAAAAGTTGGCAGAGCTCAACAGCTCTACACTCATTCCCTTCCAACTCTGATTTTATCTCAGCACTCTTATCCATCTCTGTTCTTCTCCTCACCAGCATCACTCCCTCAGGCAGCTTTATTCAGGAACAGACAAGTCCAGTTATGTGCATGCAGCAGAATCCGCAGCATGATTACAGCCCCAGACCCACGACTGGACATGTTTTACTCCGTCTGTGTACAATTCTCAGAAACAAGCATTCCTCTGAGAAACCTCCAGGTTCTTCATCCAGTCAAGCTGACAATAGAGGTTCATTATTCGCTGGTTTTGTGAGCCCCTCATATAACTGTGAAGTGAACCAAAGCAAGCAGCATGTACGTAATCACAGCAAAACACACCATGGCAAAATAAACAAGGTAGTCCTGTTCTTTGCACACATGGCCAATTTTGGAAATGCTAGCACTTGTGTTTACCTCAAACAGAAGATAGCACAAAGTGTTCTCCAAATGCGCCGATTTGTTACCTCCTTTTCACGTACTGGGAGCCAGCAAGCCCATTTAAAGTTATTTAATACCTGAATAAAAATGGCCCAATTGCTGCAAATGTTCTCTAAATCAAAGAAACCTCAGAAAAGCAATGCACTACGTTTTCTTCTCCTGAAATTAGTTTTAAGAGATTTACATGTGCATCAGTTATCTGTTCTTAGAGGATTTGCTTGCACAAGTCTGTGCAGCTCTGTTTCATGACCCTGGCCAATTTTATGTCACCATGAAAACAACAATGAGACTGGTCTTGTACAAACAACGGGTTAGTGTGTGTTTAATATCTAATATTATGACAATGTGGATAAACTCACCTGGAATAGGAGGACATCTTTATGGAGGGCACAGCTTCTGATTTTGAGGATGTAGTCGTTTCTGTTTTGGGGTAAGCTGTTCTCTTTGTGGGTTCTTCATTAGCAGGCTCCACAGGTTCTGCTACTTTACTCCTGAAGCCCCTCCTGGTGCATGTTTGCTCTGCTCCATTATCCTCACATTTCTCTTTCTCCTTTGTTGTTAAAGACACTGTTTCGGATGTGCCTGGAGTTTTCCTGTCCTTACGCACGTACTTTGAGGTGAGCTCCTCTGTGTTGCCATAGCGCTCAGCCAACTCCCGCCTTCTTTCTGCCTTGTAGCGAGCAATTCGCTCAGCCTTGGTCTCTGGCGCAGAGCTCTGCAGGGTGTCTATTCCATCCATTACGCTGTTCGACTCGGTTTAAGAGACTAGTTTCTTGATATGTGATCCAACTTTTTTCTTTAAAATCTCCCGTGACAGCAATGTCTCACTCCATCAAAATCATTCCAGCGCTGCAAACAAGGAAGGAAGACGTCATTAGTGCATCCTGCAGATACAATTTCAGACAACTGGCCCATTAAAGCTGGTTAAAACCGGATGTACCAACACATACAGTAAACAAGAGAAGTGAGGGCACTCCTGTACAACATCACTTAGACGTCCAATGCAAAACAGATGGGTAAATGCTTCAGACTTGGCACAAGAGGCATCAGTGCATATCAGTAACAGCTCAGACACTGCGGAGGACATTTTGCACAACCTTGACCTCAATAGACTGCATCCAGAAAAATAATAAACGTTGCTAAAGCACATCAAAGAAGGATTGTGAACTCTGAGATAAGACTAAGATAAATTACATTTGTTTTTTGAACGTGTAGTATGCACAGAGGTGGGATGTTGGGGGGGTAACATTACCATGCTAGCCTGTGGAAATATCGAAAATACTGACTGACAAGACAAATTCAGTAATCAGAAACACACACATTGGTGCAGCTTTCATAAGAAACTAAGCAAATTGCATCTCTCTCAGCCAAGCCCTGCCGTATCACATCTGGCCCCCACCTCATGAAAATGATGTCAGCCAGATCAAAGACGCCTGACCACCGCTGTGAGGCTCCGATTTGAACCTCTATTACATCGACAAACTTTGAGGTGGTTGGAAAGTTGAGGTGGGGGTATAGAGTGGTAAATGCACATGCAATATTATCTTAATCCCATGTTATTTCTTACAGCTTTGCACCTAGCTTATCCGCTCTCAGAATTATTATCCAGTGTAATGACTGTCTTTACAGTGCATTGAAATCTCTATGTTGTCCATTAGTGTGAATCAGTAAATGTTTATTTTCATCTCTACATGTCCATGCATGCTGAGACAGGCTTCAGCTACCCGTGTCTGTGAAAAGGATCATCTTTTAATCATCTCCTTTCCACATCCTTCAGGCACCCCCCCCAAAAAAAAAACCCACTATAAAATAACTTGACTTTTCAATACCAAGTGAGTCACAATGATTTAGGGAGAAAGAAAAAACAATAAGACTGTTAAGTTCAACTCACTTTGTTCCAGTAAGTATTCACAGAGGAGGAAAAAAAGCCACACACGGTCTGAACGCAGAGCTCTGAAAACGGCACTGCCAGCTGACAACAGCAATAATAATAATTAGGCACCGTTTCTGACCGCTGGACCAAAAGCACTGGGGCTTTTCCACAGACGTTTCTCACAGCACAAGTATGCTCACGATGCTTTGGAAAAGTCACAGAGAAGACAGAGGGGCGTGAGGTATTTTTATTGGGGAAACAAAGAAACCGTCATTATACAAAAAAACAAAGTCTTTTAGAGGCTCGTCACACCATCTCTAAACATTTAACCAGAGCAAAGTCGATGTGACACCACAGATAAACGTTAGCCAAACATCTTCATATTTGCCGATAAGCCAAAAGCAACAACACCACAGGTCATTTTAGCCAATGCACGTGCATGACCAGTATACGTATCCATACATTAATCACAGATGCATATACCATAGAGGGGCACATGTTAAACATAGCCCCCCGAATTCCCTATAAATACAGAGCATGAGTTAATTAAGAACATGAGTTCTCACACTTCAGGGATATGGGAAAATAAGTGTTCCGCATCTGGGCAATGTTAGTAATGTGAGAGGCAAGAAGAAAGAGGAAAACTGAGGAATGGGTCAAGGCAACAGGAAAAACAAAGGTGTGTCTGATCATAAGGTAGAATAAATGCTTTGACTCTAAGAGCCTATTCTGTAACAGTGATAAGCTAGAACAAATATTGAGTCCTTACAATCTGTGACCACCTTTTAGTTAATAAATGACTCCCTTTAAAAGAGAATACAGCTTTGAAATATTACATAGGAAACTGGTGTATATTATACAGAATGTGTATGTGTACTAGGTTGCCACAAACAATTATTTTGATAGTCGACTAGTCACCGATTATTTTTGCGATTAGTCGACTAATCAGATCATGCGTCCATTGGACGTAAATCGTACAGCTTATTGCACCAGCATGCATCTGCTTTTATATAACTATCATTAGCTTACAGATTTAAGTGTTTAGGGTATGTGCTAACTAAAAATAAAGACAAGATGATAGTTTATTAAATTTAAATGAAATTTGCAGATTGTTTCGGTGGAGTTTAATAAACTCAGCCGTCTGCTCCTTGCTATCTAAAATATAACAGGACACCAGAGTATACTCTCGAGCATCTCACACTTCTGATAATCAGTTGTCTGCTTGACGTTTATTCAGCTGTGTAGAAACTATAACTTTAATCTCAGCCAAACCGATTTACTCAGGAACAAATAAAATACTGAAAAAAAGCCAAACAATAACATTTTTAAGTTATCTAAGTGACTTATATATCATGTTTAACCTGAGTAGCGAAAGACGGCGGTGGGTTTGAAAACGATTTGCCGGGTGTCCGGTGTTCTCACCGGCTCTAGTGAGCCTTGAACCCCGGCTAACTATCGAGCTAGTGGGTAACAGACGTCTCCGAAAACGTCAGAGCGCTTTTGAAAATATGTGGTGTCTTGATAAACTGAGCAGATATTTGAGGTTTACACAGCTACATTCTCGCCTGAAAATATGTTAAACGTTTATTTTGTGACCCAGAAAGAATAATAAGAGTAACATTAAAACTAACTAGCTGCTGCCATTGTTGGAAACATTGAACAGTGAATTCTGGGACACAGTTTCTTCTTCTTCGGGGTTTAACGGCAGCTGGCATCCTTGTACATGCTGTGCTGCCATCTTCTGTTTCAGTCCGTTATTACACTCTTAAATCCTACTACTTATTCCTGCGTCTTTTGGGATCTTACAAAGCTTCGACGCGTCGACTATTAAATTAGTCGTCGATGTAATCGTGACTAGTCGACTAATCGTGGCAGCCCTAATGTATACGAGTGCCATCCAGTAAGAGAAAATGTGTCTGTTGGTCTTCACCTTGGCCCCATTCCTCCTCAACCTAAAATAAGAGATTTTCTACACACTGAGCGACCACAGTGTCTCCCTTAGTTTACTTTGCGACTGTGTTGGACGGCTCCATGCCGTCTGAGCCTTCTTACAAGCCTGCAGATGTCCTAGACACCTACTATTAATCTGCTTTGTGTAGAAAAGATCCCAACAATCCTTAAAATTAGTCAATGAGTACAGTTCACATTGATTCCAGTTAGTCTGATGTCAAGCATCTGTGCTCATTTCACCGTTTCTCCTGCAGACGCCCAGGTATATTAAGTGCCACAAACTATGCTTGGCAACTTATGTTAGTGCTTTAGTTTTCATTCTGTCACCCCTTCAAGAAAATGTGCCATCGCCAATCAAATTAATTACACATGGAAAAGTCCCCTGCATCTATTTTAAAAGTTCAGTGACTGCCCGCATGCTGGTCCCAGCTCTTCCTGTCTTTGCGTTTTTGGATCACAGACTAAGTCGCTGTTTTGGTGGTCTTTGGTAACTTTTAGCTGCCTCTCCAATTAGTGTTTTGCCTTATGCCTTGACAATAATAACTTTTGTGTACTGCATTCCTGCTCTTGTTCTGATGAGCAGCTGCAAGCTGGAGGGCCGCTGTAACCAGAACTGCAGAGCTGAATCAGGACTACAGTTGCAACCAAGTGCAGTCTTGGCTGAAACTGGTTTCTTGTCCCACTGCATGAGACAAAGAAAAAGAAAGAAAGAAAAAATTCACTGTCACAAAGTGCATGGGTATTAAGGTATTTAAAGGCTAGCTTCTTATACATGTATTACTTAACAACAAATGATGTAAGCGCCAGAGGTTGTGGTTTGAAGTTCACATACACTCATCATCCTGTCATGGTAATTTGGGGTTTTTTCAAGCGGTTTTCCATGGTGGAATAATTGTGCTGCATACATCTTCAATTACTTCAAAACACAAGAGTTGGGGCACACTGGGTCAAGACAGGCTCAAATGAATTCACGCAAATCTTTTCACAGGTGCTGAGGATTGACAAATAAGGCCTATTAAGTTCTCATTAGTCATCATGATTGACTACAACTGCTAATTTCTCTTTGCTGCCATAAAAAGGATTTGTTTGACAGGACTCGTTGGATTGACCAATACTCAGGAAAATGTCCAAGAAACTCAGTTTCTCCTTCTTCGATCTGCACTAAGCTTGAGCTATTTGGTCCCAAATGAAAAGACGTATGTGAGTGGTGAAATCTTCAGCCAGAATTATACCAAAAGCTTGTTGATGGCATCAAAAGCATCTGGTTGTGGTACAAATTACTAAGGGACATTTAGCCAAATATTAGTTGGGGGTGTTTGTATGTATTTGAGGCTGTATGTATACTTCTTTTCTTGTGTGGATTGGATTTATTCTGGATTTTCTCTAAACTTGTGCACCCAATTTGTTATTTAAAGTCATTGAAGATATGTTGTACAATCATATCCACCCTAGAAGAAAAACGGCTCGAATTAATCATTAAAAGCCCCAAATTACCATGACATTTATGCCCATGATGAGTGTATGTAAACTTCTGACCACAACTGGAACGTAGCTCTGTGGGAAAAACTGCAACTAAACTAGAACAGACTCTGGGTACACATCCCAGCTTAGACTAGGCAAAAGCTTTTAAAGCAGAGTTCACAACACAATACGAAAACCAAATGAGAAATTAAACACGCACGCCTAATCAACTGGGAACACCGCTTCCAAGACTGAAGCTTTCCTGGGTTACAGAGCTCAAAAAGAAACAGATATTTATGATTAGAGTGTATTAGATTTCTCATCAAGCCTAATTTGTTTTAGGGTATTTCACAGTTTACATTCTTATAATATGGTAAAACCACCAAAATCAAAGTAGAACCAAAGCAACCCTAAATTGTGACGTTCCCTGACCTGTTTGAAGCAAAGAGCCATTTTCGCAACAAATACTAACACAGAAATCTTTAATTTGACTTGACCTTTAGGTTTGAACTCAATGCTACACCAAAACAAAGCCTTATGAAGGCAAAAAGGATCCTTCATTTAGATGTTGATTTCAGGACTGCACGCGCGTGTGTGTGTGCGCTTACGTAATTCACCTAGGTCACTACCTATAAAAGGAGAGCTCCACAGTGCACTAAAGCTTATCCGTGGAGACCCAGAACGTCGAGGCTGCTTTGTTTGGAAGCCGCCTCTGTTATTTTAAGCAACAAGGGGACTCAAAATGCAGTTGTGAGTCATACTTTAAAAATCATCACCCCCTCTATCAGCACATGTGGACTCACCCAGAATATTTGTTTTGTTAGGTGATTTACAACACCAAAACACTGCATGGTGCCTTTACCTATTTATGGTTATTTCTTGAGTAATGAAGACAAGCGCAGCTACCAGGATCAAAAAAGCAGTAAGATAGGCCTACATAAGTGAAAGGAGTAATAGCAGTCGACATAACAATAAAAAAGGGCCAAAGCTCCCAACAGAACAAAACATCTGTTTCCATCACAGCAGCTAAGTCATCTGGTTCAGTATGATTGTCCCTGAAAGGGGATCACATCACATATTTGAGAGCAGCTTGTTAACAAAGACAAAACAAAACATCTTGTTCTTTTGTTTTGTGTCACTGGTGACATTGTGTCTGTCTTGTTCACTATGTAGTTATACCAGTCAGTCCTACCGGCTAATTTATGTGGGCAATAATATTTCTGCTCCTCTAGGGCACGCAAACAAACTGAATCATCGGCTTCCAATCACTAGAGTGTTCTCTGACCTTTTGTTGCCCATTGGGAGCTGTTACTGTCTACAAGAGGAAGATCTGTCTCAACACAGGCCAAGTATGTCACTTCCTGGCCGTGCCCCATATCCTTCTTCCTAAAAGCTTTTTCTCAACCCTGGCAAATGTCCAGTGCTCTCTTAAATAGAAGGGATGGGTAGTGAGAAAAACTTTGAATTGTTTCAGGCAGCATCTATTTTGGACTCAAAATATCTTCAAATCATTTCCTCTTGTAAGTCTAAGTACTGCATGACAGGGCCATCTTAAAATGTTTACTCCTCTCAAGTAAGGAGTTACTTGAGATTACATAACGTCTGTAAAAAATGCAATATACCACAAATGCAGAAGTTACAACACTTAAACTCACTGGATAAAACAATTATGCTGCCTGCAGTTAAACTGTCAAGTGTTTTACTGGCTGGTATAAGCAGCTCAAATGAGAAAACCCAGTTAATTTTCACCATGTCACTGTTGGTCACTGATGATTTGAGTTACAGGAAATGAACACCTGTTGACATATTCATAAGAACAGCATACACAGAAACTACTCTGAGATAAGGGCCAGACAGAATGCTGCCCTAGAGGCAGATATTGACCTGTAGTCTACCAGATTAGATTTTGTCAGAAATCACATGTCCAAACAAGAGGACAGAGCAGGACTGTGGTCAACACTCTACTCATGAATAGTAGATTTGTATGGAAAAGGCTTTTAACTGTGTATATATGCAAAAAAAATACATCACTGGTAAAGAATGAACCAAGGTGCATGTAAGCACTGTTTAGCAAACATTTAAGGTGTTATGACAGACAGTCAGTCAGCCTTTCACCACAAAGCCCACAGCTCTGTAAGTCATCAACTTAATGAGAGAAGTCACAGGACCAATGAAACATATTGAGCTCACAACCAAAGACCGATATGAACTCGTGTCCAACCTTTCAGTATTGTTTCAGTTCAGCTTTGCCAGAATTCCCACAAGTCTTCTGTTTTTTCTCATTGAAAGCCTAAACACCACAGACATTTACACCTGACCGCCCTAGACTGTGACAGCTCTCAGGTTTCAAATCTGCCAAGTTGTTTTATGGCCATTAGTACACAGGATATACATGTTGTTTTGTATCATCATGACAACATTTTAGCCACTTCACAAATTCACATAAACAGTAAACCATCAGAGAAATGTTCTTTTCCTAATCGTACAAAATCGGGGGGAGCTGCTAAAGACAGAGCCAGCCAGTTGCTGACACAGTCTCTTCCTGAGGGAAGAGGGTGGAGAGTGGAAACTCTGCTCCACTAAGAAAACCAGGTGCCAGTGCAAAAACAAACTGGCCTTCCATTTTTAAAATAAAGAAGAAAAAAAGGATTTACAGCTGGTGGTGTGCTGAGAAATCCTCAGCCAGCATCAGGAGCCATGAAGGAACAAAACAAAAGATGGAAGTAAAAAAGTGTGCTCTTTAGTACAGAGGAAGGAAGCATATGCGAGCAACTTCCAAAAGTATTCCTTCCTTTGAGATTTGGCCATCTAATGTGAATCCCCAAATTTTACTGATGAATTCCAGTAAAAGTAAGAAAAGATCAGTGTTTACTGCCTCTGAGGGAGACTGTGACATCACCCATCCAGCCCTCAAGTAAATGTACCCAATTTATGCACGTCTCAGCTCAGTGTGCAAGTCTCTACTGCATTTTGGACTCATGTATGTTGTGCAATGGTTTCTATCGTACTTCCTCTCCACAGGTGTTAACATGAGGGGGGTAGGGTTAAAGTGATACATGCACACATAGAAACAGATGAGAGACATGTAATAATATTAAATCCTTAGCCCAGTTAAGTCCAACAAACATCTGTAAAGGAAGCCCTAGGCCTGGTTAGCCCACCAGGAGCTCTGCTGCAGAGTCACAGGTCAAACACCCGAGAGGACAAACTTCCACCTTCACTGCACTTCAAAAGCAGTCAAAACTTCAAAAATATTCTTACTCAAAGAAGTAATATAGTAATATCAAATCTTACCATTATTGTGTTCTTTTTATGTCCAGAGAAAGCAACATGTCATCCTACCGCTGTCGACAACAGAAAAATGACAGGAAGCACAAGAAGTCCTGTGATTTGTTTGGTATACAATATGTTGCATTGGGTGTGTATGACTACAACCAGGTCATGTGCCTTTCCACTGAAAGCAGACACAGGTCACTAGCCCTAATGCAATAACCCCATGTTTTATACGTATATCGATCCATGCAAGCAATCAAACCAATGTTTTTCAAATGGAAAAAAATGCATCGTGATGTGGCCCGGGAGGACGGTAGATGGAGGGTGTGTCGATTTTTCTTTCTTTTTTTTTTTTAAGCAACCCTCACATAACAATTAACCACATAGTGAGTGTTCAATGTGTGTCTCATTAAAAAGCAATCTTTCAGCACTTAAGGTGGTTTAAGTGCCCTGCCTGCAACAACTGGCAAATTTTAATCACAACTCCAACTGTCCCCGTCGCCGCTAATAGAGTCCGCTTCAGAGTTTCAGTCTGACAGCAGGGTGTGTTTGTCTATCTTGGCAACGGGGTCTTCAATCACATGACTAAACTATCCCTTTGATCTGTGAGGGAAAAGAGGGAAATGGAGTTAAAGTGACAGAGGAAGGAAAAGCAGCTGTAGACAGAAGAAGAGTACGGAGGGCAGAGGACGATACAAAAAAGGGATTGTGAACGGAGACAAGAGGGTCCAACAGGAAAACGTGTGGGGAAAGAGGACGGGAGATGGGAAGAAAGCTGGAGAAAATGGGCTTTTGTGGTGAAGGGGGGGGATGGATGTGATGGCTTTGTGGGGCATGTGTTTCCAGGGTGCCGAGAGGCCTCAGTCTGGTGATATGGGGGTGAGGAGCAGAGGGAGGAGGACAAAATCTGCTACTGCAAAAAAAAACAACAGGGTCTGAGACTAATCCATCTCCCCCTCTCCCCCCCCTCTTTCTCACAGAGACACAAAGTCCCTTAAATCCCTTTTACCAGAAGTCCTGCTGACTGGAGCCAGTAGCCCGAAAAGCAGTTGACATAACAACCCTGTGGGTACTCGTGCTGTAGAAATGCACTGACCCGCTTCAGGCAGCACTACTTATGTCACCAGAAAGACAAAGAAAGCGTGCAGCTTCCCCTCCTGGAAATATTTAATTTGGCTACATGTCATTCAAACACAATCAAGCCTCAAAGTTACACTGGACAGCGCGAGTGTGTGTTTTTTTTCCTCTATTTACAGACTACGTTTTTGTCCAAGCCGTCCAAGCTTTCCATTTTCCTCCATTCAGAGAAGCCATTAAGCATTGCATATGGGGAAAAACAAACACGCAAACACACTCACACAAATGCACTGTGCACATGCAAAGAGGGGAACACAAGAAAAAAAAAAAAAAAAAAAGAAGAAGACAGGCGAGGAGACTGCCTCTCCAACAAAATACTGCAATCATGGAAGCTGCAGCGGTGAGAAGGAAGGGTGGGGTTTATGGTACTTTATCTAGCCAGGAGATCATATACGTGCACACACACAAACACACACACATGCACAGCAGAAGCAAACACCCAGACAGATGTTGGGGTTTTTTTGTTAAATGGGATACATCTAGCATAGTAGCTGCAATTAAAGCCACAACCCCCAGAGCAGGCACACAGAAAGAATTTTAGTGCTCCAGCAACACTTCCAGCACATCGGTTTTGCCAACTTACGATGGAAAATGTGAAAAGTAAATGACTAAAAGCCGTTTCAATTTTACAAAAACCTCTACTGGGTCAGTTAAGCGAGGGAGAACTGATGTTTGCATCCATTGTTCCTTCTCTTCTGCATGCACTTCCACGATTTATATCAGTAGTTCCTGCTGTGAGGCCACTTTTGATCAAATGAAAATATTGTTGCACAACCAAAACTAAATTCAAAAACTGCCCAGAGGCAGGACATTTGACAAATAAATGGGTTTGCACATGTTAAAGTAGCAACTTCAGTAGCTAAAAATGACATGACCTCAACTACATGAGAATTAATCCACTCTCTCTTTTCAGACAGCTGTTCGATAGCTGTATGTGAAATAAGAGCATGTAACTATCTCTGCTGTTGTTCTTCCTCACAGCTGAGTTGAAGACCCTGACAAACCATAATGAGATTTTTCCGCTTGGCAACAACTTATCAGCATAGAGTTCTTCCAAGGAATAGCAGCCTCTGAGATACCGAGAAGAAGAACAGAGAGAAAGAGGACGCAAAATGAGGACTGAGGGGGGGAATTAGTGGGGTGGAATGTCTCATCCTGCCAGTGGGGTTTCTCCCTCTCAGCTCTGTGGTGTCCACTGTGCAGGGCAGACACCATCTGGCCAGCTGGAATGCTACCGAGCAGGGGGTGAGTGGAGGGTTAAAGGGGGCGTAGTATCTTGCAGGGGGATGGGTCATGGCTGAGAGATAGAGTATTAACAGTAGTGGTATTAACCACTTAATGCCAGACAAACTAAAATGTGTCAAGTAAGGAGAAAAAGCAGAAATACGACATTAAACGCTCATGAAAAAAGTGAAGCCCCCCCCCCCCCCGAATTTTCCAAAAATGCTGTTTTGCAGTTCATTCCAAAGTTTATGGCTAATTACATTTACATAAAGTCTACTACCCCACATATGACATGCATATATGATGAACAAGAGGCCTTATTTGGATTTGCTCTGTAAGCTTGAAAAACTTCCATGCAAACTTTGGCTCAGAACAGGAAGTATTGCTGCCTTTAAACACTCCCCCCAAATATGGTTTACCAATAACTGTGCATGTTTTATTCATGGGTATTTCATGGTAACATCTGCCACTCATATGGGTTTGAAGGCAATAAAAACGCTGGCTGCCAAGGACAGAAAAAAAAAAAAAAAAAAAAAAAAAAAAAAAAGCACCGCAGATACACTAACTACCTCACTTATATTTTACTCTGAGGCTTTGTTGTCAGTTGACGGTGGTGTCAGATGAAATTCTGCTCTGACAGCTAAAAAAAAAAACAAAGCGAAAGGCAGTACGGAGAAATCCCCTGTGCTCCCTCAACGCATGGAAACTATTACGCGTTTGTGCAAATCAAACGAAACCCTGAAGTATAACCATATGTTTATGTGCCATGCAAATATTAAATTGGTTAAACAGACGTCGTTATTGAAGTTGGTCCCGGTGGTGGTGCTGCTGACCAAATACAGTTTGCATCTTAGCGCTGAAGCTGGAAGCGGTCCACTCTAACTGCTAGCAAGGTTTATAAATATGTCTTAGTGGAGATTAGCCCAAGGATAACCCTCTAGCATCTTCCCAGTGGAGTTCCTATTCCTCACACTGTCACATCCCGTCTGGTTTATATAAATATTTGTACTGCTGAACTTTTTGGCTGTGCAATTGACATCAAATCCTACTGAGAGCTGAGGAAGAAAAGATGGGTCAGAGCAAGAAAGAGGGGAGCAACAGGGCTGAGTGGAATTGTGCCTGACTTTCTCAAGTACACTGTAGCTAAAGACTGAGAAATTCTCAGTATACTTAAATTCCACTGACCAGGTGAAACAATATCTACTCTAATAACTGTCTTATTTACACTGCACACGTTCCCAAAACAGCTGAGTTATAATCTCTCCGGCATGTCTTGGGTCTGTCCTGTGGCCTCCCCTTATAGGACTTGTCCAGAATATCTCATCCAGAAGGCATCCTAGTGCCCGGACAACTTCAAGTGGCTCATTTCAATGAATCCCAGAATGACCAAACTCCTCACCCTATATTTACGGGAGAACCCAGACCCACTACGGGGAACCGTATTTTAGCCACTCGTATCCACAGTCTCATGCTACCCAAAGCACTTGGACATAGCATCTTATACTCAGTTCTCTCTTCATCACAGCAGACCAGTACAACATCCTCATTACTGCTCCAAGACACTTAAATTCCTCCACTTGGGGGAGCAACTTGTCCCTTGCCCAGAGTGGGTACCCTCCCTTTTACATATAAAACATTAGCACTCAAATTAGATGGCAGAGTCATCTTTTAAACTCTTAGTTTTAGCCTTTTGGATGCTGGAACATTGTTTTGTTTTCATTTTATTCCTGAGCCCGAAGTTATTGGTTTCTGACATGGTTAGCCAGCTGTGTCCATGCACTATGTATGCACACTACAGCCAGAGATACCTATTTATTACTTAATTAAGTACCACACAATTAAACGCTAGCATTCCCCTCACCATAACTGAGGGGACTTTTTGGACAGACTGTTACTTAAAGTGTGATAAAAACCACCTATACCAGCGAGTACCTGTCAAGTTGATTTAATTTAAGTTAGAATAAAAACCAATGAGTTTGCACAACTGGTGTGAAAGGGCGAATTAGCTACAGAGACCAAAAAACGTTTATATAGTAGGCTGGAAACAAGTTATATTATGTTTAATACAAGAGTCTGAGGACTGATTGGCTTGTGGGAGTCAGCCCCAAGTGGCCACCTGAGGAACTGCAGTTCTGCACCATTCAGCTTAATTTTTTCAGCCCTGGAGGTTTGTGCCAGTCTGTACATGTACACTTTATTCTGTCAAAAGGGATATTATTGTGAAGTGACTAAAGCCTTCTTCAGTCATATGATTGTGATTACAATGTGGCAACAAACTCAAGGAGTGTCCATACCTGCCACGCATTGCTTCTGTCACGACCAGACATCTCGGAAATTCCACTAACGTATCAAAACCCTGTCATATGACAATCATCAGGATCCTGGGCTCTCAGTAGTTGTCACTTCACTCGACTCAAAGTTAACAAAAGTTTAATTCGGGACCTTTCCAATTTATAAAGGTCAGGGACATTGTCTTGAAATCACTGAATATGATTGACCACTTTTCTGCTAGTGGTTTCCTGTGTGGGTTTTAAGGTCCCAACATAGCACTGCACTGGTAGTCTGTGGGTGGTACAGCGAGACACATGTCAGCAAGTTGTAGTTGTAGTGACAGTCACCTGGGGGCACTGTCATAAGTATGTGGAATAACCGGTTGTCCCGTTAGCTAAGCCTCTACCACAGAAAAAAACAAAAAAAAAAAAAAAAAAAAAACCAGAAGTGACAGTATGAAAATAGAGATAACAATAAAACGAAGCCAGGGTTACAAAAACTGTCTAAAGAAGTAATTTAACTCTTCTTCCTATTTGTGCTTTGTTGATTTTTGATGTTTTCTTCCACACTTCCTCCTCTTTCCTGATGTCCTTGTTGTTGTTCAAAACAATGCTTCAGTCATTCAGTGTTTTACTACTGTCAGGCTATGTGAGGTTTTCTTTTTGTAGGACCTGCATACATACCGTATTATGCAAAAGCCTTGAGCCACCCCGTCATTCCCTTACATTTTGCTTGGGAAATAAGAAGTAGGTGCAATGATTTATGGAAACATATGCAAACATAAATGGAAATACAGTAGATAAAGCAAAACAGAGTGAATCTGAACTCTTAGACAAGTTTTCCTGTAATTTCTTTCAGTACTCTTCAGGAACAGTTTGCCAGCATTGTTTAAGGACATTGAAAGTTCTGCTTTGGATGTCGGCTGCCTCCAAAATTACTATTTTATGCATTTTAAACTGTGTCAACTTTGACATTTTTCACAGATTAAATAAAAATAAAACATCGATCTTCTTTGAAGTGAAACTAAATACCTAAAGATATAATTTAAAACTCTACTAAGGTGTCTGCAATGAGTAGACACAACACTGGTTCATATCTTGAGGTTTTTTTTACCTTTTTTATGCTTGAATGATTCACAGCAAACAAGAAAAACAGGAAAACATTTCTCTGAAAACATTTCTGTGAAAGGACTGGACCGAAAATAAGTGAAAAAGCAGTCAATGTCAAGAAGACCTTCAGAAAACCTGGAGAACTATTGCTCAAGATCACTTTAAAGAATTACAAGACAGAAAGACTCCTTGGAGAACTGAAATACAAAGCAATGTGATTTTAGTCGGTTGTTACTTTTCTTTTTTTTTTTTAATTAATGTGGAAATCTTGGTGTGCTTGTTTTGGTACTTTGCCTTTAGAGTCTTGTTAAAACAGTCATTGCCCAACTGACAGCTCTAACTTTACAGATTTTTTATTTTTAAATAAACATCCCGTAATTACTTTTGAGCGAAGCAACACTATCGGCGGTGCAAACACAAAAAAAAAAAAAAAAAAAAAGAAAAAAAAAAGAAAGAAAGAACAAGGAAAGAAATGCGCAGCCACCAAGTAGCAGGGCAATGTCCCACGGTCTTTGATTCCAGGGATGATTCCAGGGAACTGGCCCATGGTTAAGAGCCTCGTACACCTTGTTATTGTTTTCTTGTGATGGCAATGATCCAGGAATTGAGTTTTCTAGAAGAGAACAAAACAAGTCTGTGCAGCAAAAGCCCTCATCCACGGCACACTTCTCCACTTGTGTGGAGTAACAAGATCCCTGCAGGGACAATCCGTTACCACCCCAAGACTGACAGGAGGTGTTCGGATGAATGATAATACCTCCCAATGCCACTGCAAAACACTTACTTTTGCTTGACAACAATGGAGTCTCTGTCTCTCTTTGTTTATGGTCTTTGCATGGCTCAAAGAAAAGGCAGATAATGTGCAGCAGCACTATGCAGATGAGAGAGAGGAACTGTAAATAAAAGCAGGATGCATTGTTTGCTGATCTCATAAACCCATATTTTATTCACAATAAAAAACAGAAAAAAAAAAAAAAATCACATGTTTAGTGTGAGACATTTTTGCTATTTTACAAAAAAGAAATTTGCTCATTTTAAATTTGATTGCATCAACATGTCTCAAAAAAGTTAGAATTGAGGCAGCAAACGGCTGGACAAGTAATTGGAGGTATAAAGAAAATAGCTAGAGGAACACTTTGCAGCTAATTAGGTTAAATAGCAACAGGCCAGTTAAATCCTATATCAGACATACCTGGTAAACCTGGCAAAACATAGGACTCAAAATCAAAAAGTACCCCCCCCCCCCAAAAAAAGTACATTTTATCAATATAAACATTTGATGTGTTTCCTATGTTCTATGGTAAATAAGATATGGGTTCATGGGATTTGAAAAGCATTTTGCTTTTATTTACATTCTGCTAAGCATTTCAACCTTTTCAGTGTTGGGTTTATTCCCACAGAGAAACAGGCCCCATTACAACAGCGATTAAGAGCAATGCTTTAACATGTGCCATCCTGTTCTGCGCCTGACACACAGCACATAGTACATCTTATCAAGGCATCAGGGTTTTTTTCCCCTGAGTTGCTCAACACCAGCTGGCTCATGATGGTCCTGGGAAGCCTGTTGTGACACAAGCCACTGAAATGCCTTACAATGGGAAAATTACAGTCAAGCCTTAAACACAGTACCCCTGGGATTCAAAACTTTAGTTCTATTCATAATTTCAGAAAAAATAACAGCGACTCTTGAAATCATACATCAAACCCTTTTTGACAGATGAAAAACAAGTAAACAGAATGTAATCAACTCTAGGGTCACCTTTCCCTTAAAAACCAAAAAAAAAAAAAAAGGACAACATTTTGAATTTAAATATGCTTCGTGGCATGTGACAAGAACCAGACCCAATCATATGATCAAAAAAAGAAAAACATACTTACAAAAAACATACAAAGACAATCATACACACCTCCCCAGCAGTCTGCCAGTATTTGCACAGCCATGGTAGTCTGACACAGATAAACACGACTCTGGCTCCAAACTATTATGTGCCAGCTGGAGTGACATTACTGTAACAGCAGTGGGCCCTGAAGCCTTTTCATTTTTATCGCTCTCTCTCTGTCTTTTTTTTATCACTTTGTTTTCACAGGTGGTTTTGCAGAACAGGCCTCAAATGTTCACTCACTGCGCCCAGGGTTAGTTCCCCTCTGTGGAGAGTGAGCTCAACAACTCTCTGCTGACTAATTTGCCGAAACCTAAGTAAAAGAGCGAGGGGACGAATAAAACCAGCTAACTTTAACATGCAATTTGATATGTCACACTTGAACTGCCTTAACGGGGGGGGACCTATAGATGGAAAGGAGCGTTTGGGGTCGTTTTGCTCAATGAATACAATTAAAGGGAACAAGCCGGTAGTAGGCGTATTCAAGTGCAATATTAACCAGAAAGGTTTAAACTGGTGTTATAAAAAGCAACATTTTACTCACACCGAGTAAAATACGAAGCTAAATATGAAAAAGGCGATGACAGCCGATTTACAATGAGTGTTTCGACCCAATGCATGCATCATATCCTTGTGCGCAACATTTTTTTTTTTCCATATACAAAAATGCACGACTATCAGAGATGAGCATTTCCTCAAACAGCCATTAAATGCTTCAAATTGTTCACAGGAAGTGCAGTTTGTGCTAATGCCTTCAAACATCCAGCGTGACAGCACCGGAGTTAGTTACACCATAACAACACGGTCATTACAAAAAAGGGGGGAAAAAATAACCCCCTAAGTTTTAAACATACCTGCGACCCACCGTGGAGGTCTCCTTACGCGCCAGCAAACAACCACATACACGCCGAGATATTAAAGAGACCCTCTGTGATACAGCTGTTCAAACACTCGCTCTGTTTTGGAAAGTTTGGTGGCAGCACTAACGTTAACCTGAGCACGTAGTTCAAGCCGTCAGATAGCGTTTCACCGGCAAGAGCGAGTCCTCCACGACAGACGGCATGAAAGCAAAGTGAGCAATGAGTCAGCACTTGCCTTCTTCAGAAGACAGATAGGCTCTCCATACCACCCTTCACCGAAACTGAGGGGTCAGCACGGCGGAGTCCTGCCTGGTCAGTATGCAGAGAGAGAAAAAGCTGTGATAGCGGGTACTGGAAGCAGGTCGAGTGGCTTCAAACTTAAAATGCTATCTCTTCTCTGATTGGTTGGAACCAAACGGCGGTGCGTTCGCGTCTTTCCAGTAAACGCCCCTTTTCCTAGCTGTAATGTATAAATTACGACTGTGTGTGTGTGTGTGTGTCTGTGTGTGTGTGTGTGTGTGTGTACAGTAAGAAAATAAAAGTAATTATATACCAAGAAGTTAAATTTAGTAAATGCCAAAAGCTTTACATGACTACATTATGTGTATTCCTTATTGGGGCATTTCTTGTTTGTGCTGCTTGATACACCGCATTGTACCGCACTGATTAAAATAAAAACAATAATTGAGCCAGTGGCAAAGTCTATGATCTGTTAGTGAGGGACTGAAAGCTTTAACACTATTTATAGATCCATAAACTAAAAAATGGGGTGGGGGGGGGGGTATACAAACCCAACACTTTAAAAACACACTCTCCCCTCTTTCTCTTTGTGTGTCACTGTCGCTGCTTCTTATATGTTACAGATTTTCTTACACATGCAACCACATAATGCAAAGCAGGTGAGTTCTATATCTGGCACTTTGGTTGCTCATTAAGCGAAGGCCCGCTTTGATATCTTGCAGCGCACCCTGGTGTTCATTGAAAGGCACTGTAGGTACAGCACTGTGAAATAGACATGAGCCAACCCTTCATTTCTTTATATTTCGCAAGGAAAATGAGAAATAGGTGCAAAAACATGTGCAAATACACATTGTAATACAGCATCTAAGGCAACAACTTAGTTTGAAAACTCTTAAGAGCTTGAAAATCAGAATTTGGAATGAACACCTTTATTCTAACCACACACCGAACTATCATAGGCAACTTTTCATTTGGATTGAGCACGTAAGACCTTTTGCCCCTGATTTTCAGTGTATCGTGTAATGTGCCATATCTTAGCTTTTTCTTCCTGTTTCTCTTTCTTAAGACTGGCTTCTTGACAGCCACCCTTCCACTGAGAATATTTAAAAAAAAATGAGGGAATGCTTAAAACCTATGTACAATGAACAGCTTTTACACTGTACTGCATTCAGGAGAGAAAGTAAAACAAAAATTTAATATGTGTAATTTGTCTTTTTTTCATCAAACATAACAAACAGGTTACAAACAGGTTATTCTGAAGCAATACGGTCAGCTCTTGATTTCCAGAATGTCTAAGATGTAGAAAAAAACTAAACTTCCTGCTGTGTGATAGATACAGATTTATAGATTGTGAGAGCATTGTTCACTTTACAGCATTTTCCTTTGGCTTCTTTGCTGACTGTTAGCCCTACAGAGAAAACCCCCCAGAAATGCTCATTAATGTTTCACTTTCACACTTCTGGAACAAATCATGCCTAGTTGAGATTTAACTTGAATGGCTTCATTCCTGTCATGGTGTACTTGGAAACTAAAAGGGAATAGCAAGAGCAGATAAGAAGACAGACTGGTTTGTGTACGTGCGTGTGTGTGTACTGTGTTTACATATCTTTGTGGGGACCAAAAATTGGAAATTTACTGTACTTGTCGGGACCAACATCCCTTATGGGGCCAAAGTCCACGTCCCCATGAGTTTGAAAGTATTTTTGAGACTCAAAATGTGGTTTTAGTGTCAGTGTTACAAATAGGTTATGGTTAGGGTAAGGATTAGGGTCAGGCATTCATTTTTTATGGTTAGGGTGTTAGGGTAAGTGGCTAGGGATATCATTATGTTAATTAGATGTCCCCACAAAGATATGAAAACACGACTGTGTGTGTGTGTGAGTGTGACTCTAATGCCTTTGTCTTCCAATCATGTTTTTGTGCTGGTTACACTCTAACAAGAGTCATGCCATCACAGGTTATATGAGTTTCCTCTATTAGTCAGAGGCTAATAGACTAATACAGCGACATGCCCTTCTGCGAGTGTGCGTGCGCACACACACACACACACACACACACACACACACACACACACACACACACACACACACACACACACACACTGGTGTTAGGATGTGCAGGGTCTATCTACTGAACAGCACAAATTCTCCTTTACGTCAAAAGCAATTTGTCCCTGTTACTAAAAAACTGGACCCAATGAATAACTGCCATAAAAATCAGAAATGCATCTGGAAATTTAATTCAGCCTTTATTCCTCTTCTTGATTTTTTGAAAACATGTGTTTTGCGGTTTTCCCCCCCCGAAACCCCAAATTCCCCTTTGCTGATACTGATGCAGTTTGACGTCCAGTCTCCTGAAAGTCCTTTCACTCGCTTCACCGCTCTGCCACTCTGCCCTCGTCCAGTAGCAGGTCAGTTTGGGAACACAAGGCCAACCTGTGAAGCACACGTCCATTATATGAATTACTGATGAGCAACAGTTATCAAGGACAGGAGACACCTACACTGAACCTTACAGGGTGGACTCGCAAACATTTTTAAGCAGTTTCTGACATTGCCATTTTATTTATTTACTTTTTATACATGACAAGACAAAACGGGTGAAAAAACGGTAACGCTGTCAACTCATAATGTAGCAACTTGTCAAACACAAAGTATTCACATCCAGAATCATACTTCCATTTATTGTCTATTTTAATCTAAATGGGATTATACTTTATAAAGTAAACATCATGTTATAATAAACCTGTCTTGAAACTTGATTTGAGGCCATGAACTAATTCAAAAAGTATACAACAAGGTGTTAAATCAAGTGAGACGTAGCATCATTTTCTCGTTGTCCTCACTATAATCTTAGTCGCCTAAAAAATGTGCATTTAAGGCATTTGCAAGCACAGGAATCCATTGGGTCCTGTTAAAAACGATGTATACCCAATGATTAAATAGCATGTGGAACGACTTTGAGCAGCAATAACCTGCAGTAGTGGTTTTCTCCACATCACCGTGGAGGACTTCTGTCCCACTTTTCTTTACAGTTGATGCACTGAACCCACAATCTGACCCAAAACAAAACTCATCAGTGCTTTGACCCAAGATTAGACAATAAAGTGGTGGACCATTGCATGTAAATGTAAAGAATGACAGTAATGGCTCTTAACTGATTGCAACATTAATGCACTGAATACCTTGTCTGGGCTCATATTAGGACACATCCAGTTGTACAAGTAGTAATGAACACTCTGGTCAATGACACTGAACTTGAGCTTCTCCAGGAAACTCTTGTTGTCCATCACATCGATGGCAGAGAAGACATCACAACCTTTCTGTTAGCGAGGGGATGAAAAACAATAACGTGACCATTATATGCACAAAATCAATTATACACAGCTTCATAGCTTACAGCATATGAAGTGGAGTGACACATAATGGCACATAATTCAGTTTTTAGATGATAAATGGTTATATAAAGTGGTCATAGGTGTGAATGGGAGTGTGAATTGTTAGCCCTGCAACACACTAGCAACCTATCTAGGCATTACTCCACCTTTTGCCCTACGACAGCTGGGATAGGCTCCAGCCACCACCCAACCAGAGACCAGAGACTAGGGTAACGAATATGAGGATGTACTTTGGCCTCTGTAAAGGATCCCTGGCTCCCATGCTTTATATGAACTAAGTTTTTACAGTGACACACTCACAGACTTTGCCAGGACCAGGGTGTCCTCCATCAGGTCGACCAGCTTCGTTCTAGTAGAGACAACATAAAGGAGGCGAGCTCCTCTGAGGCTTGTGTGGACCGGGTGATTCAGCACTCTCGAGGAGAAGCTATAGAAACTCACTATATCTGTCAGGGCACCATTATCACCCTGTGTGGGAGGAGAGGAGGCAAATACATTTTTAATGACTACAGCATAATATCATTTTAAATTCCCCCCAAAAAAGAACCCCAGCGAAAAAACTTTTTTTTTCTTCTTCGATATAATTTAAAGTAGAGATACAGTGAAGTCAGACCTCAACCACATAGGTGTCGATCACATTCTCCCTCGGCAGCAACAGATGCTCTACATCTTGCAGGGATAAGATGGGGCTGAGGTGAAACTTGCAGAAGTTTGTCTGGAGTAGTGAATGTATCCCTGGGATATCTTCTCTGGTCATAGGGCGCAGACCTTGCACTTTTGTCACCTTGGAAATAATTCAAGCAAGGTGAACGAAAACAGGAGAAATGCTTTCGAGAAGCGCTGCAGTAGCAACATGCAGCAGTAAACTTCTGTCTCTAGATGGCGGCACAGACTAACCTCAGGTAAGCGGTTGAACTTCAGAGCTCTCTGCAGGTTCATGCTCTGTCTCAGTGCTGGGTGGTTGACCTCCATCAGCTTACGAGGATTAAGTGGGCGATGCCAAAGTCTAAAAGGATTTATTTGACAGAGACGTTCCTTCATAAATAAAACACGAAATGTAACCTAAGTGAAGCATACACAATCACCTAAATGTATAATTAGTTATTGTAGATAAAGGCGGAAGAGTCTGGCATCCATGGCAACGTGACAAAAACGTGCTGATTTTATTCCCTTTTGCACCGTGCCTTTAAATTGTGACTCAACTACGTGTGGCAGCTACTACCTGCAGGAGCTTATTGGTGTGGGCAGTACTATGCCAGTGGTGTAGACAGCCTGGCAGAGCCCCTGCTGGTTGACCCGTCTGGCGAGCTCTCGGATCAGCACTGGAGTCATTCGCTTGAGGCGGAGCTTCTTATGAACACACAGGAATTTGACCTGTACCACCCGCCTCTCCCTGCAGAAACATTTTGAGTCCCAGCTTTGAGATGTTCACGAGGAAATTGCCACGGTTACGTGCTCTGAATGCGGACATCACTCATCAGACTTCACACAAACACACATCTTTGCATATATTTATGAGCTACTCACATCTCATAAATGCGAACATCTGCAGGAACAGCAGCGATGAAGCCGACTAACTTCTTATTGGCGTCTACTCTCACACCGCAGTGCCAGTGAGCCACCCAGTTAGGAGGCTGTAGAGCCCTTAAGAGAAAACAAATAATGCTGTTTGCAGCACAACACTCATTTCATATAGACATAGTTCACGACACCCTGAAAAAAAAAAAAGAAAGAACTCAGCATGATGTGAATTCAGAGGCTGAATGAATGCAGCAGTTTTTTCAACCTCAGGGCCAAACACTTGTGCCAATTCCTGGAAAGATAGCGCTAATTATTCATTTCAAAGTAAATGTTATTATATTTTGATGCAAGTAGCCCCGAAGGTACTGCTTTATGGAGATTACTGCCAAAAAAAACCCAAACAAAAAACCCAAAACAGCAGTGACGACATTAAAGCAGAGGCTTGTTAAAGATATGATGTGTTAGGCCAGGTTGGGGAAAAAATGTCCTTTAAAGACATTTAGTGTTTTAATTCAGTGTAACGCAGAGGCTGAAAGCAAAGCACTGTGATTACACAGAGCAGAGTCCAGCTGTGAATCTGTAAAAATCTATGAAGTATGCCTGAGCCGTATGTGTGTGTATGTCTGTGTGTTTCTCTATTAGATAAGAGGTTTTAAAAGGTATTAATGCTAAAAAGTAGACATCAAAAGGCACTACATCTTTTCGGAGCTTACCACTGCAGATATTCCAGAGAGAAGTCAAATCTGGTCGTATTATCATCTTCTTCCATGTAGTTCTCATTTAGCAGACTGCATAGTTCTCTCAACTGAAATGATAGAAAACCGCTGAATTGGATTCATTTTATTTTAAATAGCATTTGATTTTCCTGAGCCACACACTAAGAAGTTGGTCCTTTACTTCTGAAATGCTAGAAAAAGACTGCCATATATTTTCTGTTATTGCATACAACAACCTACAATAAATAACTTACCACTGGAGGGCTGCTCAGGTCCAGAGTGTCCCAGGAGAAGCCCTGAGGTAGTGAGTAGGGCTCCTTCCGGATACTTGCCTCACCCTCTACTATTGGGCCATGAGTTGTAATGCTGTCACCTGAGGGCAGAGAAATAGACATGTCTGCATCGAATGACATTCAGATAACACTATTCTCAGTACAAGTGAATGAAGGAGTGATGTACAAATGCACTTTATATACTATCTACTATAAACTTACAATATATTTTCAAAAGGTCAACACAAAGTCAGTGTTTCAGGACTTCTTATCATATGTAAAAGCAAAAGGAAGGTCAGCTGAGCACAAAATTTTTTTATATATATATATATATATATATAAATTTTTTTTATATATATATATATATATATATATATATATATATATATATATATATATATATATATGTGTGTGTGTGTGTATATATACACACATACACACATGTGTATATATATACACACATACACACATACACACATATACACACATAATGAGAATGCAGTATCATACAGATGCCAGAAACAGTGGAAGAAAAAAAAAAACTGTTTTCCAGAAGAGGTCCTGTATCTTGCCGACTAACAATCCATACGTGTAGCTGTGATACGTTTTGCTGTAAAATGTAAGAATGCACCAATACAGTCCAAAACTACTTCTTTCTCTGTATACAGACTTCAAATCCAGACCTCATGAGTGAAGGGTGGAACTACTGAAAACCCCAAGGACACTGCGCACTAATGCTGTAGTGAATGTGACTGAGTGAAAGTGTAGCCAGATTGGACGAGTAAATAAGTCTTTGGCTGTTTTAAGATGGGTTTGGTGGTCATTCAAACATACACATTTTATATGTTAATTTGAAACAAACCGAAAGGAATTAAACCAGTATTACAATCAGATGTCACAACCACTGCACAGTTTACTGTGCTGGGCTGGAAACCATTAGCAAGGCTTCCTTCTGTATAGCCAGTGTCATTTACTTATAGCTCTGTTCTTGACTCAGCTATGGGCCATAATTTGAAAAATCAACATTTCAGTCTATTCAGTAAGGATTGAAACTACAAATGTGACTGTGAACTCAACAGAAGACAGTCACTATACTTTCATGTACATGGAATTATTGTTTTCCTATTGAGTCCTTTGTAACTGGAGTTATTTTTGCAACCACGGGAGTTTCCTGTTGGTGAACAAGACTCTGACTCCACCAAGTCCTTAATTGTATATAGCCAGTTATCTTACAGATTAGCATAGAAACTGGACACAGAAACAAGTAACCTAATCATATTGGGATAGCTAAAGCTCCATAATTACCTTGACTATTAAACCACCTTTCTTATAATGCCTTGTTTGTCTAGTCTGCTAAAACCAAAGTTTATAAAGATTTTGCTATCTTTGGACACTTGGACAAGCTTGTTTAAATTTTTTATTTGTGCTAAGCTAAGCTAACCCACAGCCGCCAGAATTATAGCAGACAGACGAAAGAAAAAGTTTAGTGTTTTTATTAGTGCTTTCTTAGGTAGACTTTTTCTAAAAGACGGATTACCCAGTTTAGGGACAGGTTGCGTGTCCCAAAAGCAGTAGGTGTGTTTTTTGGCCTGCTGCAGGGTCTTTGGCAGACCTGGCTCCAAGGAGAAGAGGTGAAGCGCTCTCTGGATCTCCTGCTGCTTGTTCTCTGGCAAAGCATCCAGCTAGTACAGAACAGGACATTGAAAGGACAGGTCATTGTGCAAATATCCCACCTAAGGAAGTAAAAGTTTGACCGTCAAAAAGAAAAGAAAAATCAGCTACAGCTAGAATACAAATGCACTGAAAACGAAATGTTTCCAGCAGCCAAATATTCATAGTCCACAAACAAAACATATTGAATATCACAGTCAACCATGCACAAAAAAACAAACCATGGCGAATGGGTCTCTTGGCCCCTGTGGTCTCCAGGCATCGTCCCCCTTTTTCTTCTTTTTGCTCTTCTTAAAGCTGCCATTCTTGTCATCTGGCAGCTTCTCATCACTGAAAGACATTTTTAATGCCCTAAAGTTCCCGTATATTCCTCTGTACTCAATACTGAAACTTTAGATGTTCAGTTAATGGAAAACAGAATTTATTGCTGTACTTACTACTTTGACTCAGCCATTGTAAGCAAGTGTGACTCCCTTAAGCTGAGGGTAACTGGTGGTGTTTTGTGGTTTTTTCATCTCTTATCTCTGCAAGCAGTGAGGGGAGGAGGGCGGACGCCTCAGTTACCCAACCCAGCTCCCACCCAGTGGATAGATAACCGAGAACAATACGGACAATTACGTATGACTTCTCACGGTCTTCATATGTCAGACTGCTGCTAAATAGAGTCCTCTGGTAGATTAAAGCTTACAGCAGCTTGATCCAGGTAGAGGTTTTAATTGGTTGGGGCTGTCTAATTGCAGAGTTCCCATACAGGCGCCCTTTTAAAATTCAGCACTTTTCCAGAACTTTATATCTCCTGTGGACTTGACAATCTTTGTGCTTTTTCAGCACAATGTAAGAAAACACGGCTACCGTAATTTGACCATATAATCTCACTGAGGATTTTTCTGCACACAAGCAAATGATAGCGATTGAATTCAAATATTACCAAAATATTAAAGTAACATCAGTTTACAGTTTAAAGTACTAGGGAGTAATAAGAGCTCAGTGTGGCTGAAATACATTCACTTGCCAATTAATTAGGTACACCTGTTGGACTGCTTGTAACTCAAATGTCTATCAGCCAATCAAATGGATGCAACTTAGTGCATCTAGGCCTGCAAGCATGATGTCAATGACCTGTTGAAGTCTAAACTGAGCATCAGCATGGGGAAGAAAGGTCGTTGAAGTGAATAACTAGTGAGCAGCAGTTCTTTTGTTGATGCCGGAGGTCCAGACCAGACTCCTTTGCGCTGATAGGAAGGCAGCAGTTACTCAAATAACCACTTGTTACAACCAAGGTCTGCAGAAGATTGTCTTTGAATGCACAGCACATCCAACCTTGATGCAGATGAGCTGCAGCAGCAAAAGAGCAGATGTCAAATGTGTATCTGAATAATCTGCAGCAAATGTGTGAAGCTATCATGTCAACATGGACCGAAATCTATGTTCATGAATCTTGTTAAATATGTGCCAGGAAGAATTAAGGCACTTTTGAAGGTGTCCAAACCAGTACTAACAAGGTGTACCTAATAAAGTAACCAGTGAATGTACATATTCTGTCTTGTTTATCAGAATAAAAAATGTCCTTAAATGAAAGGAAGTGTTGTGGTAAGGAATGTTATTGTTGTTGTTATTGAGTTTTCACCTTATAAGAAAAAGTGCCTTGAGGCATCTGTTGTTGTGATTTGGTGCTCTGTAAATAAAACTGAATTGAATGAAACTGAATAAAACACGAATCCCAGCATAGGAACAGTTTCTGGGATGAATAAGCAAACTTTTATATAATCATCCATGCAGCCTATTGATCCGGGCTGACAGAACAATTTCCAATAATAATAATATCACAATATCTACAGATTTATTTTAATTAATAAGTAATTTTTTTAAGGCTATCGTCAGATTCATCTAGAACTCTGTGTTTTTCCGTAGCCAACACAAGACTTCACAGGTATATTTATAATATTATCCTACTGTGTGTATTATTGACACATCATTGATATTTAATTTAGAAATACCACAATGTTCATCAACACACACATCAAGAGATCTGTGCTCTGCATATAAGATCAGCAGAGAACAAAATATTAAGGTACCGATTGCTCTAATGCAGGAAAGACGGAGAGATATTCCTTTTTTCTTTGAAGAGAAGGGAAGTCTTAATTGTTTTGTAAGAGAGCAGAAAAAGGGGTTTGTAACTTCAAAAAAGATTAATCTAATATGTCATTCTTACACTTGAGTTTTTTAAATAAATAAAAGATCAAATAGTTACATAAAATTATGGCTTTTGTTCATGTCATAGTGCATGAACAATGCAGTCCATCAGCAGCTGCAGACTTCTCAAAGAGCTGTTATACTCTTTATTATGCAGCTCTGTATGTGAAAACACAGAGTGGCTGGAATAACATTTTTGTTATGCGTGGAAAGTATTAATAATTTGGGGACAACTTGCTTTTTTATTGAATAAAATACAAAGCTCAGAACTTCTCCCCCGCTACAGTAATTTTGGCAAAATCCCTTAAGGGGAATAACAGTTTGTTGACTGCAAAATGTGTTATGACACAAATATTTGTGCTCTCTGGTCTTAAGTTTAGGCGCTTTCTTTTTGTTTCATAAGCGCTGATCTCCAGTTAGATTCAAACTAATCAGCTGCTTTTGGCCATGCTTTCTCCCTGCTGCCACTTTTGCTAATAATAATGATAATTCTGACATCTCTTGCATTGTGCATGACAAATATTCTCTTCCGTTATACCCCAGGGGAGGTTTATTGCGGTCCCTGAGGAGTCTGTTGCATACTTTCTTGGATTCGTCTTGCGTGCATCCTCCGGAGTACTGAGCTCAATTCATCTGCATACCGATTTGTGCTATAAATGGTCCACTCCGCTTTGATCCGAGTGTTTTTTTAACCAAAATATACATGTAAAATAGATGCAGCCTGCATCTTTTATTTATTTTATTTTTTTAAATGTGCACCCTGGAGCTATTTTTGTCTATACTTCTTGGTTCTGCTGTGTTATTATCCTGCCACTCAAAGCTAAATGCCAACAGAAGGATGCTCGTAACACCTGTCATCTTTCAGGGTGAGGCAGTGGAGTTACCTCAGACAAAACTTCTGATGTGACAACAAAGAGACAGCGGCAAGAGTGGGCACTGGAGCGTGCTCATCTTGAGTTTCAGGTGCTTTAACATAATGTAACAATTACAAATTACTCAAGGCCACTGCACTGCAGCTACAAAACATGGTAGAGACAGCCGGTGGTAACTGGTGGCACAGCTAGCTCAGCTGCGCAACCTGAAGGCGCCAGTGGAACGGGAGGAAGACGAGCTGATGACATTTCCAACTGATAGCCACACAATGAATTTCTAGTGAGCTGAAACAGCTTTTTAATAAATTTTATATTCATGTTCATCTTCATACTAGCATACTTTTTTCTAGTTCAATCCCATTTCTCTTATAAAGCTGAAGTTTCCCCCAGAAGACATTAAAATTTAATCTTCTAACGGAGTCGTAGTCCTATCTGAAGGAGTCTGAAGGGGTACACCCACACGTGGAAAACAATTTACCAGTTATGACAAGAATAGGTAAAGCTCGATGAACTAATAAATCGAATGTGTCTGTGATGATTTCTGTCATAAACTGACATCAGATGCATTTGCCGGTACATTTGCCAGTACAGTTTCTTGCTCAAGATGATAGTGTTCAAAATCAGCATGTGCCTGGTGACCATCGAGTGCTATTATGAAGCCAGCATAAAAAGGATAAGATTTGCAGTTAGATAAAACTGGAATGTTCAGCCTCACACCATCATATTCATGAAAGGGAATATTAGGAAACAACTGATGAGGAGGTCAAGCTCCTGTGAGGCAGACCTGTTACAGTCTGCGGTGTTTCTTTATCTGTTTCATTTTCTGTGTTTTTACTGCGTCTGGTAAGACAACGGCAAAATAAATCTCTTCATTGTCACTGATTGCGATTGATCTAATTAAATTTTGCTCATGTTTGTTTGGGGTTTTTATGTTTGGTATGATGAAAGTACAGAGTAAAGTTTTTTGTTTTGGCAGTTTGGCTGAAAAGTAAGACAGGCCAAGTTTCCCTGTTTAGGTGACATACACCCCATCCTGGATCCTGCGGTCCTTGCAGTAAGGTGGTCAGTGCCAGCTGTAGCTGTAACTCTTGACCTAAATGGTAGACACCCAAGCTAAATGGAGTCATAAATCTGCGGAAGGAGTCATATCAAGCTTAGTTAACTTGCAGAAAACGGCCTTGGAGCAATTCTGACAAACTGACATGTGACTCTGGAAGGGGAACCAATGCTCTGCTCACACGTGTACTGCAGGGAAGTGCTGTTGAATCCTGAGAATGAAGGTTAAGTACTTTGAGAATCCACTGGTGTGCCTTGTTAACGGAAGCACATTCTGGGGACAAAGGAGACGACAAAGTCAGTGGTCGGTGAGGTTGCGGGCTCCTGGGTTGGACGAGATCTGTTTGAGGATCTGCTGTGGGGCTGTTGTGGTTGAGATATCTTTTCAACAGCGAGGAGGTCTGGAGGTTAAGCTATTGAAGAGGAGAGCGAGTCTGTTAGTCGAGCCTCGGATACTCAGAGTTTTCCATCCTGGTGATGGAACAGCATACCAGCTTTTTATCCTCTCAAGGATATCTGAGTTTGTCCAGGCAGTCTACATGTGTTTAGTGGACCAGGAGAAGAGCTGCCCGTTTGTCAGATCTGTTGCTGGTGGGTGTTGGACTCTGCCAGCGCTGTCATTTGTCACCAATTCTGTTAATAATTTTTATGAAAAGAATTTCTATCTGCTGCGAAGTGGTGAAAGGAACCAATTGAGGTTGGTTGGCCATCTGCATACGATAACTCCTTGACACCTCCTAGGTAATAAAATTGTGTATACCCTAATGGGGGGAGACCGAGGACATTGTTGAAAGATTATGTCTATTGATTGGCTTGGAATACCTTGGTGTTTCCACAAAAGGAGCAGAAGAGGAACTGATGGTCCAGCAGGAGTAGCATATTCTCAGTCTGCTGGTCATCTGGAATTGGCCCGTCTAAATGCAGAGAGCTCTGTTGTCAGATAGAGACAGTATACAAAGTTGGTGTTACAACCGATCAGTGGGTAGTCTTGTTGTTGTTGGTCTGTCACCCAGCAGAATTATAACATTCAAAGAGCTGAATTGAAACTGAGCATTAATAACAATGAAGACTGATCACTGCAGCCACTGTCAGTGCTTTTCAAATTGTATTTTCTGATCTTTGAATTTTTTTTCACAGTTCTCTGTGAACTTGACAACCAATCAGCATTCTGCAGATAGACAGTCAGGATTTTGAAAGACTCCACAGGAGTGTGTCTGCAGCGGGTGCACATTTGCAGAACCATAAATTACACTTAAAAAGATGGCCAGGTGAAAGGGAGGTCTGATATCGCTGCTTAGACTGTTGCCCCCATGACTCGAACACAGACGAGCAGCAGAAAACAGGTGGAATTCTCCAGACATAGAATGGCAGACCTGGTCAAACATGACTGGGAAGGCATTCTGTTTCCACTATTAAGTATCAAATTTTACAGAATGACTCCATGTTTCTAGTTTTGCAATTAATTCCTGCATCACAATCCCAGAGACAAAAATTAAAAGCTTTATATTTACACTCTCTAGATGGCGCAAAAACACCTGCAGCCCATTACAACTGATAATAAACACAATGCAAGAGCAGGAAGGTTTTGCTTTCTACTCGGGGGATACGAAGATAACCTGCCAAAGGTATGTTTGCCGTGTGTGTGTGTCTCTGAGTTTGACATTGTAGGTGTTGGTACCTGCTGTACACACACACACACACACACACACACACACACACACACACACACACACACACACACACACACACACACACACAAAGTCAGAACCATTACTAATCTGTAAATAGATCTGTATTGCTGTGATCTCTCTGCCGAACAAGATCCTCCTCTCTTTGCCTCGCTTTCTCTTCTTCTTCCCCATCTCCCTCGTCTGTCTCAGACTCTGTAACTCTGTTGTTTGCAAGTCTGGATGAATGAGCAACAATCTCAGCGTCTCCCTTTCTCTCTGCTGACTCTTGTCTTTCAGTTTCTCTGACTCACTGTCGCTCAGATTTATTTTTCAGCTTGTTGTTCTGCCCTCGTCTTATTCTCTCTCCCTCTCGCTTATGCATTTCTTTATCTCAGCTCGATTCTTTTTGTCAGCCGCGGCTGTCAAATGAATCATCACGATCTCCAGATATATCTGAGATATTTCTAAAAAAGTGCACAGGAGTAATTACTCCATTAAACATCTGTTTATCTTTATTTCTGCATTCAGCCTAAATAATAACTGGACTTATCTTTGCTTTCTTATTTGTTCACTTGCCACTTTCTTTCTTTCTCTCTTTCCCATATGTGGTTCCCCCATTGTCATTTTGACAAGATAAAGATACAGACATGAAATTAATAGAAATTATTGGGGTTTTTTTAGACTTATTTGGACAAGAAAACATTTGATCCTCTTTGAAACAGTGCCTGTAGATAAAGGTGGGAGGTGGTAATTATCTTTAAACAAAAATATCAACAGATGAAAAGCAAGTGCACTCTCAAACTCAGATGGTACTGCCTCCTTAAGGAAAAACGAATTGTTGTAAGCGTTTGGCATAATTGTCTACCAGCCTCTGATATCGGCTCACAGATATTTTTCATTTTTTTTCCCATTCCAAAGTTCACAGTCATCAGTGGTGTTTAAAGGTTTTCTTGCATGCACTTTTTAAAGATCTCTGTTTAGTTATTTCACTTAACTGCACCAATCTATTGTCATAATAACACCCCATCACAGATTTCTTTACTTTAATCTCAGGAATGCTTTTTTTCCTTAAAATTTATTAGAATATTTCTTATAATATCACCCTTCTTCCTCAGCTCTGTAATTATTGTAATTTTTTAACTAAATATGTCTTTAACTCTGTGTTTTAACTCCACAGCCTTCTCTTTCTTCTTTCTGCTTTGTATTTAGTGTCATCATTCTGTTGAACACTCCACTTCCATTTCAGATTCAACTTTTGGACAGATGGCCACACATTGCCTTCAAATACTCTTTGATATGATGCAGAATAGAATATTTATAGTTGAATCAAGGACCGCAAGCTGCTGAGTCTCCAAGGCAGTAAAGTAGCTCCAAACATTTCCACCACCAAGCTTTACACCTGGTATGAGGTTTGGATATTCCCCTCACAATAAAAGCTAGTATTCACAAAAATGAGTGGAAAATTGAGAATTTTGCTACGGATGCCCAATCCTGTTATGTTGGGCTGTGCAGCAAAGTGTAAGTAGTTCAAATTGTACATTTAGCCCTTGATTAATGCTACAAATTGATCTTGAGATGTTACTGGTATGTCAGATTTTCTTGTTAATATCATGTGATCAGCTGTCAAACAGTTTTTTGAAACATTTGTCTGAAATTCCTTATACAAAGTTCCTGACACAGCATATAGGGCCGTGTCACTTACGGAATGACATGGCCATTGTTAGGAGGTACTACTTGGTTTGGGATAGGTAAATGCCAAGGTCTAGAGTCAAAATACACCCTTTAAAAAGGTTAAATAGTGTTAAAAAGTTCAGTTTTCTAGATTTCCAGGGAGTTTCTCTCCAACTACAAATGAGGACACACCAGGTGACTGAGGTCACCCTGCAAAGATGATATTTCCTGATGTTTTTTTACGGTATTATGGTTGTACTTTTTCATACTGCCACTGATGGGGCATCAAACCAGTTTGTCAACCAGTACCTAAAATGGCCTTAAGTTGCCCAATTGTTTTAATATTTCACAAATATCATCAAACAGTGCAATACATCTTTTTGCAGGATGGTTCCTCAATAGTTGAGTTTGCCTAATTGGTAACAGTAAAATATTTGCATTGTGGCAGTAGTATAGTGTCTGGCTATACTATACAAGTCTGGCTTTCAAGGAGCCAGACTTTCTTGTAATTTTTTTTCAAGTGATCTTGAGCAGTTGTTTTCCAGGCTTTCTGAATGCCTTTCAAAGTTTTTCTACATTGTGTTTTCATTCATTTTCAGTACCTGACAAGCAGAGTGTTGCAAAAACACAGAATTTGTTCCAATTTCTTTTTTTGAATCTATGAAAAATGCCAAAGTTAACACAGTTTGACAAGCATGAAATAGTATTTTGCCCCAAGAAGGTGATTCCTAAAGAGCTATTAGCTGAAAACCTGGCATATCTTAGCATTGACTGGATACGTGGCAGACAAAGGAAGAAATGGCAGACCTAAACCCTCACCCAAAACCCAATTCAAAGCAGCAAAGTCAGAAAGAAATAAGAAATAGGAAAATGACCTGACTTAAGACCTGAGAGACACATCTGGCATTTCAGCTGATCCATCTTCTGTTTACTGAAGCCTCATCAGAAATGGTCTGAGTGGAAGGGTGGCTGTCATGAAGCCATTCTTAAGGAATGGAAACAATAAGAAAAAGCTGAGATATGCTACATCAGGCTGAAATATGCCAAAAGAACTGAACTAAAAGTGAGCACAGTCATATGTAGCGATGAATCCAAATTTGAAATTGTCGTCATTATGTATGGAGAAGGTCAGGAGAGAGGTAGAGCAGTGAGTGTCGGCAGCCAATACAGTGGAGACTCACGGTCTGGTGCTGCATTTGAGCCAGTGTTGTTGGGGATGTTGTCAAAATTGAATAATTACAATTGCATAAAAGTAACACCAGATCTGAAGTAGTATTGGTTCATCTTTACAGAGAACAGAATAAAACACAGCCAACATCCAAAGAAGAGCTTTGAATGTCCTTCAAGAAGCCTGGAGAACTATTCCTGAAGACTACTCACAAAAATTACAAGAAACCTTGCCTAAGGCTGTGCTGAAGAATGAAGTTGTTCATACCAAATATTCACTTTCAAGTTCGTCAGAGTTGTACAAACTCTGTTTTTGCCTAATCGACTGTATTTCCAGATATATTTGCACATTTTTCTAACAAAATATAAAGAAATGAGTGATTGTTCAAGAGTTTTGCACAAAATCTGAAAGTTCAAACTTTTTATGGGGTTAGCCATTGAACCAAACTTCTTGGTCAAATTTTCTCATTAAACTCGAGAAGGCAGAGGTTGTTTCTTTCCTGTCAGTGTGAAATTACTACCAGCCCAATTCTGGCTCCAAAACAGCAGCTTTTCATCAAGGAGTCCATGACGGGCTCTCATGTTGCCAACAACTCCGAAAATGAAAAGCTTGTTTTGCACTGATTGGAGTGTCCTCCCTCGTAAGTCAGGCAATCAAAGGCATTGTTATTGTTATTTGGCCATGTTGCCACACTTGATGAAAGAACTGGACAAAAGTATCTGCATTCAAAATTAGCTCTGAGCTCAGTATCGTTGGCTTTCTCTTTCTTTGTGCAACTTTCATTATTAAAGTCAGTCAGGAGAGTTCATGGCAGGAGAGTTGGGGATCTTTTCTGGGGGTGTTTCTCCAACTTACACGTTGATGAGTAAAAGTAACTAAAAGTGACAAGAAATGTTGAGTGTCTTGTTCAAGGGCATGGCAGACAATTGAGAAAATCCCCATGGTCTGAGATTGAAATGTTGATTTTCCAATAATGACTATTACTATTGGCAACCTTCACCTCACCTTTTCTTTCTGTATCACTCTGCAATCCCATTATCTATTCTGGCAAAGAAATGAAACAGAAAATGGGGCAAAACCACACATTACCTGTCTGGGTCTGCACCTTTCTGAAATTTATTTGAGTACACCCAGAATCTCCCCATCCCCCAAAAAAACATTTACTATAAAGACTACTGCAGGTATTTTTCTGTTATGATGATAATGAAGTCATTAAAAAACATCTGTACTACTCTGTGTGTGTCCATAAGACCGTGGATTGCATTTTCAAGCAAAAACATCACAGTTTAAGATTAAAACCTGGTTTTGAACGCTGAGATTAAGGGTACGCACTCTGCCAACGCTTTGATTATTTTTATTCTACTATTGTTAAACTTTAACAATTCAAGTACTACTTCAAGTCTCGAGTGAATGATGCAGAGTCCTCCTAAGTATGGGTATTTGGCTTCGATTCAAAGCAGCCGTTTCATTATTTCTGGCCTGGCGCGATATTCAGTCTACAGTAGGCAATCTCTTGTGCATTATAAATCCCACATTATATCATTTGACATGATAGAGAAATTCAATAAAAACATCATCCACTTAACTGCCAAATGAACACAAAATATGTTGTATATAAAAGTATACAGTACTTGTGACATATACACTGGACACTTTATTAGGTACACCTGTTTAGCTGCTTATTAATGCAAGTATTTAATCAGCCAAACACATGGCTGAACTCAATTTATTTATGTATGCAAACTTGGTTAATGCAACCTGCTGGTGATGTAAGTGACTTTGAATGTGGTATGGTTGTTGGTCCCAGACGAGCTGGTCCGAGGAATTTAGAACCTGCTGATCTGCTGGGATTTTCACACACAACCATCTTTAGGATTTACTGACAATGATGTGAAACAGAGAAAACATCCAGTGAGCCGCAGTTCTCTGGGTGAAAATGTCTTTTTGATGGCAGGGGTCAGAGGATAATGGCCAGACCACTTTGAGATGATGGGAAGGCAAATAACCACTTGTTACAACCAAGGTATGAAGAACAGATGGATAGCACACATTCATCTCAGACTGTTTTTTTGAACATGACAATGAGTTCAGTGTAGTCAAATGGCCTTCACAGTCACCAGACATCAATCCAGTAGCGTGCATTTGGGATGTGGTAGAGCAGGAGATTCACATCATAGATCTGCAGCTGACAAATCTGCAGCAGCTGTGTGATGCTATCATTTTAGTTCAATAAGGACAGATCATTAGACTGAATTGAATCTGATTTATTGATATAGAGAATTTAATTATGCTATTTGGATGCTAGACTCTGATGGCACATCACAGCACAATGAAATCCCAGCAGTCACAGGAATTAGGGCAAGAGTCTAGCCGGTGGTGTAGATGTTTTGGAGGACTGGATGGAGTGACTTGCGTGAGGAGTTGTTGAACTTACGCGTAAGATTCATTTCTGAAGGCAAAAGTGGGTGTAGCCAATAAAGTGGCCACTGAGTGTACACAATAACACACACACATAAATGCTGCACAAACCATGAAGAGTATGCATCAAGTTGTAGAGTCGACACACTTTAAATATTCAAATAATCTAGCAAATAATGTGAAAGCCCAGCTTGTACTTGTTTTGGACTCCAACAATGTACTTTCATCATAATGGGCGTTGTCAGTGTGCTTCGCAAGTCTGGTACGCTAATGAAGATGGTTTTTCTGTTAAAACAGATGACAAACTTTGAAATAGGACAGTCTTCTGGCATCATATGATTTCATCTCACCATGTGGCAGAGCACTGACTGAGCTTTGTTGTTGGTGTCCTGTATTTATATTCTCTTACACGACTCATCACTTTAAAACCCTCTGGCTCTCCATCCCTGACAGACACAAAATAACCAGCATACATCTTTTTCCAAAAAATCGTTGGCAAGTATGAGGCCACAATAAATCAGAGGACGAAACATTGTGCTTGTAAAGTGAATGAATATGTGGTTTCTACTTTTTCTAGATCCACACTTGTCAAGCACTAAAGAAAAAAAAGGGTAAGACAAGTGTAGTTTGAATATAAAATAGTGCGATTGTGTGATTCAAGCCTTTATTTGGTGAGACAGTGAAAAGAAGACTGAAACAGTAGGAGAAAGACTCACAGTAAATAGCCTGAGGGTTGATTTGAACCTAGGTCTCTGCATTAGCCTTGCAGGTTGCCCGCTCAACCTTCTCAGCTAAACAGGCTCTTTTTTAAAGTCATTTTTAAAACTGGAGAATAATTTTAACTTTATAACCAAACCAAAGCAAATTTTTATACACATTTTAATTCAAAATAATAACAAAGATGTTACTTTTTAAGATCAATATTGAAATTTAGGAATATAAAATTGGATACATCTGGCAAAACTGTTTTATTTCAGACAGATTAAACGTTATTTATGAATCCGCACTAAGATAATGTGACGATGCAGTCAAAAAAACCCAAACAAACAAAAAAATTACTTGATTGTCACAAGTTAGCCAACTGGAATTTCAAACTTGCTGCCAACAGGAAGGTTGCAGCAAGTCCCTCTGGTTCACCAATTTGTCCCTCTGGTGGACAAATTGTGCAATTTCAACACAAATAACACAGTCAGTGGGTTTTTGTCTCATCTATTGTTTACTTTCTAATTTTAAAAAAAGCACCATTATTAATGCTGATACCGATACACTGGCAAATAGCTGAAATTGGTCAATGACATCAGTCCACAAGTTGAACGGTCAGGTGTTCATCATTTTAGTTGAACACCATGGTGTCATTCATTTATTTATCCACTTTTTGCAGAGGGTTGAAGGACCTGCCTACCTCTTTGGTATGTTTAGCTAACTTAAATAACAACTATTAACTGTGTAAGGTGCAAAAAATCCAACATGTTTTCACAGTGACTTCATGAAGTGCCCTTTGTCAGAGAGCTTCAGGTGTGCAGTTCGGAGCTTTTCTAAGCTAAATACCTACGGACACTATGAAAAGCAACCTTTTTTGTTTCATAAGTATCCTTTGAAAATAAATTGGTTTTTTTATGTACTTGGTGGTAGGGATGGGAGTAAAGAACTAATTCTTGTAGAGAACTGGTTCCCAGTAGTTCAATTTCTGTCATGGTCCTGGGTCGTGTGACCCAGTGTGTTATGTTTAGCCTATTTTGATGTTTATTGTTTGTTTAGGTTCTCTAAGGTAGTCCAGCCATTTGTATATATTACCCTTGCATTAAGTCTCCCTTGCCCTTCGTGTGTTTATGTCTGTGTGTCTTGTACTGTCGAGTTCATGCTGTCAGTTATGTCATCTCCCCTGTACTAAGTTTCCCTGGGTCATGAGTCCTGTATGCGTGGTTATGTTTAGTTCTTGTCATGTCTAATTTCCATGTTTCCTGTTTTACTTTGTAAGTCTGTATTCATTGTCAGTGTATTCAGTTGCACCCTCCTGTCCTGTCGTTAGGTTCATGTGTGTCAGCTGTGCTCCCATGTGTGGCCACTTCCCCTGATCATCCCTCATGTGTATTTAGTCTCTGTGTTTCATGTAGTCTGCGTTGCGTCGTCTGTGTTATCTCCCCTACCCCTTGTCATAGTTTCCCAGCCTTAACTAGTCCTAGTTTGTACTTTGTTTAGCCAGAGTTTTCCCAGTCTATGTTCAGGTTTTCCCTCAGTTGCTTTGCTGCCTTGTTCCTTAAGTTTTCGGCCCTAAATAAAGGCTCGCCTTCTGTTAAGTCCGGTTTTGTGTCCTCACCTCTGTTTGCTCTTGGGTCCTCCACTCACTCCACACGGTCTGCCCCGGCGGTCCGTGACAATTTCTTGGAATTGTTAGCCAATCATTTTGGCTTGGTTTCACTTTTTGTTGCAATCAACTGATTTGAGTTTGAGTGCCAGAGGAGAAAAATAGTGGTTGGTTTACAACATCACTTTTATCTTTTTACAACTGCATCCAGGACAGAAATATTTGCAGTAACATAGCATAACTGCTCTTTGCAAGCACCTGTGCAGACAGCAATGCTAAGCTAGCCAAGAAACCAGAGTGATATTAAACCTGAGTGAATGCCAACCCCAGCCCTGCAGCCAGACCCTGAACCTTAACAGGTAACAAAGGCAGTGATGAGCAGTCAGGCTGCAGCTTCCATTTCTACCTTTTCATTTTTCTAAAGTAGAATCAGTGTGGCGATCGCTTTAAAGTCTCTTTGTGCCAGTTTTCATCTTTGCTAAATGCTTTCAGCTTTGTTTTTATACATAAATACCAAGAGAAAGATCATATGTGTGTCCTCATTAGGATAAGGATTCTTGTGTTGGTGTGTGAGACTGTAGCCTGTAGGTTTATATTGTTTAATGGAAATGAGACAATGCATTTCAGGTAATTTTACAGAGAAACGCCAAAGTAATATACAGTAACGAGTAGTGCAACAAGTTATTTTCTCCTGGCATTAAAGTAATGTATTACTTTTAAGAACAGTGATCTGTGTAATATGTGTAATGCATTCATTTTGTTTGAGTAACAATGATCATAACAAAGAGGGGAAATACATCTATGCACAAACATTTGACCACGCGGCATGCAATTAATTCACACAAATGCAATGTCTTTGCTTAGCAACTGCGAGAACTGAGAAGTGATATCGAAATTGATAATGAATTCTTAATCACTGAATTTCCCTGTGTCTTTCTTACTTATGCAGTCTTAGGTAGAGTAAAAGATATTTGATGGTGCCCATTGCCCTTAGAGATTAGCAGCAGATCTCTTAAAGCCTTTAGGAGTCGAAGGAGCTGCCTCTCTGCCAGGAGATTTGTTTGTGCAGATCGCTTGTACTCTGTAGCAAGTCAGTGGTTTGTCTATTGTCAGATCACTGTTTGTGGGTATTTAACACTGCTGACACTAGGAGTTCGAAACAGGCTTTATCATCTCAGGCGTGCTACGATTAGCTTCTTGTCCGAGTTACTCTTATATCTTTGCACCTTCCCACTTCTCAGCATCCAACATATTCACTTCAAGAACTTTTACTTAATATACCAGACCTAGAGATATTCAGAATGAACTTCATTTGTTCATTTTGGGTTAAAATCTCCAAATTTCAACATAACTTGAAATTTTAAATTTCATATCTCAAAATTGTGAGTTACTTAGAGGTAAATGAAAATGTCAAGATACTTTCTGAGTGGAAATTTTGAAATATATCATTCAAAATTTAGAGATAGTGATCCCATTTTCCCATAGCCCTCAGTATATACACCTTCTACATGTCACTCCCCAGTTCCCAGATTGATTTTATTTAGGCTTTCTGTCCATTGTTTCTTGGTTCTTGGCTCAGTGTTTTTCGCATCTTCCTTGTGTTCATAATTGATCCCTTCGTGCGTGACTTTTTCCCGCCCTTCAAAAGAGTTGTTTACTTGTTCACCTGTGTATGACCACTGCTTGTGCGGATTAAAGATTTGGATTTTGGATCTGCCTCCTGGTGTTTATTTGAATCCTCTTCCATCTGGTCCCTTACAACCACAGAATCTATGTGCATTTACTTATAAGGTCATCCTTATATCATCAGGCTGCTTTATCATCTTCCAGAAATAACCTATGGTGTTGCTTCTTAGATGATTGAGCCTTTGTTTTTCCAGTTTCATTGTAGCAAATTCCATGTGACCTTTTCCCTTAGAGGAACAACTTGTCTTTCTCCATGAAACTTGTCATCGCTAACTTTCAGGACTAATCAAGCATGTATCTGCTTTGTCTATTCAAGCAACTATAAACTTCCTGTCCTACTCGATTATATTCTAAGCAGAAAACAAATCTTCTCTTGGATGTCGGCCATAGTGGTTTCTGCATCCCAAAATTCGTCAGTCACTTCTATTATTCTAGCAGCCAAAGTAATTTTGTGCTTTAAGTGAACCACCATATGCCAGTTTGGACACTTGCCATGGTGGCAGAATACACACAGCTAAACAACAGCAGTCAAAATTTACCAGCATTTACTGGCTTTTGGCTCATATTGTCAAACCCCATGTTGATTGTATGCAGTGTGAGATATATGTAAGAATGCGAAAATAGACATCCATCCATCCTTGTCACCAGCCTTTTCATCCAAAGAAATTTATAAATCCATTTTCTGACAGAAACATCTCCAGAACAATTTGTACCCAATTTAAATAAGCTAGTGACCTAACTTTGGATGCTGCACCAGTCTTTGAGGCGTGCAAAGGCTGAAAAGTTAAAGCTGTAAGGGAAACAACTCTCACTCAGACAGCAGCGGGAGCAGCAGCAGCTGCCTTAGGGTCAGGCAGATAATGCTGCTTAAGTTCAGGAAACAGTTTGGCTCCATTTGGGACACTATTACATCTAAATTTCATCACAAATCATCATGACAGACGACGCAACACTTAGACATACCAGTTATTCCCTATTAGTGCTGTCTTCTCAGCTTCAGCTTTAAAGCCGGGACACTCCGCAGATCACTGCAATCAATCCCCTTCTTTTAAAGGTTTACTGTAATCCTATCGATGCATTACTGGACAACTTTTGCTATTACGTCAAATTCAGATTCAATTTATACTCCAAGTATGATTAGATAAAAATCTTCAGGGTCAGAAGTTGGTTTCAGATGAGGATATAGGTCTGGTTTAGTGCAGATTGCTTTATTCTTCCACGTGAGGTTCACCCCAAATCATCACGACAACAGGCGGAACATACGGATGAAGTGGATGAATGAATGGAGTGGTGATTAGAAGAGAGCGAGACAGTGCAGAATTCATGAAGCAGAGCTGTGTTATTGGGAGTGTCAGGCTGTGAGTGACTCATCCTGGGAGCCTCCCAAATCACTTAGCATGGAAAATCATGAGACAATTCATGTCACTGCCTTGGTTTTGTGTGTATCACACATTAAAGTGTGAGCACATTCAGCACCATGCACACATTTTCGTGTATTTCATTGTGAATGAACCAACCATAAAATCATAAATAAAATAGATGATAAATTTGATTCTCATATATTCAGAAACTTTAATTTATTGGTACTCTGCTGGGTTTTACATTTTATCTTTCTTATGCCCTACAGTAAACTCCCACTCCTACTCCGCGTGCATGTGGCTGTGCATTTGAGCATATTCAGCTGCTTATATATCCACGTGAAGGTCATGACTCCCCATGAAAGCCATCAGAAATTAATCTGTTTTTACTGTTTATCTCTGCATGGACAGTTATTAAGAAAAGAACACTGACAGCGAGCGCTTGGTCCACGCACAGGCGTGTATGCGTGTATCTCTGTGTATGTGAGTAGGCCATACAGATTAGCTTCTGATCCCTTCGTAAACTAGCAATCAATAGGTCTCTGTATTCAGACGGTTAGACAGACAGTTCTGCTTCAAAACATCCAAACATCACCTCCACTCCACATTCAGAGCACACAGACGTCTTTCTGACACCTATGAAAGACAGAGGGAGAGTGGAACAGAGAGGTGAGCGAGAGCAAAAAGGGGGGGAGAGGCAGGAACAGGAATGAAAAGGTCTATTTTTGACATCAGTAAAAACTGACAGACGGACCAAGAGTAACTGAACAGGAAAGAGGAGTTTTTCCTTAAGCAGAGGGACAAAAGGGAAAATGGAGGGTGTAAAAGAAAGTGGTGAAAAAATCCTTTCAAGTTACACCTTTTACTTAGAAAAATAGAGGGAAAAAAGTGGGTCAGTTAAAAAATGGTCAAAGATATGGACTAATGTCTTTCAGAACCACTGATATTTAAATATTTGCATTATTGAGAGAACATTTTGGCAGCTGCAAATACCACCTGCAAATGATGCTGTGTACACTCAGTGGTTCTTTTTTATCAGCAAGCAGAGCACTCTCTCACTTCTTCTGCACTTATCCGAAGGATGGTCAAACTAGCTACTCACTGCTCTCCAAATTTGACATGAAGGTCAACAAAACACAGCGCGAGCAAACTGATATCATACTGCACAAACACAGAAAATGACTCAAGCAACACTGTTGTTACTGTTATCAATATTTGTCTATTCAACGAGTTTAGGAAAGCATTCATAGCATTAAACCTGAATCAAACACTGTGAGCAGTCTCTATCCTTCAACCTCAGATTCTCTACCAGAGGTCTGAGAGCTTGAGGGTCCTGCACAGTATCTTTGCTATTTCTTGGACTGCCCTCCTCTGGACACATATCTAGGATGTTGTTGCTGGGATCTGCTCCAAGTATGCCCTGCCTGCTAGCATCTTGCAGCCTGCTGTTATGTGCCAGTTTTTCTCAGGGGCATCTTTACACAGTCTGTACCTGGGGTCTTGCCTGGTGTGGTAAACCTCAGCCTTTGTCAATCTTATACTCAGAGCTTTTTCCTGCGCTGCCATAATTAGTGCCTCTGTGTTACCTTTCAGTCCAGCCATTGGTAGGATTTTTCAATATCAGCCACTTCTTCTATTTGCTGGTGGTACATGCCATGCAGGGGCCTGTCTTTCCATCATGGTTCCTCTTCTACCGCCTCTTCTTCTTTGGGTTTTCTGCTGCCTGAGGTATTTAATCAGTTGATCAGATTCAGCTGCTTTGGTATTAACGAAATTAACAAAAAGTGCACTAGAGCGACAACAATGAGAGAACCCCTGGAACAGGTTGAGGTCACTGACATTTTTCCCTCATCATCTTTTCTGACTGTTTTTCACTACTTTTGCATTTGACTGAAGTCAGTGTAACTACTGGTAGTATGATGACCCTGCACCGGTTGCACAGGTAGTCCAGCTCCTGGATGGCACATCAATAATGTTGGTTGTCTTTCAGCACAGCGTGGAGGAGATTCCAGGAGACAGAGAGTTACTCTAAGGGAGCTGGTCAGGGCCATCTCTTCATTTCTACATTTAAAAGATCATGAAGATGCACATTTTTTTCCTGAGCAAAGTTTCCTCCTCAACGATGATACTTCACATTTCTTAATCAGGTGTTAGTAGTTTTAGCACTCTCTTTAGTTGTTTTCTTAGCTTGACGCAGTCTAATAACTGTTTCCAGCAGACTATTTTAACCACTGATGTAATAATCTGATGGATGCAACAGCTTGCTTAGTTATATCCAAGTATTTCATTTTTGGGCTTGGCAGTGTATATTAACAATGCATATTAATTTTAAGATGCTGTAGTGTGCTTCAGGCTACAATCCTTGGTAGAAAGCAATGGCCTGGATTTAAAACAGTTCTTCAAGTCTGAGTAGGTATTTTTCATAAAACTTCTGTAGCTGACAAGCTAAATATGCCTTCTCTTGCCTAGGAAGTTTTTTTCATGCAGGATTATGGATGTTTGATATATATATATTTGTTAGAAAGACCTTCTGAAGGAGTGGTGCACTCAAAGACACCTTGGTTGCTAACTGTTTATTAGGATGCAACCAGGCTCTTTTATGGAAGCAACATTGTCTGCACAGCTGCTAAGGAGGAAGGAAACCCTGGGAAGAGCGCAATAGGAATAAGAAACAACACTTAGCATGTTTGAATGCGATATATGCCTTTCAACCAGGCATATGTTCATTAATAATCCTTCTTACAGAGTTTCAATGGCCCCTTTATGGTGCACTGGAGCCAGAATCCACTTGCAATCTTCTCTTTATTTAATCAATATTGGCATAAGCATATCTGTAATGTATTTAAGTATTGCACTGATTTTTTAATTGAATCTACTGTTTTGTATATAAGTGTAAATTATAACTTGAATGAGGTGCTTGTGAGAAGGTCAGGGTGCTGTCAATAGTAAAGTGGTCCTTTCTGCAGGAGGCAGGGAATTGCTTATGACAATCTAACCTTTAGAATTTTAGATACAATGGGTAAAAATGGTTTTCCTGCAGATGGTGCTCAGAGAGAGGTTGTTAAAAATCCAAAGGATGAATCCCCTGGGGCGCACAGATCTATTTAGAGTAGGTAAGCATAATCCACTTTATGTATGTCATGGTGAAAATCAGCCATTATGTTAATGGAAAGGTCAGGGGGTGACCAGAATCCACCCGAGTCACCTTGAGAGTGGAATAAACAGACTGCAAATGTAATGGAAAGATGGTTATTGTTTTGCTGCGTGTGTTCTCTCATGAGCTGAAGTGTCATTAAGTGAATATTACCACTTGCTAGTAGCACAAAAACAAATGTCAACCAGGTCATTGGCATTTCTGAGACACATTTTAGGAGCAAACTCTTCATTAATTTGCGAACAAACAAAACATTTCAACTGATCACCTGACAAGCTAAGTCCAGGTGTCACAGCCATCGCCTTAACAAAAGGCAGGAATATTAGGGAAAAAATGGATGGAATTCTCAGGGAATAAAATGGGATGCACATAAGTGTGTGCATAGACAGAAACATGCATTTCTATGCATGCACACAGGTACCGGACCTTCATCTGCACTCACATATGCAGTCTGTGCATGTACATGCAGGGATCTTGTATCCTGAGCCAGGACTAGCACAAGGGACTGGCAATGCTTGGTTGCCTCTCTGGCAGAGACAGAGGGATTGGCATGACGTGAGTGAATGAATCCATTGGCGTAACAATGAGGATGTGATATTCAGACATTATTTTAGAGGGAAAAGGGAAGCTTGCATAAATCTCCGAGCCAGGTTTAACTTTTTCAGCTCTGGCTAAGCAACATTCTGCTGCACAATGTGCAGCGCAAAAGGAGGACTGGATGTTCGGACACTTATCAAAGAAATGACTGCTTAAGATAATAATCAGTCACCTTAAAGTCTCTCTTTTTTATGAATCTTGAGATATTACAACAAGAACACACAGGAATAGCGTCAAACCACTACATTCATATTATGATGAATATTTGCTAATTTAAAAAAACCTGTCACCTGAGATTGAAATATTCTTTCCATTTTATTGGGACTTTTTTTTTTTTTTTTACATCTATCAAATGGTGATTGCATTAAATAATTTCAAATTTCCACTGTGAAGCTGCCAGGCCAGATGGTGGTAGGCAACCTGTCCCCAAACAATCGCAGTCTGACTTGGACTGACTGCAATCATTCTCAGACAGACTGGCAAAGATTTGCAAATAATTCTCATCTAATTTATAAACATAGAGACAACAGTCTGAGTCTGATGAATGCAACTCATCTGTGGCACATCTCTTTGCAATATGAGACTCCAGTGAACTGGCTGTACAGTATACTGGTTTTTATTCCTAAGTAAAAGCAAGTTCCTGCAGCAACTACATCACAAACTGTTGAGGGATTTTTATTTCAAATCCATGAGGTTCCAGCTGGGGTCTGAATGTAAGTAGTTAATAGGAATTTATGTTTAATGTGCATACGAATGACGACAGATTTCCAGCAGAGGGCAAAAGATTTGTGATTGAAACCATTCAGTCCAGAACTGAGAGCAGACAAACTGTCTTTTTGCTGTTTTATTGCCATCTTATTACTTTATTGTTCTGATAATAACAATTGACTGCGAGTGCTTGCAGACCTGTCCTTGTCTACAAAGCAACCATTTCAAAAACAACGAGATGTCAAGTTTATTAATGAAAAGGTTTAATAACAGAGCATTAATTACAGAGAAAACCCCAACAATCAGATAACCCCACTATGAGCAAGCGCTTTGGTGACAGCAAGAAGGAAGAACTCCCTTTTAACAGGAAGAAACTTCTTGCAGAACCAAGCTCAGGGAGGAGGAGACAAGCGTCTGGTTGGGGGTGAAGGGAGGACGATGGGACAAGACAACCTAATGATTAAAAATAATAATTACTATTAATAATATTAATATTAAATATGGGTCAAATTTTACAGTAACAATTCGATTGTGTACTTAACAGCTGGATAAGAACAGTTTTTTATGGTTCCTAACAGCATGAATATAGGACCTTGTGAAGTTTAAAAAGAAGAAATACCTCAAACACTGGAGCTTTAGAAGGTTTTGTGGCAGTGGCAGAGATATTCTCCTGTAATAACCTCTTACTGAGAGGCAATGGGATCATTGACTTCTTCCCTGCTCCTAGCTGATTTATTCAGCACAAACACTATATGGAGGAGCAGTACAACAACATGATGAGACAGCATGCATTTGGGTAAGCTTTACACACATACGCAATGACATCCACCACATACCAGCGTATCGAGAATACAGAAAAATGTATGGGAAGGACGAAATAAAATAACATCAAACACACAGTACCAGGCAAAAATTTCAGGCACTATAAGGGAAGTGAAGATGACTTCAGAAACAATGTCATGAGCAGTTTCTATCAATTAACTTCATGAAAATTTCAGTTGATTGAAAAAAGAAAAATTACCTGCGAGAGTTCTCCTGTGGCTTCAGGATGTCTCATTGTCTCTTTATGTTATCTCACACTAGCTTAACGATTTCAAGATCAGGACTTTAAGGGAGCTATACCATTATTAGAGTCGCTGTCACACCGCAGAATGAATTCAATCAGACACCCCACTGATGGTATAGTGCAAATATATTTGCTGAGGACCGAATGTGCCAAAAGGCACACATATGCAGTTTATACACTTTCACACACATGAACTCACATTTCTGAGAAGATTGATATCAACAGGAATGGTTGACATTGCAATTTGCCCATGCACTCTGGCAATATGTCAGTCCAGGTAGCAAAAAGCAAGAACCAGGCATTCATAGAATCACAGTTTTCTTTCCATCACTTGAGAACATGTGGCGTAGATATTCCCACACCTCGTCTTATACTTCACCCCAGGATTCAACTAGGTTTTCACTTTAAAATGGAACAATTTTCTAATTTTTGTGACTGTGTAAACACACCAAAGTCCCCAAGACACGAGTAATACAAATACACACGCACATATCCATACTCAGAGGTATATAGTCATGCTTGAGAAACAGACAAAAAAAACACAGTGAGAGAAAAACCTGTTTACAGTGCTTCCCTGTTTGAGACTTTCAGCTCTTGAGACGAAAGCAGAGGGATTTGAAACTGATATTTTTCTTTCTTCGAATGTCACATGTCCCACTTTCTGTGCAATAGAACCATTATTGTGTGAATCCAGGTCATAGCTATGCTCCCCGAACGACTTTGCCCATTAAATCCATTGCACTCATGACAGGGTGAAGCACACGAGACCGGGTAGAAGAGATTCTTAGAGCCTTAAGGTATGTTCATGGTGAATGCGAGATGAATTTCAAGAAAAGCACTTTTGCATATAAAGTCAAAGAAAAGATGTGAGCAGGCACAGGTTTGCTCCAGGCAGTGCAAACTGAGTCATGATGAATCTGTACGAGAACACATTTCTTGGGGGAAACACTGTACATATTTATGCTTTTCTAATACTGTATGACTGTCACACAGTCGTCTACCCTGCAACGGGATGATGCATCCTCTTGTAGCCGGAAGAAAAGTGTTGGTGCTGATTTAATAAACGTGGGTGAAAATTGCATCATTTTGATAAAGCTCTCTGCGCCTGAATGCGCAACAAATGCAAACAAACAAAAAATGCCAATTACCCAGGTGCCTAAGTTGCATTGCACTCATGAGCTGATGCCATGACTGTTGGCACCTGTCTGAAGGGTGATGAGGGTGATTCATCCTGAACTATCAAAACAAAAAAGCAATAGCTCTGGCTAGCCTACAAGACCTTCAGTCACTTTCAGCAAGTACTAAGGGAGCAGACAGCAAGTCAGGGACAGGCAGAGACAGCGCTCCCAAGAGAAAAGACTATCAATTATGTCAGCAACTTACATTTATGGAGTACCAAAGCCCTCTGGCAGCCATAATTAATTTGGACTTTAGAAACCAAACAGAGTTGCTCCCTCTGTTTGGTGAGTTGCTAATACTACAGAGAGGCCTGGAAAGGTCAGGACTGGTGGAGACTGACTGGCGTGGTCTATTCTGCAGCTATAGAGGCCTCGTGGACAGTGCAGCTTGTTGTCTGGGTGTTGTTTGAGAGACTTTCACTGCTTGTCTTATTTGTAGGGGAGCTATTATAAAGAAAACTCTCTGTGGACGGATTAACTTCAGGCTTGGAAACTTCAGACACATGCTCATCTCTTATCTGTTTGATGTCAAGTGTTTCTGTAATAAATGTATTTTTATTCCACACTTTACATTTGTGTCTCTTGAAAGACACACATTGCTAAATCTGATCTGTTGGTTGAAATATGAGGCCAAAAATACTGAATTTGAATCTTTAATATTTGAATTCCTCAACTTGACTAATTGCAGTTAAATTTAAGAGTTTAATGTTTTGAATTGTTTTACCTGAAGAAGTGCACTAAAAATTTGAATTTCAGGAATTGACTCATTTGAAACAGAATCTTGCTATAACACTAGTGCTGTCTGCGTTAATCTCGTTAAAATGACGTTAACGCCATAACTGCATTAACGAGGTAAATCTCCGCTAGTGAGTTAACACGTGCAGGCCTCGCACGGAGCGAGCCGCGTTAACTCGCTAACGTTAACGTCATTTTAACGAGATTAACGCTGACAGCACTATATAATACACAAAATCTCTGTCTGTGTGTTGGTTTGTTTCTTTGTGCACAGGCTTCTTTTACACAATCAGGAGCCGAGCAACCAAACTTGGCATATGCCTACATATTAGGGCCCCGATATTATTACATCACCATATTGCCAACCACCTAGCAAGGAACCAAAATTGCCTGTTTTTAGCATTAGTATCTTTAACATTTGTAAATGCTTTGCATCATTTAGATTTGATGTCAACAAGTAATTTATATTCGCAAAACCTATATGCAAACTTAGATATGTTATAATGCCATCATGTTGCCTAGCAACGACCTAGCAACACTCTAAAATGACTTTTTCTGACTTTCTGCACCTGCAACACCAAACAATCCATCCTGTTGTTTTAATTTCATGATAATAACATCATATTTATATCTATAAAAGCTCAGTTATACATTATATATTTTAATATTATCACGTTGCCGGGCAACCACCTAGCAAGGGGCTAAAATGGTCCATTTTGTGGTGAGCGCACTCACAATACCTTATAAAAGCATCCAAAAGCAAATTTACAGAACTGAATTTGGTTGAAACTCAAATTGTACTTCAGTATCTTTGCTGATTCAGTTCAGCCAAAATCTTTATAGAACTCTACAGTCACTTCTCAGAATTGAAATTCACTTCTTGTAATAAAAAAAGTCTTTAGAATTCAATTTAAGTGGGCTGAGAGACACTGTCAGGGCACAAAATCGAATAACAAAACTCTTTCCTTGAATGTCTATTAAATGTTTTGTTGTGACACAGACACCGGGAAGTTAAATGGGTGGAAGAACAAAAATATGACACATATTCAACCAAAATTCTCTAATGTGAAACAAGTAGTTATATGAAACAAAATGTGTTGGTAAAGACCTGGGATAGTTTGAATTTTTTAGTTTTATTTGACACTTTTGATATTTTTTCTTTAAAACCACTATGCTTATGTTTTACTATCCACAATTTTATATGTAAAATAAAAGATGTGTATATGGTCCATTCGTGAGCATTTATACTGCTAATGTTAATACTCTGGCACCTCAAAGTAGATTTTAAAACTACCATTTACCAAATCTTTGACCTTTAAGTTAAAGATAATCAGTCTCAGTGCCAGATAAGGCTTATATAAATTTAACCAACTTTCTACTTTGCCCAAGGTACCTATTAATAGTCACTCGTGTTTTTTTTTAATGCTAATATAAGTTTTTATTTTATCTTTGATAAAATGTACTATTCATAAAATAATTACAAAGAGAGATTAAACAGATTAAATCCTTGCAAACCAAGAAAACTATTTAAGGTTATAATATTATCAATTATGATTTTATTTTGTTATATAGTAAAAAGGTTAAACTAAGAGAAACAGTGTGCACAAGATAACAGGGCCAAAGGAATACATGACTCATTTTTCTATATTATGCCATACATCTGAAAAATAAATATTCAGGACCACAGAATTGTTGTTTAACAATATTTTCTATGTTTTAACACATGTTTATGTGAAAGTCAAGAACAAATACATAAATTAAAAGAAGGAAGCTTGGTAATTAATTAATTAATTAATTTTCTTTTGTCTTTTGTCTTTTACTAATATGGTTTACAGGGTCGCACCAATGAGGGTGTTGCTGCCTAATCAGGAAACATTGGGATGACACAAATTATATGAAAGAGGACTGAACTGTGGTCGGGGGGGACAGGTGTCATTTAGAGAACAAATGTATGTAGGGCACAGATTATGTTCAACTTTATTGGTGGGCCAAAAAATGTCCCAGAACTCTAGAACGGTCCTTTAGAATCCCTAAAATTGAGATAATTAGAAAGACCGTTTCCCTAGCTTTAGCTTGAAAATGCAAAGATACACCCACGTTTACTACATGACTGTGAAACCAATCCATCCCAATAATTTTTTTTTGGAATCTTTAGATAGCCGATGACTGTGCCTAATTGGCATGTGAACTGGAGGCAACTGGAGTGTCTGCAAGCAACTTTTGAGCCCTCGCCCTTGGAGATTTACAACGAGAAAATAGTTTCCAGTGTGGATACAGTCTCAGAAATCTACTTCCATAGAGACATGATTCTTGGAGACATGATGTGTTTACAAGACAATACAGATTATGGACAGATATCATTTTAAAGCTGCTTTAAAATGTAAACGTAAAGTGTAGGTGTAGTTCTCAAGCTCAGTTTCACTTTTTGAGAACTCACCTTGTTTTTTTCTAAACCGTGAATCACATATCTGTGCTGTCAGCTCTGGGTGTCTGTAGAGAAGCGCATGTCACACTGGCAACGTTAAGAATCTAAAAAGAAGCAGCAGTCAAAAACAGCGTGATGAGGCTAGGCACTTCAAAATCTTTGGCATGCATTGGAATAGAAGGATAGTCTCCAATATTAGGCTGCCAAATCTATTAAAGTTTTGCATTGTTTGTGTGAAGAGAGGTGAAGATGATGAATTTCTTTGGCTGTGATGCAGCGAAGTAATGTCAGGCATTGATGATGGATTAGGTTTGCACTGAAAAATCCTCAGTGGAGTCTGTTTGATTTAAAAGGAGAAGAATAGGTGATGATCCTGTGTTGAGGTGACTCAGGGACTTCCAGCAGATGGCTGAACATAAGAGACGAACAGGGCAACATTTGTGGTACTGCCAGAGGAAGGGCTTGACAGCTGAATAGTTGTTGGACATGATTAGTTTTCTCACTATGGGGTAAAATAGGTTTGGTGAGGTGTGTGTTAAAGCGTGAACTGCTCTGGGGAAAGTATTAGCAGCATATGTGAATCACTCTTTCCAAGTTTTGGTTATGAATTCCAATTGTGTTACACATGCAGTCGCTGATCTCATTCAGAGAGAGATTCTTCTTGTTCTTCTTTCCTAATTGATTGTTTCTCTTCTCTTGAGTCTACTCTCTTTTTCTTGAGATGTCACTCACAGAGCCACGTTTTTGAATACACAAGCCCAGAGCTCTTCTTTACCATAGTTTTGCTGCCATTTGTTCAAAAGGATTGATGCATTACATCCACTCACCCGCTTCACTTTCAAAATAAATACAGAAAAAATAACAGAAGCTAATTTGTGCCAAATTCTGTCGGCAGAGAATCCACAACCTGTCACTCCTACACCACCTGTGCACCAAAGTAATCTGGGCAGACGTTTGGCAGCGCTGACATTCAACCAGCGTCGAGAGACCAACAGAAAGAAATTGAGTTGCAACAAACTGATGCAATTGCTTCCCTATAGATGTTTGCTCTCTAATCACTATATTTCAGCCTTATTTGTAGTGTTTAGGTGGATCTTGCAAAATGCAAAACAAATTTGCAGAAACTTTATGTCATACATAAAAGGTGTGTGAGACTAGCTAGCTTATTCAAAGAGAGTTGGCTAACCTTATAAATGGAAAGGGTTATTTAAGGTTTTCTACACAATTGAAAGTGAAAAACAATTCAAAGTCACAGTTCTGTGGCTTGTATCTAAATGAAAAGACTACCTGCACAATTCATGGCTGCTAATTTAGCCCTAAAACCTCTTGCCGACGTTGTTTGTGTCTAATGCATAAATAATAGGACAGGGACTTCAAGCTTTGTTTGCCTGGATGAAACACACACGACGGACATATTTCTCTAGCTTCTGTCTGTTCTGTCTGACTGCTGTTGTTGGCATTAATTTTAAGTGAATTGAAGCTAGCTTTGAAGCACACAGTATATTGTTTATGTAAACTTTTTCTAAATTGGGAAGAACGAAGTATACAGATGTTCATGCGAATGGAAGATATAGCTGCTCCTGCCAGATGTGTTGTTGATGTGTGGTAATTTGGCCACATTGCCAATCCCTTAGTTCTTTTAACGGCTTTTAACAATTAATATTTCTTGCCTTTGTCTGTGTGTGTTGTGTTTTTGTTTGTGCTGCCTGCTGGTTCTTTTAGCTGTGTCTGTTACTTGGTTAGGAAGTGCCAAGTAATTTGTTTTTCTGCCATCTACCTGGACTATTATACATAGCTGGTGGTTTATTAACCACTAATGAATAAAGCACAAATGCGGTTTTATACATTTTATCTGCACTCATTGGGTACTTTGTGAGATGCCTTGCCAATACCGAGTATGGCCCTTTTTGTGCCTTCTGAATTGCCTTAATTCTTCATGGCATAGGTTCAACAAGGTGCTGGAAACATTTCTCTGAGATTTTCTTTCCCTATTTACATGATGGCACCACACAATTGCTGAAGATTTGTTGGCTGCACAAATCTCATTACATCCAAAGTGTATATCTGGTGACCGTGGAGGCAATTTGAGCACAATGAACTCATTGTGTTGTGCAAGTAAAGTTTAAGTGATTTTTGTTTTTTGGCATGGTGTGTCCTTCTGGAGATGGATACTGTGGTCATGAAGACAGAGTTTAAATGATGATCAAGGGACCCAAAGAGTGCTGAGAAAAGTCAAGCACAAACCTACACCACCAGCCTAAACCACTGATACAAAGCACTGTGGATCCTTGTTTTAATGTTTACTCATAAGACCAGGCAGTTTTTTCCAATCTTCTCTTGTCCAATTTTGGTGATCTTGTGTAGCCTCAGTTTCCTGTTCTCAGCTGGCAGAAGGACCATGTGGTGTGGTTTTCTGCTACTGTAGCTCATCTGCTTCAAGGTTCAACATGTTGTGCATGCTGAGATGTTCTTCTGCATACCTTGTTTACAATGAGTGGTTATTTGAGTTACATCCAACCAGCCTGAAGGAGTCTGTTCATTGTCTTCTGACATCAACAAGGAATTTTCTCCCAGAAAACTGCCACTCACTGGATATTTTTGCTTTTCTGGACCATTAAAACCCTTATCCTTATCAGGGTCATGGGGCGGCTGGAGCTTATCCAAGCTACCATAGGGCGAGAGGTGGGGTGCAACCAAGACAGATCTCCAGTGTGTCACAGGGATACTCTGGAGACAGTTATATGCCAACGCTCACATTGCCAATTGCATCCAAGCCCATTTAAGGTCACTTAAATCAGTTTTCCTCCCCATTCTGATGCTCAGTTTAAACTTCAGTAGGTTGTCTCAACCATGTCTATGTGCCTAAATGCTTTGAGTTTCTGCCATGTGATTGGCTGATTAGATATATGAGTTAAAGAGTAATTGAACAGGTGCACTGAACAAATAGCTAGTGCCTGTACTGTATATAATAATGGCTATTTATTGCTGAAACTCTATGATAGAGGTGTCCATAGAGCTTATTGAGGGTGTGATTTGTGGTATTATTGAACTGCACTGCAGTATTCACAGAGGTGTTTCTGTTATTTCTTCTACTTTTTTGAACATCATTGACTTTATCTGAACTCCTCTAAAATGTTCTAGTGTCTGGGTTTGTCTGTGATCTCTCAGCTTGCCCCTGGATGAGGCCACCATATGAAATAGTGTCACAAATATGACAAGATAATGCATTAGAGACTTACATTGTTTGATTTATTAAGACCTAACTTCTGCAGGAATTATTCACTATTATTTGTCTGCAGTACATAAAGTTAAGTGCATGTCAGGTCTCATATCTTAAGTGCACGGACAGAAAAGCGTCTAGACCATTTTCCCAAATATAAAAGTCTGACATCGGCCAGAGTGACTTGATCTCACAGGATATGGGAACCATCAATCATTTTTAAATGCTGATGTACAAGCAGCAGACACTGCTCAGGACATCCAGCCAAGAGGAAACGGAGCTGGAGCAGCTGGAATGCAAGATTTTCCCATGGCTTAGAACAGGCCTGTGCGGAGGATGGGGGGCACAGCAGTATATTACTGGTCATTGTACAATAAAATGCATTTTTATGTTCGTTTTTAATATTTGATTAACAAGAAATTATTATGTTTGAGTCAACCCCAATTAACAAAAATGGTTTTAAAACTGTTTTACTACTAGCATTGTCATTTTTCTTGTTTTATATCATTAGTTATTTCAAAAATAACAATACAGGAAGAACTCTTTAATGTTGGTTACTTTTGTCTATTGTTGCCATTAAGTTTTTAAATATACAAAGCTGTTCTGAAAAAAGTAACCATTAAGAGCATCTCAACGGCTGCAGCAAAAGATCCCTGCTGAGGTGGCATAACTAATAAATTTATTCTACCCTGCATTGCCCGTATCACCTTCCGTGCCTTTTCCAACAACATATCAAGTGTAATATAGTGCCAGAATTATTCATGCTTTCACTTAGGCCTTACAAAAGGCAATGCACCATTACTGGGGCACGTGAAACACTCCCAAGGGAAATTAGGGTGTTCGTTGCTATGTTGGAGTTCAGCGACACATTGAACTCAGCCAGCAGGAGATTGAGGAGGATGCCAGTCTGTAGCACCGATCAAAGGAAAATCCAGAACTAAGTACTTAATTCACAAAGTGCTTCAGCATGTGGAAACTAAGAGGATCCCATATTTACGAAGGAAATCGTAGCAAAGTCAGTGTGGATTAATTGCGAATGAATCAGATTTCTATCGTTATCCACATATCCCTCTGCACATTTTCACCATATCATTACCAATCTTTCTGAATTCTCAAAATTCTTTTTTTAATTTTAATCTGACCTGTTGGCAATGAGAAGATGACTGGACACACTACAGATGAAAAAAATAGAGGTGAGAAGCTGACTTCCAAGACCAATATTAATATTTAGATTTAAAAACACAATACCCTACCCTACATCAAATAAAATATTTTTTTTCTTTCAGACTCACAAATCATAACGACATTTTCCTGTTTATGTGTAGCTTTTTATTTACATGTTTACAGGCTCTGCTCAGATCAGCTGGTTTCTGTGTTTGTGGCATTTCGAACATGTTTTGCAGAGCTCCCTCTGGTGGGCAAACTAGGCAACATCAGTATTCAAAACACAACTGAATGGTGTTTCTGTTTTACTTTTTAAATTAAAATGGATTGGGTGTTATCAATGCCAATACAAATAGATTGGGTAATACATAATATCAGCAAATATCATTGGTCCACTAAGAATTTGGTTGGGCTCTAATTTTTGAAATGCTTATTTTTTTGTAACGAATAATGCTGGATATGTGGGACTAATGCCTGTAGCAAACACACTGTGCTGACATCGATAAATAGCTTAATGTTCTCTATATTACAGCCCAATCAATACTGGATCTGTTGGGTAGATGTCAAGTTCTATGTAACTATAATATATATTCCTGCAAATTGGACTACAGACTGTTGTCTTATGCACGCTGGACTTATGCACCAACACTGGACAAACAACAGACAGCTCTATAAAATACCAGCAACCTTTTATGAATGGATTCAGCCTACAATATACAGTGGGGCAAAAAAGTATTTAGTCAGCCACCGATTGTGCAAGTTCCCCCACTTAAAATGATGACAGAGGTCAGTAATTTGCACCAGAGGTACACTTCAACTGTGAGAGACAGAATATGAAAAAAAATCCATGAATTCACATGGTAGGATTTGTAAAGAATTTATTCGTAAATTAGGGTGGAAAATAAGTATTTGGTCACCTCAAACAAGGAAAATCTCTGGCTCTGACAGACCTGTAACGTCTTCTGTAAGAAGCTTTTCTGTCCCCCACTCGTTACCTGTATGAATGGCACCTGTTTGAACTCAACATCTGTATAAAAGACACCTGTCCACAGCCTCAAACAGTCAGACTCCAAACTCCGCCATGGCCAAGACCAAAGAGCTTTTGAAGGACACCAGGAAAAGTATTGTAGACCTGCACCAGACTGGGAAGAGTGAATCTACAATAGGCAAGCAGCTTGGTGTGAAAAAATCAACTGTGGGAGCAATCATCAGAAAATGGAAGACATACAAGACCACTGATAATCTCCCTCGATCTGGGGCTCCACGCAAGATCTCATCCCGTGGGGTCAAAATGATCATGAGAACGGTGAGCAAAGATCCCAGAACCACACGGGGGGACCTGGTGAATGACCTGCAGAGAGCTGGGACCAAAGTAACAAAGGTCACCATCAGTAACACACTACAACGGCAGGGAATCAAATCCCGCAGTGCCAGATGTGTTCCACTGCTGAAGCCAGTGCATGTCCAGGCCCGTCTGAAGTTTTCCAGAGAGCACATGGATGATACAGCAGAGGATTGGGAGACTGTCATGTGGTCAGATGAAACCAAAGTAGAACTTTTTGGTATAAACTCAATTCGTCGTGTTTGGAGGAAGAAGAATACTGAGTTGCATCCCAAGAACACCATACCTACTGTGAAGCATGGGGGTGGAAACATCATGCTATGGGGCTGTTTTTCTGCCAAGGGGACAGGACGACTGATCCGTGTTAAGGACAGAATGAATGGGGCCATGTATCGTGAGATTTTGAGCCAAAACCTCCTTCCATCAGTGAGAACTTTGAAGATGAAACGAGGCTGGGTCTTCCAACATGACAATGATCCAAAACACACCGCCCGGGCAACAAAGGAGTGGCTCCGTAAGAAGCATTTGAAAGTCCTGGAGTGGCCTAGCCAGTCTCCAGACCTCAACCCCATAGAAAATCTGTGGCGGGAGTTGAAAGTCCGTGTTGCTCGGCGACAGCCCCAAAACATCACTGCTCTCGAGAAGATCTGCATGGAGGAATGGGCCAAAATACCAGCTACTGTGTGTGCTAACCTGGTAAAGACCTATAGTAAACGTTTGACCTCTGTTATTGCCAACAAAGGTTATGTTACAAAGTATTGAGTTGTATTTTTGTTATTGACCAAATACTTATTTTCCACCCTGATTTACGAATAAATTCTTTACAAATCCTACCATGTGGATTCATGGATTTTTTTTTCACATTCTGTCTCTCACAGTTGAAGTGTACCTCTGGTGCAAATTACTGACCTCTGTCATCATTTTAGGTGGGGGAACTTGCACAATCGGTGGCTGACTAAATACTTTTTTGCCCCACTGTATGTGAGCTGAAGTGAAAGGCAAATAGCCAAAGAATTTTTTAACTCACAGCAGAAAAAAGGGAAGATATTTTCATATTTCTTTACCTCCACAAAGGAGATTGTGTTTTTGGTAGTGTTTAAATCCATTAAAATTTGTTTCACATCCACCAAGGTCTTCAAGGCCAACTTAATGATTAATTGGTTGATTATTGACAAAAAGTCTTTTAACATAGAAACTATGATTCTTACAAGTGTGGTGTGTATTGTCAACATATAGAAATGCATATACATATACACACAGAAAGTATCCTTTAAAATATTTAAAATATCACATAAGTGTCCCATTTAACCTCTGACATGTCTTTTAGTGCCAATAGACTGATCTGAAGCTTCATACTATGTACAACTGTTTCATACTATGATTGTTTTTATTGACATGGCATATGGGAATATATATATGGACAATCTAAATATCAGATTATTTTGGCCCTCTGACCTCTTCGTCAAGGTCCATTAAGGTATTATCAAGAGAGTGAGCTGTCTAGTTAGTTAGTTAGAGATATCATAGGATAATATTATATAGTATGCTTGTGTTAATCAGGTACTGTTATGTACAAATCAATACATATTATCTAATGCCTACCTACTCCCTGTAAAGGAAATACTGCAGAGAGCACGAGCTTCTTGTTTTTAGATCTTTTTCTTTTCTGCCAAAGTTTTTTTTCTTTTCCTGCAGATGAGTGAAGTTCATGTCATCCTGGTTAAGGGATGTTTAAGGGGATTAAAACACACCGAATGAAAACTGGGGAGGTATGTCCAAGTTTTCACGAGTTTTGGCCTGAAAGTATGTACAAACACACACACACTAAAATGGCAGTGGTGAGAATGGTTTATTGATTTGTGATCAAGACTGCAGTGACATTTCAATTCTTCTAAACCAAGAGAGGAAATTCTGCTAAGGTTTTTTTTGTTTTTCCATGTCTGTTTTTGAGTGTAATAGCTGTATGTAGTAAGAAAGAAAGGAGTTGGATATGTGTGTGTATGTGTGTGTGTGTGTGTGTGTACACTTCTACCCAGCACCAATCCTGCAGGGAGTTTCAGATAAGGTTCAGTGTAGAAACAATCAGCACACAGAATGAAGTGAACATGGTGAGAGAAGTGAAATCTCAATGGAGACAAAGATGGCAAAAAAAGGAAGAAAAGGCGAATAGGATAGAGTCGAAAAATAAAAGGATTAAAGGAATTGAAAAACATCAATTCAGACAAGAGGCAAACAATGGGAGCGTTAGCAACTGACATAAAAAAGGTGTGTTTGAGACATAAAACACACGGGAAGATACTTGTCCACAGCATCCCTTTTAACTGTCATTCCATACAGTTCATGCTAGTCAGTACTCTCAGTTATTTATTTTCCTTATCTTTTTTTTCTTTGATCATAGCAAACTGTAGAGTATAGCAATGCTTTTGTGTGGTGCTTGATATTAATTTCCCTGAGGTATTATGATGAAAAACCTTTGTAAATTCAAGACTACACATGGTAAGTCTGCCTTACCATGTGCATAGTAAGTATGGCTGTATTTCATTTACAGTCAGAACCATTTGTATTAGAAAATGGCACAAATTTTTCAGACTCTTGCATTGCTGAGCTGGTCAGTGCATGCCTCCTTAAGAATGTACCAGATTGTTGATTTGGAGACAATTTTTCTGCCATTTCTCAGTTTTTTGCAGCTTCCTTCAGGTGCATTGACCTCTCTTTTGAATTAAATCGACAATTCAGTTGAAAAGCTATTAAATAATAAAGGGATAGCTATTCTGCTTCCAAAGTAAAAAAATTCAATCAACTGCAGATCTTCTCTCTGCTTATGCTGTTATAAAAGAACAAGGGGAGAGGCCTCATTTGGCCATGAAACAATCGTCAGTTAATTATCCACTTACTCGCCCTGTAGACGAGGGGGTGTATGCTGTATAAAAATTGATGTAATTCCTAAAAAGTTAATACAATACTTTTGTTAAACCATTTGAATTAAAAGCTGACAATCTGTAAGTCAATCACATGTTGATTGTTTGACTTAAATCTAAAGTGGTGTTTACCACTGAGCTCAATGTGGCACTGAACAGATCAGGGGCCATACTGTTTTAGTAGCACATCTGAAGTCAGCAACACTTCATAGAGTTCATCTGACTTCATCTGGAGCAGTGGTTACCACTGTTGCCTTTCTTTATGGTGCATTAAATAACTTTAAACACAGTGACATGCTTCACTGAAAAAAATTCGAACCTTGAGATTAAGGGGCGACCGTGGTTCAGGGGGTTGCAAAGCTCATCTTGTAACCGGAAGGTTGCTGGTTCGATCCCCTGCTCTGTCTGGCTTGGTCGTTGTGTTCTTGGGCAAGACACACTTCACCTACCACCTACTGGAGATGGCCAGAGGGGCCGATGGTGCAATATGGCAGCCTTGCTTCTGTCAGTCTGCCCCAGGGCAGCTGTGGCTACAACTGTAGCTTGCCTCCACCAGTGTGTGAATGAGTAAAGCACTTTGAGGGCCTTGAAAAGCGCTATATAAATGCAATCCATTATTAATGTTCTTTCACGAATTTTACAAGATATATCGCGGAAAAAAGTTGCTGATCTGTTGTGCTTTACAAGTTATTTATCGAATACATTATTAAGGAGGCAACTGAATTAGCAAACTGAAATAATAGAAATCCCTTTAATAACACTGGTCCCTAAAAACAATTTCTGATTGAGTCTGTCTGTTGTAGAAAGCCAGTATATTCGTCTAGTCACCGAATCCTGTATATAAGCAGGTGATGATCAAAAGACTGAAAGTCCGAGGTCAGAGTCTAGCCTCAGACTTTGGACACTTTCACCCTGAGGAGAGACCACTTGTCTGTGTGTGTATGATCATTAAAAGGATTGGCATAAAATGGTTATGATCTGCCTGTCTTTGTGGGCATTTTTCAATTTAAGGGAGACTTGTGTTTTAAGCATTCACTGAAGCTTTTGCTCCCCTGAAGAGATGAAAACTAGCGGGAGATGAAAACATTGTCAAATCAATAGACCAAAGAAGAAAAGTAATGGGCAAAACATCAATACCATTTTTTCTTTGTTTTTTTTTTCTTCACTCTTAGGGATGTGCCTTGCCCTTTTTTTTAACCCATGTTTCATGCTTTCTACTTCTGCACTCAATTACAGGCACCCAATTGGGAAACTGTTTATCTTGACCAACCATGTGTAATACTTTGACCACAGCGGTAGATGGATATTAATTCATTAATATTAATTCAACATTTTCTTTTTCCTGCATCCTTGTATTTATGCTAAATCTGGATGGAAAGGTGGTATCTTGTGTTAAAAAGCAGGCTATGGATCTTGAGAAAAACTGGAAAAATAAAGAGCTTGAAAAGTTGTGCCTACAAGTGTATTGCCTAAAAAACATGCTTCAGAATTCCTGACATCTTGTATTCTGAAATTAAGAAAAGACATCTAAGAAAAGCCCTGATGTGTGGTATGTTGCAACAGTCAGAACATCTAAGGAGTAGAGAAATACAAACACACACACACACACACACACACACACACATACACATATATTTGTGGTGAACTGAAATGCACAGAAGCACAGATATGTGTACTGGGCAAAAAAAGCAGGAAGACTGCAAAATCTGAAATCATGTTAGAGGTGACAGAGCAAACAAGGTGTTTTTAAATTTTCTGCAGGTCCTAAATGGCTGATTGCGTGTTATTTCTGGGAAATGTCATTGGCATAATTGCAACATTTAACACCAATAGCTAAACTAGTGTAATTAGTAACTTAGGCACCCTTTGAGTTGGCCTTTTCAAATGAAGGGTAATAAGAAAACACTCCAATCCATTGGCCACTTAGTTCTGGTTAACAGAAGGTTTGTGGATCAAGCAAAAAAAAAAAATGAACAAAGCAACAAGTAACTTTGCTGTAATCCATTCCATCTTGCACTCCTTGTGAGAATTTTTATACATAAAGGAAAAGATGGTAGTTGTTGCCAATTTGCTTGCTTTTGCTCTGTTACCTTCTTTCCATGACTCTTATTCACTCTCCTCCCGCCCTCAGTCGTTACTAACATAAATCATTGCTGACAGTCAATAAGGCCCTTGTCTTAAAGTTTTAAGCGGGCTGCCAAAAGGTCAGAAATACCTTAGAGAGGTATGAGAGAGTCCAGATACAAACTGCTGATTTGCTGTCTAAGAAGCCAGAGCAATGACAGTGATCCGGCGCTCCACAGACAACAGTTGGGTCCTTCCCTTCCAGACGCAGAACGTCTCTGTATCCAGAGCTCAGTCGAGACATGAGGGAGAGGAAAAATGTCTTTAACCTAGCAGATCTCAAATGTTAACTCGGACCCTGCTGTGAGCCAAAACATATGAAAACCTTCCAACCTCAGCATGACTGATCTGTCACAAGTGTTTGAACAAGACTAAAAGACTGTAGTGTTGCCGGATGCTTTATAAGGGTTTAAAATTGCAACATTTTGATAATATTTGACAGTGCTTGTATTTCAACAATTTATAACAGAAGAAAACAATAGTGGATAAGGAAAGTTTAACTGATCATGAATCAGTTCAATCATAGAGCATGACAGAATTAAAACAATCCTGCAAAGACCAGTTGGCCAATACTCCTTCACAGTAATGTAAAAGATACATGAAATTTGTATTTACTCAGCTTACTTTTGTCTGTTATTAAAATTAGATCTGCACCCATAAGTGTGCAAAAAACTAAGAAACCCACAACGTCCAGGAACCACTCCCAACTAGAAATACATATATGTTTCCCTTCTGGTTGTTTCACGCCCAGTAGGAAAGCTTCTCAATCAATGAACAGCTGTTCTTGACATCAAACAAGAAAGCGCTATAGATAATTCTATATGTTGCTCTTATTACTCCATAATAAAGTCTGAGCTTTGCATAGTTCCACTCTACCTGTTGTAGTTGCCTTTCTATTATTTAAAAGTATTCCTCCTTTGGTTATGTTAATACCTTTAACACAAAAGATCATCACTGATGTTTTTTCTGTGCTTTTGGTTAAAAATAAAAAGCTGTCATTATTATTATTATAATGCAGATTTTTCCCTCATTTGCATTTATTCTGACTAGGTGCAGGGCATTAAGAGGGAATATTAAATTTTCGATTAGATGTGTGTTGTTATTTATTTATAATATTCTTGTGTACTTCTCTAGTAGGACTTGCCTTGGATGAGCTGCCTAACAACAGGAAACTCAGCTACATATCTAATGAACAAGATCTTTGTATTTATGTATAAAATGAAGGATGAGACATTCGGTGAGGAAGTTTTTAGTGGATATCACCTTGTCTTGCTTTTGCATCAGCTATAATAAGGCAACTGATAATAGTAGTATTTCTAATACTGAGACATGTCCAAAAAACACACTGGTCCTGCTCTCACACATGCCTGGGCTTGTCTAGATTTTGGATCAACATAAACGGACGACGCTCCCAGAGCAGATATGACATTTTCATGTTATATATGATTATGAAACTTTTCAGCTTATAGTGCAGGGTATTTGTGAAGCCAGAGGTGCATTTCTTTATGTTTACCTTTGCAATTCAGGATCTGTGGTAGATGCACTTGTCCCTCGGCATTCACCGATGTACAAACAGGCCGTGTATCCACCAGCAGACTTATTCCTCTCAGGATGTGGAGGATACCCATCCCTGCAGTACCCAGACTCAAAGATGACCCCATATCATCAGCCTGTGGTAAAACACACTAGGCTGTTATTATGAAACATAAAGCTAAAGCATAACAGGACAGTTATTTATGCCAAAATACACTGTGAAGCTAAATTAATTGATTAAAGGTTTTTTTTTCCACCTGTACCCATAATATTAATGTAATTTCCTGCTGTTGATAGTAGTAGTATTTAAATAAAGTACAAATAAAGAACTTTTTTTTGGAAGTTACTATTTATTTTCTTTGCTTCCTTTTTTTAATAAGTCAAAGAAGTGTTCAACAGACATCACTCAAAGCCCAGAAACATCACTGCACCCACCTTAGGCATGCTTAAAACATCACTGGCGATCCATCTTCCTATGAGCACTCAAATAGTGTGGGAGTGTGTGGAACTTTATGAGAACAAAAGCAATATTATTCTTCTAGTTATTATCCCCCCCAAAAATCTTCCTGAGCACAGAATAAATGTATGTGACTCTTGGCTCAATTATTTATTTTTTTTACAGATCACGTAGAAGAAAGATTCGATAGACATCACACAAAGGCCAGAAACACCATTGAGGGTACCTAAGGCATCCTTAAAACATGCTGGCAATCAATCTTCCTGTGAGCACTCGAGATCCAGCCTCTGCTTCTGAAGTTGCGGGGGCTTTCTGCAGCATCATCTGCTCCCATGATGTTCTCCAAGAGACTTGGAGGGAAGACTTGGACGTAAGTGCTGACAGGGGGCTGTCAGTAAACTGCGTCTGAGCCAGGTTTACTGCACAAGTATCTGCTTGATGTCTGTAACTTCCCCTTTGTTGGGAGGTGGGGACCTAATTTTTTAATTACAATGTTAACATAATTAAAGTATTTAGTCTCAAACCCAATTTTGTGTAAAACAAGAATGGTTTACATGTAAAGCCTGAGAAACTAAAGTGAATCCATTAAAACAAAAAAAAGGAAGCAGGCAGGAAAAGGAAGATTACCTTCAAGTTATTTCATTTGTTTTTGGCCTGTTTGGCAGTTATGACCAGGCCTGAACAGCCAACAGAGTCCCAGAGGAAATACAAATAATTAAATAAGTAACAAAAGGCGACACATTGCCACTTCAATAAAATATAAAAAAATAGATGGAGACTCCCAGTGTGCCTCCAATGCTTTCTCATACACACAGGCAATCAAATCATTACATACTCCCATCCGTTCTTTAAAGAATTTCTCCTCCCGCTAAAAAAGGCTCTCGTTTACTGCCCACCACTTGATGAGAGCTTGTGTTTCTTCAGTTGTCCCTTAATTATGATATAGCTGAAATGTTACTTATACTGTACAACAATAACACCTAAGAATAAGTCATTACAGTAGAGAATGGCAAGTATGAGAATGACATGTGGCACTAAAATGTCAAACTTAAATTGTAATTTTAAATTGTAATTTTATTTCAACTTTGATCCAAACTGAATTAACTAGGACAGACACTGCTGGTGAGAACAATTAGCCAAAACAACCAAAAACAAATTTCTGTCAGCCCCTTTAAATTTCCAAACACATGCCATTTTTCATTTTTTTACATACACAATGATCGCTGTCCATTAATTTCAGTGGCGGTGAACCCTGTGCCTTCTGTTTAGCTAGTGGCAGGGGCAATTTTAGGCCAATTTGAATCAAACCAAAATGAATCAAAGCACCCCCAAAGACTTCTTACTTTGTTTGACAATATTTGCTGTTTGTGTGACACACTACTAAAAATATAAAAAGCATACAGTACTTAATTAAGATGGAACATTTTAACAACAAAAGTATAGCTAACCCCTCCCCCCTCCCAAAATGGTTTGTTCCAGCCTCTCCCCTGCTCTGGCTCTATAGCTGTTGCTGCCAGAGCGATAGTGGCTGAGATGCAGCGGAGTGGCGGAGTAAGTGCCTGGCTTAAAACAAGACATATTAGATGCATTTACCCTTCAGTTACTCTTTATATAGTTAGGTAGGAGTCAGGCCATGTTTCTTTTTAGCTGAAAAACATTACACCAGGTAACCTGCTGTGTTGAAAACGTGTTTCCCGACTATGTTTGCTACCCTACAATCCGTCCAACTCTGTAGTAAAATCAGCGATATTTGACCGTCCTGTTGCTCCCATTGAAATTTATATAGCCTATTTAAAATCTAAAACTTAACATTATCCGTAGCCTGCTGCTGTTACCACTGTCCTGTTTGAAATGTAATGAGAGAAACTGGTTATTTTGTCATATGTGCATATTGAACCCAAGGTACTAACTAGCTAACTGACTGGATGCCCATTAACCTTATAACTCCTGTTGTGTGTGTGTGTGTGTGTGTGTGTGTGTGTATACAGAGAGACAGCCAGGTTCATATAAGAGCAGATCAAATGATCCATCAATAAAGGATAATGTTGGATAAGTGTTTCAATATTTATATCCTTTATTAGATGTACATGTGGTTTGGTTATTTGCCTTTTGGTTGAAAGTACACTGAGAGAGGACTTTTTTTTATTAGTGCTCTTAATAGTATTATTTTTTTAATCGAATTGAATACAATCTATTTGTGTATGATTGTCAGACCAAAGAGGGAGAGAGGAAAGAGGAGAACATGAGGAGAAAGTACAAGGTCAGGAAGAACCAGGTAAGAAAACAGACAGGGAGTACTAACAGGCACAACACAAACTGTTAAACTGGCAAAGAAAAAAAAACAACAAATTTTACTCATACAATCTGGAAGTTGTTTTCTCCCTATATTAAAGCTGCTATACAGAATCTGCGAAACAAACTGGGTTGTCAGCCCTGGCACTGGATTACCATATTGAACTTCAGTCAAAGGAAGTCATGGTTGCCAAAAACGTTTTGAAGCTCAAGAGTGAGGCTGGTGCCATTCCAGATATGTTAACATTGTACAATCTTCTGGATAATCAGATCTTCCCCACACTGAAAACTGTTATTCAGGTTGCCCTAACAAACCCAGTTAGCAGCTGTAGCTGTGAAAGGTCTTTTAGTGTCTTGAGTCAGCTCCATAACTGGCTGAGAAGGACCATGAGTCAAAGCAGACTCCAGCACCTGGCTGTGATGTCAGTTGAGAAAGAGATGCTTGAGAGACTTGACCACCAAAATGTGATAGACAGATTTACCAACCTCAAGCTAAGGCGACATAGGTTAAAAGAAATGAAAAAAATCTGCAGAGCCATAGTAGTATCGGCAGTAAAGATCTTTTCATACATTGTATACATTGTACCATAGGCCAAGGTGTCTCAGTTTTTCTAATTTTTTAATAATATTTTGTACATTTCAAGGACTCTTCTATTTTTGGAGTGTATTTTTATGTATCTGTAGTATATATAGTATAAGCCTGGTGCAGACCCCAATAACTTTGATAATCTTCGCCCTATATCAAATCTCCCCTTTATTTCAAAAATTCTCGAAAAAGTTGTCGCCGCCCAGCTTCATTCACATCTCAATGACCATAATCTCTATGAACAATTTCAATCTGGTTTCCGCCCCAATCATAGCACAGAAACTGCTCTGTTAAGGATTACCAATGACCTTCTGATGGCAGCTGATTCTGGTCTCCTATCCATTCTCATCCTTCTTGATCTTAGTGCGGCGTTTGATACCATTTCTCACAATATTCTCCTGAACCGGTTAGCTTCCATTGGTATTAGTCATACCCCACTTACCTGGTTTACCTCCTATCTCTCAGACCGCACTCAGTTTATCCAACTTAAATCCCATTCTTCAGCTCTCTATCCTGTTTCTGCTGGTGTGCCCCAGGGTTCAGTATTGGGGCCTCTTTTATTCATTATTTATATGCTTCCTCTTGGTTATATATTCCGAAAATATAATATAAATTTTCACTGTTATGCCGATGACACCCAGCTCTACCTTTCTTCTAAACCCAATTCATCCCTCCCACCTACCTCCCTCTCAGACTGTCTTATTGAGATTAGATCCTGGTTCTCCTCCAATTTCCTCAAACTTAACAGTAATAAAACTGAAGTTTTACTTGTTGGTACACCATCTATCTTAACCAAATCCCACAGCTTTTCCATTAACGTTGAAAATTCTCCCACCCTTCCCTCCCCTCAGGTTAAGAGTTTGGGTGTCATACTTGATAATACTCTTTCATTCCAGTCTCACATTAATTACATAACACGGTCTGCTTACTTCCATTTACGTAATATTCACCGACTCCGTCCCTTCCTTACTCCCCATGCTGCTGCCATCCTTGTCCATAGTCTTATTACATCCCGTATTGATTACTGTAATTCCCTCCTATTTGGTCTCCCTAAAAGGTCCCTTCATAAACTCCAACTTCTTCAAAATTCTGCAGCTCGGGTCATAACTTGCACTCCGTTAAGTGCTCATATTACCCCAGTTCTTCAGCAGCTTCACTGGTTGCCCATAGAAGCCAGGATAAATTTTAAAATCTTACTTCTTGCATACAAGTGTATCCATAAATCTGCTCCTTCATATTTGTGTGACCTGCTCCATATCACCACTGTTTCCCGCACTCTCAGATCATCATCTGCTATTCATCTTACTGTTCCGTCCTCACACCTTATCACTATGGGGAACAGAGCTTTCAGTCGCTCTGCTCCTCGGCTCTGGAACTCTCTTCCTCCTGCACTAAGAAATATTGACTCCCTCTCCGTATTTAAGACACAGCTCAAAACACATCTGTTTAAACTGGCTTATTCGCTTTAGTGCTGATTTTATCTGTTGTCACGCTCTGTTTTGTAATTTTAACTTATTTTATGTATTTTATGACTATTGTTCCTTTTATTAATTGTGTTTTTGTAAGGTGACCTTGGGTTTCTGAAAGGCGCCCTCAAATAAAATGTATTATTATTATTATTATTATTATTATTATTATTATTATATGTATCTGTAGATTTGATTGTTTTGTTACAGACTTTTCAAAAAAGTGTTTTGCTTTTCTTCCACAAATGTGGGGATTACATTGTGTTAAAATGTACAAAACAGTCATGTCATGTTTTGTGACAAGGACCCAGGCACAGAGAGACTTGGTGAATTTAAGAATCTTATGATTTAATAAAGAAATTTGCAGACTTGCACAGAGAGGGTAAAATTATGATGACTGATAATGGAGATGAAGACAACAGTTGATGAGGACAGGGAGGAACAGGGGTTTAAATGCACCAAGGAGACAGTCAAAGGGAACTCGGGACAACTGGAGACATTTAAGGATGCAGGGACTGACAGAGACGGGGAAGAAGTCTCATCGTGACAAGTAAAGTTTTCCTTGCCTGGATGGGCAGCTCTCTGGGTGCTCAGCACCCCCAAAGCTCTGATCCTAGAATCGCCCCTGGCTAGTGGGACTTATTTTCAAAAAAGTTTAAACATCTATATTCTTCAATAACTCTTTATACGACAAGGAACCATATATGGTAACTACTCTCACTCCTACTTTTATATTACCACAACCAACAATGGTAAGTTGATGAAACTCAAACATTTATGCTTGAATAGTTTTGCTAAATGTTGAAATAAGTATTGTTTGCTTCGGGAAGTAGAGTGGCAGACTTTTCTCATGTTCATTCTGGGACTTTAAGAGACACATATTACTTTTAGATACAAGCAACTGTGCTATCCTGTTAAATTATTACTTTCTGTAAGAGCAGAACTGGTGAAGTTTGTTGCCCACTTCCCATATTAATGTTACTGTTTTATTAATCAGCCACAGTTGCCATCTGCTACCCTAGTGACAACTTAAGAGACAGCTAATGTGGCTATTGGGTAAGTGCTAATAGTTGAATGGCTAACATTTTAGTGCATGTCAGCCAGGTCAACATTTATGCTAACTGTTTAAAACTTAGGTGTTGTTGAAATCGAACTTTAGTGACCTCACTAAATTCCTCATAAATACCGGGGTGTTAGCTTTTGTTTTGCAGCTGCTAATGAAGGGCCATGTGCCTGTCTGTGTATAGTGGTGCTGTGTCCACTGGAACAGGCAAAGATAGCACTGTTTCTGTACTGCTGCAAACAGGAAATCTATTATTATTTTTAGCACTGATTAATACGAAAGCATTTTTTTCAGAACTTTGGTTTTGAAAGGAATCATGAGGCGACATCTCTTCTGAATAATCTTAACAAATTGGCGCTTTTCAAAACTTCACTCAATTCACAAAGAATTAACTTTCTTATGTTTTGATTTTGTTGTTGCGTGACACAAGCACGTCCAGGTAAGTGCATTCTCACAATCGCACAGTAGAGTTGTCTGTGTTATATGAGAATATATTTGTGTGAATAATAAAAAAGACTGTTTACAGTTGAATGATTGTGTCACTCTAAATAACGCCACATCTTGACAGGTGCACCTTTGTGTGTGTGCTACAGTGAATTTTGTGTGATGTGGATGTATGAATTTTAATGCTGACAAGTATAAGTGACTGTATGCGGTTAAGGTTTTAATGGTACTGTCCGGTTCTTCATTGCTCTGGTTTTCATATATCTGTGAAAGAGAACAGGAGAATATTGAGAAACTTGAGCAGACAGTACTTGATTATAATTTTATTTCACACTTAAGAGCAAAGCAGAACCACTTTTAGGCCACGTCCAGGACTAAATGTGTCCACTTAAATCAACAAGAGAGAAACTCTAAGGAAAGTAAGTGCAGTCGAGGTTTTTAGTACTGAGTAAACCGCCTGCATAATTCTGATTGCAAAACAAAAGAAAGATAATTACCTTAACCTTTCTGGAAGATTGAATTCTGTAATTTGTGATAATCTATATAGACGTACCTGTTATGATGGTTAACGCAATTTATGAGATTCACAAATACAAAGAAGAACTGGGTGTACATTATTTCATTTCATCGTAGTCACCGAGATGTGGAACATGCAGTGTCAAGTGTGACAATTTAACCCTAACATGTAATTTTCTCTCCTGTGTGTTACTAAAGGATAACTAGCATGGTTCGGATTTCCCATGACTCCGCAGCAACCGAAGACAATTCACTTAAATCTTAGGGCTCTTGAGTATTTTTAAACTTGAAAAAACTGTTGATAGCTGGGGTCATCATAACCAGTGGCAGGTGAAATCCTAGTATGCCTCTATGCTCATACTTTTATATTTTATAGTACTAGTGCGCATGCGCCAACCAGCGTGCAGCCTGTTACAGTCACTCCTGCTCGTTCTTTTAGTTTAGCTCTGTTTTCTTACGTATTCTTTTTTTTTTCTTTTTCTCACTTTTCATCCGTTTATTATCTTCCACTCAATCATGTGGATTGAGAGAGTATTTGTTCTTCTGGTGGCTATTTATTAATAAGTGACTTTTATGTATATGTATGCCTGTATATATTGTGCTATTCTTAGTTAGTGTATTGTCTGTCTTTGTTAATGTTTGTTTATATATATATATATATATATGTATGTATGTATATGTATGTGTATATATGAGTGTATATATATATATACAGGGAGTGCAGAATTATTAGGCAAATGAGTATTTTGTCCACATCATCCTCTTCATGCATGTTGTCTTACTCCAAGCTGTATAGGCTCGAAAGCCTACTACCAATTAAGCATATTAGGTGATGTGCATCTCTGTAATGAGAAGGGGTGTGGTCTAATGACATCAACACCCTATATCAGGTGTGCATAATTATTAGGCAACTTCCTTTCCTTTGGCAAAATGGGTCAAAAGAAGGACTTGACAGGCTCAGAAAAGTCAAAAATAGTGAGATATCTTGCAGAGGGATGCAGCAGTCTCAAAATTGCAAAGCTTCTGAAGCGTGATCATCGAACAATCAAGCGTTTCATTCAAAATAGCCAACAGGGTCGCAAGAAGCGTGTGGAAAAACCAAGGCGCAAAATAACTGCCCATGAACTGAGAAAAGTCAAGCGTGCAGCTGCCAAGATGCCACTTGCCACCAGTTTGGCCATATTTCAGAGCTGCAACATCACTGGAGTGCCCAAAAGCACAAGGTGTGCAATACTCAGAGACATGGCCAAGGTAAGAAAGGCTGAAAGACGACCACCACTGAACAAGACACACAAGCTGAAACGTCAAGACTGGGCCAAGAAAGATCTCAAGACTGATTTTTCTAAGGTTTTATGGACTGATGAAATGAGAGTGAGTCTTGATGGGCCAGATGGATGGGCCCGTGGCTGGATTGGTAAAGGGCAGAGAGCTCCAGTCCGACTCAGACGCCAGCAAGGTGGAGGTGGAGTACTGGTTTGGGCTGGTATCATCAAAGATGAGCTTGTGGGGCCTTTTCGGGTTGAGGATGGAGTCAAGCTCAACTCCCAGTCCTACTGCCAGTTTCTGGAAGACACCTTCTTCAAGCAGTGGTACAGGAAGAAGTCTGCATCCTTCAAGAAAAACATGATTTTCATGCAGGACAATGCTCCATCACACGCGTCCAAGTACTCCACAGCCGTGGCTGGCAAGAAAGGGTATAAAAGAAGAAAAACTAATGACATGGCCTCCTTGTTCACCTGATCTGAACCCCATTGAGAACCTGTGGTCCATCATCAAATGTGAGATTTACAAGGAGGGAAAACAGTACACCTCTCTGAACAGTGTCTGGGAGGCTGTGGTTGCTGCTGCACGCAATGTTGATGGTGAACAGATCAAAACACTGACAGAATCCATGGATGGCAGGCTTTTGAGTGTCCTTGCAAAGAAAGGTGGCTATACTGGTTGCTGATTTGTTTTTGTTTTGTTTTTGAATGTCAGAAATGTATATTTGTGAATGTGGAGATGTTATATTGGTTTCACTGGTAAAAATAAACAATTGAAATGGGTATATATTTGTTTTTTGTTGAGTTGCCTAATAATTATGCACAGTAATAGTCACCTGCACACACAGATATCCCCCTAAAATAGCTAAAACTAAAAACAAACTAAAAACTACTTCCAAAAACATTCAGCTTTGATATTAATGAGTTTTTTGGGTTCATTGAGAACATGGTTGTTGTTCAATAATAAAATTATTCCTCAAAAATACAACTTGCCTAATAATTCTGCACTCCCTGTATAAATATGTATGTATGTATGTATTAGGGGTGCAACGATACACAAAATTCACGGTTCGGTTCGATACTTTGGTGTCATGGTTCGATATTTTTTCGATACAAAAAAGAAAATGTTCATGCCTTTTTAATTTGTCATTTATTAAAATTATAAATATATATTTTAACTCAAAAGTACAGTTTTTAAATTTAATGTTGCTGAAACAACAAAGGGATACAAAATTAAATCTGTCTGATTGAGAAATCACTCATCTTTGGAAAAGAGAGTTTATTACAGAGAAATGGCTCTTTCCAAAATAAAAGCTATACTATACGCTTCTTCTGGGCTATACTCTCAGCAGCATATTAAACATATCAGGTCCCCATAAGGAGAATCATGTGCTAACGGCTGTCTAAATGACTCGGGTAAAGTTTGTAGCATCTGTGCTTGTTGTTTTTGTCTGCTTCCACTTGTCTTTGCACTAGGATGATGTCGGAGTAAATGTGCAGTCATATTCGTTGTGTTCCCACTAGTGCTGTCAGCGTTAATCTCGTTGAAATGACCTTAACGCCACAACACGGCAAATCTCCGTTAACAAGCTACCACGGATCGCCCCATGCGTGGGGCTGGACGGCGTCAACACGTTAACGAGCAAACTGCGCTAACGCACTAGTTCCCACCAATGTACTTTTGTCCATCAGGGTCATGCTTCACATGAAAACCAAAATAGTTACAAACGCTAGATCTGAATGAGGGTGGGGGAGGTTCAATTTGCCATGTTGCAAGGAGAGCTTAACTTCTGTCTCGCTAGCTTGCCCTGCGCTCAGTGAATCTGCTTTCGACTACTCCGCCTAGGCTGCACTGTCGAGCGCAGATCCACTGAGCGCTCAACACAGACAGCATCATCAGAAGGAAAATTGATAAAATAAATTAAAAATTTTGTATTGTTCGATACATATGCGTACCAAACCGAAAGCACTGTATCGAACGGTTCAATATCGATACGAGTATTGTTGCACCCCTAGTATGTATGTATGTATATATAGGGTTTTTGAGCTATCAATATCTGTTTCTTTGTATTCCAAATTAGTATTACCTCGTCGGTATCCTTATCTCTTTGTATCTTGTTGTTAAATGTTTGCCAGGTCTATGTTAAGTGTCGATTGCCATGGTCCTGGGTCCTTTTGACCCAGTGTTTGTGAGTTTCTGGTGTTCAGATTCAGTAGCAGTCTACCACACGGAGGCATTTGACAGTCTTTTCCCATCCAAGGTGGCTGAGAGCGTTAGGCAGCTTAAGCACTGCAGAGCTCCTCAGGAAAGCTGCTCATTTTAGTATTGCCCTTTAAAGAGTGGTGAGTGGGACTCTTGTGTTTGTTATACTGTGGCATATAGTAGGGTGGACCTTGACGACTGTTTCCCTCTTTTTGTTACAGGATTGTGCCATACTGCTGCTGGCTTGTTTTATCCCGTTCTGTCTTGTTTGGTTTTATTCTGTCTTGTTGTGGCCTGTTTGTCATCTTACAAACATTTATGGACTGGCCTCGACTGACTCCTGGTTTTATGGTCTTTTACTCGGAATTGTTTTATGCATTTTAATCATACTTTTATAAAGAACTGTAATTTAGGGTGTATTTGTTTTATTTATCTTTTACAAATTTGTTTAACTTTTTATGCTTTGTTGTTTTGTTGCTTTAGTGGAGGTGCGGCCGCTTGTTGAGGGGCTAGGCACGTGAGGTGGAATCCCCTCCCCGATGCATGAGAATGTACACACCAGGCATAGGCATAGGTAGATTGCACCATTTAGATTTCAGTGTGAGTGACAGTGAGATTTGCAGTGGAACTACACGGGTGAGTAATTGGTGGCACCCTTGGGCACTGCTCTCTGTAGGTTGCCTCCTCAAGTGGCCGGTCTTTACTATTTTGTTTAGTTATTTTATTGAGTTGTTATTTTACTAGGGTATCACCGTGGCAGCGAGCCTTGTTGTTTTAATCATTGTTAAAGTGTTTTAATTAACAGTCTTGCAGACTCAGCCCTGCTACCTTAAGAACTTCTCTGATTTTACAGTTCTATGCTTTAGTAGTTTTTCTTAATAAATTTTGATTCGTAAAACTGATCTGCCTCACATCTGCTGTTAATAACGAGCCCGTGGGCTTTGGTAGCCAGTGTAATGTCTACATTGGCTATAAAAATCTTTCCTGGGGTGTAACTCTCTCCCCAGGTGGCGTTGTCAACACCCCTTAGTCACCTTTACTGGTTATCCCTCCTTCGCGCCACCACACATCGTTTCCTGTTTTATTGTGAAAGTCTTGTGTTTTCCATGTCCGGTGTGTTTAGTTTTGCTTCCCCTGTGGCTTTATCTTAATTAGCGTCAGCTGTGTTCCCCGTGTATTCTCACTTCCCTCGTTATCCTTCTGTGTATTTATGTCAGCATCTCCCTCGTGGCTGTGTGAGTCTCCCTGTGTTCCCCCTTGTGTTCAGATTCTTAGGTTTCTCAGTTTAGTGTTGCATTTTTTTTTTTTTTTCCCCATTCAGCAAATAAAGCTGTATTCTTTGAATTTGAGTCTGCTTTTGGGTCCTATTCTACCTGCCACACACAGCGTTTTTTTTCTTTCTTTTAATGACATCAATGTTATGTTACTTCCTGTTTTATTTTAATACTTCTCGTGTATTCACTGGCACTTACTCTTCTTTCTTTCTTTTGTCCTCATACAGAATCTGAGTGTGTGCTACATATGTGCTTCCAGGAGTTTGGATTTTGCTTTTTCTTCATGGACGTTTGGCACATTTATGTTTTTAAAAGTCTTTATTTGCTTATTTTATTTTCTGTGAGTGCTGCATTTGCATCACTTCATCCCTGTAGTCTTGAATGTTCTTGTATTTTTAGTTATTTATTAGTATTTTTGTAGTTCCGGATTTTTGCCTTAATTTCCTTATATCCCACAGTGACCTTGATCCTCAGGTTTGTTTGCATGGTTGCTTGTTTAGTTTTTTAGCATGATAATTTTATCTTTATTTAGTCCACTTGAGTTTTTCTGTGCCTCATTCTTCATCAGCTTTCTGTACCTTGCTATACCTATCTATACCTACCTGCTATACCTTGCTTGCTGGGTTTGAACCCTGTCTTCGTAGCAGCCCCATTCTTCGTGGCATATATTTTTTTTTAAAAAAGGTACAGGAAACGATTTTTGGTCTATTACCAATTATTCTATCATAATGAACACCACTAACTATAACCTAAAAATGTTATAATTCAATTAATATTCAGCAGAAGTTGAACATGATTAGCCTCCATTTGGAAGTCTCCCATTTGTCGACATGCATGTCCCTGACACGTGTTTGGCTAAAAATGATGCTGTTAAAGTAAAGAAGTTATGCAGAGCTCTGTAAAGGTTATGGAAACGTGCTGCATAGCTGCTGTGCAACAACTCTGTCGAAGTGTATTTAATGACATGTATGAAAATACATACCCTTTAAAATTAAGTGATTCTGAAACCAGGCACAAGTTCAGCTGTGTCGTAACTGGAGTTGTTTGAACTTTGTCAGAGTCAGTATATGGCATGGCATGAGTCAGCACGACACGTAAATTATATCTATATAAAAGACAAAACAAAATCAACCCACACACACAAAAAGCAAAAACATAATCTTTACATTAATACATAAAGCACTATGATCATCTAACCTTTTGTAACTATTTAGGTCGGATTTCTTGTTTTGCCTCGTATATAGTTTGCTAAAATCTTCTTACGTCGGGCTCTGGTCCGTCAAATCAATCTCAGTTAACCTACTGGCAGTAAATAAAGGTGATGATGATAAATGATGTACAGTTACTGTGGGATATATATATATATATATATATATATATATATATATATATATATATATATATATTCTTTTTTTTTTTTTTTTTTTTTTTTTTAAATTATTCAGCCTTTCTGGAGGAGCAGCATCAGTGTAAAAGCTGGCTGTCAACATCAGAGAAACCACGTCTTTTGGGGTAATGCCATGTTTTCATTGGGGAACTGACAGTGCACATGCTGGTACTCACACATTCAGTATGCTCCTTTCCATCTCTGCTTTTTTTTTTTTTTCTCTCCCCCCCTCTACAAAAATGAAAAAATATATGCATACATGCACACAGCCCACATTGTTGCTTGCTTACTCAGATTTGTATGTGATACATTTAACATCTAGACTCTGACATTCCTATCTGCATACGTAGCATGCTGGCTGCTTCGTAGAAGATGGGAAAACATCAGAAGAGACATTAGACTTTATATATGTACGTGTGTAAAAGCAGTGTGTGTGTGATATAATGATCCATTCTTCTTTCTTCCAGGAGAAATGGTATATTTCAGAACTCTGCAGTAATGGTAGTATGCATATGTATATTCAGTTAGGCTGTTTGAATATACAGGCCTTGTTAACTCCCATTGCATTACTGGTGAAAAAGATAAGTATTAATGACACTGGCAATTGTTTATCTACTGTGGCAATTTTGTACTGGCTAAGTGTTCCAAGATTGTGTAATGAGCACTTAAAAAAAAATGTTATAATAAATATTTCCCTAGCATCAAATTAAGAATAAGTAACAGAAAGAAAACAAACCAAATTAAAAAAAATTTGTGTGAGTGGCCAGAAAAGACCTTTTGCTGTTTGTTTCTCCTCTGGAAGTCCTTAATTTGCCCACTACTTTTTGACAAATAAAGCACTGAGCTGTCTCTCAAACGACTCTCTCAGCCTGTAGATAAACACTAACGTAGCCATCTTGGATTGTAGGTGACAGTCGTGCTCCTTGTTCTGATTTGCAGTAGGTGACTTCGGTCTAGTGCAGTGGTACAATGACAGAAAAGTCTGGAAAAATAAAGTACAGTCTTAGTCTAATTTAAAAAAAAAAAGAAAATCCAGAAACTTGTGGATTATTAATTTAGTTTAATCGTATTCACTCTTAGTGGCTGCAGCAGTGAGCCTGTTTTTGATTGCAGACCTGCCGTCAGCTGAGACTGAAGTCACTTGGATGAGTGACGAAATGTTTCTTCCACAAAACGCTACGTCCAGATGAACAGAATCAACTTTTGGAGATTTACTTACCTGGATGATTGAGCATGCATCAAGACGATACCTTTGCTAATGAGCCAGCCTGTGAAGAAAAGCCTAACCCATGACCCCGATCTCGCAAAGGCCAGAATAAAATGACGGTGAAATTGGACTATCAAGTCTTCAGATCTGCACCACCAGCTGTTTCTGACCTCATCTCAACATAGCTTTTGTCACCTAGTAACCATGACCAGTGGCAACTAGTAATGATATTGGGTGGGTGGGCATAAAAAAATGCATTATATAGTTAACACTATAGCAGCAGCATCACATTCTTGATACCACATTACAGCCACAAAACCTTGTCATAGCAACACAAAACTATATGGAGGAATACCCAGAATGCCAGGCAGACACACACCCACACACCTTTTGACTAGCTGTTTCTGTACACATTAACACATGCCTTTTTATTGTTTTTACAAAAACAAAGTATGCAGGAATGATGGCTGAATAATCTGAAAGTTCTGCTGATGCAGCTAGGGATGAACTTAAAAATGTGTTCCAACTGTAAAATCTGCCAATAGACTACAATTGAAATATCACAACTATTTTACAACATACTGACTTAAACAACATGTCCCTAATACAAGGATTTGGTATCCACAGCAAAAAATATTGATCTTTAAAGAAGTGTAACAAGAAAGAAGCATGTTATGTATTGTAGCATTCACAAGAACCAGACGGTTGGGTCTCAGTTTGTCCGTTTATTTGGCACATAAGCAAGAGGATTGCTAACTCAGGGGAGAGCGCCTTCGTACTCCACCTCTCTTCAGCCTGGCACACATTTACACACCGAACCACCAGGTCCCCCCTCCCCTTCCTGAACACCACCCTCCCTACTTCCTGCAGCACAACCAAAACATGAATCTTAAAGGAACAACAACAGTGTGCAGAGATAACCAACATGTCACTGTACAATAACACTTAACCATCGTTACACTGCCCCCCCAGCAATAAGTTCCTCGTCCCCGAGGGAACGACACAGTCTCTGAGGCGGGGTGGTAGCCTACGTTCCCTCCTTGACCTCCTGAGCCCCTGAGGTGGACGCGGAGCTTCGGGGCTTTGGGGTGAAGAGTCCGAGGGAGGGGAACGCAGCGCCGGTCGGGGGCCCCTCTGAGCAGGGTCATGGACGCTCTGTACACGTCCCTCTGGGAAGGAGGGGAGGGACTGCCCTCTGTAGGGGGCCATCCGGTCTCTGTGCAGCGCTACTATCCTTCCCCTAGGAGGCAACTGCACCCTGTAAACAACCTCCCCCACTCGCTCTAGGACGCTGCAAGGCCCCACCCAGCTGCTATCCAGTTTAGGACACCGTCCCTTCTTCCTCTTTGGGCTGTAGACCCACACCAGCTCCCCAGCACGGAAGTGCCTCCCCTTAGTGGTGATGTCGTAATTCCTCTTTTGGCGCAGGCCTGCCTTCGCCAGCTGCTCTCGGGCGTAGGAATGTGCAGAATCCAGCCGGTCCTGCAGCTTCCTTGCGTAGTCCCGGCCCGGTGGTGCCTCTGGCGCGTCCGGGGGCTTCCCAAAAGCCAACTCTGCAGGAGTTCTCAGCTCCCTCCCTAACATGAGCAGGGCAGGCGTACATTGGGTGGAGTCCTGCACTGCCGACCTGTAGGCCATGAGGGTAAGGGGAAGATGGTAATCCCAGTCCCGTTGGTGTTCTGAGGTAAGGATGGCTAGCTGCTGGGCCAGCGTCCTGTTAAACCTTTCCACCAGCCCATCGCTTTGGGGGTGAAGTGGGGTGGTGCGGGTTTTCTTAATCCCAAGGCGTTCACACATGGCAGCAAATACCTTGGACTCAAAGTTACGCCCCTGGTCACTGTGGAGGGTCTCTGCTGTTCCAAAGCGGCTGAACATCAGCGACAGTCTCAGCCTCCTGATCTGCGATGGCGTATGCTTCCGGCCACTTGGTAAAATAGTCCATGGCCACAAGAACATAGTGATTTCCTCTGTCTGTGCGAGGAAATGGGCCCATGACGTCCACAGCTACTCGCTCCATTGGGGCTCCTGCTGGTTGCTGCTGAAGCTGAGCCCGGGACTGGTCCTGTGGCCCTTTGTGTGAGGAACATGCATCACAGCTGCGGCAAAAGTCCTCCACATCCCTCCGCTGTTGACCCCAGTAATAGCCCTGGCGGAGGCGGCGGAGAGTCTTGGAGACCCCAAAGTGGCCGGAGCCAGTGCTCCCATGGCAGGCTTCCAGCACAGCTGGCCTCAGCGACCTTGGCACCACAACCTGCCACCTCTCCTCCCCCGTGGCAGGATCCTTCCAGGCACGCTCCAACACCCCCTCCTTCAGCCTGAGAGCTGCAAACTTGGCCCATAGCCCCCTGGTACAGATGGAAAACCCAGTGACCTCATCCCAAAGGGGTTGCTCCCCCTTCTCCAGCCACTGCAGGACCGGCAGCAGGTCCGTGTCTTGTTCCTGCCGTGCCCTCCACTCCGCTGCATCCACCACCAGAAGAGCCCTGCAGGCGAGCTGTGCTGCTCCGTCTATTGTCGTGAGTTCCCGCTCTATTTCCTCTCGTTTCTCACAGTAACGGCAGCCAGCTGCAGCAAATGGGCGGCGAGAGAGGGCGTCTGCGTTAGAATGGTGCGTCCCTGCTCTGTGCTCCACAGTGAAATTGAAGGCTTGGAGCTCCTCCAGCCAGCGAGCCACCTGTCCCTCTGGCTCCCTGAAAGACATCAGCCACTGAAGGGCAGCATGATCAGTTCTGATAACAAATGCTGTGCCGCACAGGTAGTACTTAAAGTGTCTCACCCCCGCCACCACAGCCAACAGCTCTCGTCGTGTGACACAGTAGCGCCGCTCACTCCTGTTCAGGACCCGGCTGAAGTACGCCACCACCTTCTCCCCTTCCGGCCCAACCTGCGACAACACCGCTCCCAGCCCCACATTACTTGCGTCAGTGTCCAGGACAAAAGGCAGGGCGGGGTCAGGGGGGGCAAGGACTGGGGACTCTGTCAGCGATCTGCGGAGGGTGTCGAACGCCTGCTGACAGTCCTGGGTCCAGATGAAGTCACGGTCCTTCTGTAGCAGGTGGAAGAGTGGTGCGGCTATGGAGGAAAAGCCCTTCACAAACCTCCTGTAATAAGACGCCAGTCCTAGGAAGCTTTTGAGCTGTTTCTGGTCTGCTGGTGTGGGCCACTCAGTAATGGTGTGAATTTTTTCCTCCAACGTGCTGATGCCCTCACGACCCAGCTTGTGGCCCAGAAACTCCACCTCCCTCCTTATGAAGTGGCACTTGTCGGGATGCAGCTTCAGGCCTGCAGCCGCCACCCTCTCCAACACTTGTCTCAGGGCATCCAGGGCAGCATCAAAGGAGCTCCCGTGCACTAGAAGATCATCCAGGTAAACCAGACACCGTTGCCGTGGGACGCCAGCCAGCACACTGTCCATAAGCCTCTCGAAGGTCGCGGGAGCGTTGCAAAGACCAAAGCTCAGGACTTTGAACTGCCATAGTCCCCTGTTAGTGCAGAAGGCTGTCTTTGGTCTGGATTCCGGGGACAGTGGCACCTGCCAGTAGCCACTCCGCAGGTCCAGGGTGGAGAACCAGGAGGACCCGGCTACTAAGTCGAGAGCCTCATCAATCCTGGGAAGGGGGTAAGAGTCCTTCTTCGTCACTTTGTTGAGTGGTCTGTAGTCCACACAGAAACGCATCCTAGGACTTTTTTTTTAGGCACCATCACCACCGCGGAGGCCCACGGGCTATCAGATGGCTCTATGATGCCCGCCTTCATCATTTCACACAACTCTCTGTCCGCAGCCTCCTGATGAGCCAGGGGCAGGCGGCGGGGGCGCACTTTAATAGGCTGGGCATCCCCGGTCTCAATGACGTGCTCTACCAAGTGTGTCAAGCCAACATCACTTTCTTTCAGGGCAAAAATGTCACTAAACTCTTTTAGTACCTGCCATAGACTCTCTTGCTGCTGTGGAGTCAGCCCCTCACAGTTCTTTGACCAGATACTCCTCACTGCTGAGAGCCTCTCCTCCTCCTCCTCCTCCGCTCGCTGTTCTGCTGGCGGGTCTGCAGGGGTCTCTGCGGTGGAGGTGGACGCCGCGGCAGATGCTGTGCAGACCGGGGGAGGAATAAGCGGCACCTTCTTCCCATCAGGGAGTACGAGGAAGCCTTTGCCTAAGTCCAGTACACCACCAATGGCTCGTAAAAAATCCAGCCCAAGGATGCAGGCGTCCTGCACGTCAGCCACCCAGGCAGCATAAGACACACCGAGGTCCCCCACCTTGAACTGGAACACTCCCCTCCCTCTCATTGGGGCCAAATCACCGGTCACAGTCTTAAGTTGCACATTAGTCGGTTGCACAGCAGCTCCGGTTGGTACAACATCGGGTCGGACCAGCGTTGCATTGGACCCCGTGTCCAGCAGGGCCGTACAGGACACCCCCGCAATCGTCACTGGAACATGGCAAAAGCCGCCAACCTGGGTCCAGCCCACAGCGATGGCCGCACCGGGTGGAGGTGGCGGTGGTGTGGGGATGTCGTTCTCCCAGGCCCGTGTACTCCCGCCTACACGGGCCCGTGGGCGTTTCCCTGAACCGCTGCGAGCTTGGGGCACTGCCTGATGAGGTGTCCGACTTGTCCACATCCCCAGCAGCTCTGTGGTCGGCGGTGTGGGCCAGCCCGAGGGGAAGGCGACTGCAGCGAAGCTGCCTGCACCAAACTGCACAGGCCTGCTGGCGTCTCCATCTGTTCCACAGGTGCTGACACAGCCCTCACCTCATGTGCGTCATCAGCGCCCCCAGAGGATCCTGCAAGCATCTCCCTCTCCAACGCTAGCTCCAGGGCTGCACTGAGTGTGGCCGGCCGAGCAAGCTGAGTTTGCATACGGAGCTCTTTAGGGCTCAGGGCCTGCAGGAACTGGTCCCGAGCTAACTCCGCCTGCACTGATGGTGGCATGCTGTCATACGCCCTCCGGCAAAGGCACTCGACTTCATGGGCCAAAATGCGGAGGGGCTCACCTGGCAATCTGCGTCTGTTGTGGAACTCCGACCTCAGCAGCACTGGTTGGTTATACTGCCCGAAGCGCCTCTGAAGTGCTCCGACCAGAGCATTATAATCTCCCCTCTGCTCCTCGGTCAGCAGCAGCAGGCATGCAGCTGCATCCTCACACAGGCACAAAGCCAATTGGAGAGCTTTATGTTCCTCCGACCAGCCAGCTGCAACAGCTAACAGCTCGAACTGTGCGATAAACACTTCCCATGGTGTCTTGCCGCTGAACTTAGGCGTTTTTATATTCGCTGCAGCTTGCTGGGCGCCGCCATGTTTGTTTACATCACGTGACGGCGCGCCAAGCGAGGTCGACTCCTTCCCGCCGGAATCGCGGCCGCTGTGCGAACAGTTCCCGAGCCTAGTCAAACCGGGGGGAAATCCAGCCTCGGCAGACAGCCGCAGCGCCGTTTCCCTCACTCCATGGGCGGGCGAGCGCGAACGAACCTCCCTCTCCTCCGTCTCCTTCTTAATCTTGCCCGGCAACATCCTCGTCTCGCAACGGCAAGCGTCGCTAACAACAGGGTGTCGGGCGTTCTGGGGTTCTTTTTTCTTTCTTCACTTCTGACACCAATGTAGCATTCACAAGAACCAGACGGTTGGGTCTCAGTTTGTCCGTTTATTTGGCACATAAGCAAGAGGATTGCTAACTCAGGGGAGAGCGCCTTCGTACTCCACCTCTCTTCAGCCTGGCACACACTTACACACCGAACCACCAGGTCCCCCCTCCCCTTCCTGAACACCACCCTCCCTACTTCCTGCAGCACAACCAAAACATGAATCTTAAAGGAACAACAACAGTGTGCAGAGATAACCAACATGTCACTGTACAATAACACTTAACCATCGTTACAGTATTTTAAGGGGAGGGAGAGAGAGAGAGGGGTCGGGCTTACCTTATTTAAAGAGAAGATAACATCGTTGACTTTTCTAGGACGCAAACATGTTGCAAACTGCTCCATCATTACGTCACAGCAGTGTACTGCTATAGATTTTTTTTTTTTTTTATTAAAAAGGGTAGGGAGGGCTTAGCCCCGTCAGCACATTCACACCAGCCGTCCCTGACTATGACTGTGCTAACTACCTAACTGTGGAAAAGAAGGTGGAAAAATGGAGTCTGGACATTTTTAAATATTTATCTAATATGTACCATCATTGTTGGCTGTCTAAGGCTAAGGCTCAGAGCTAATCATGTTCATATCATGTAAGATTGATTAATCTGTACGTTTTTAAAGATTCATGTTAACATTAGCTAGTTACTTTAATGAATAATTTAACAGACTGCGATTGAATGCACTAAATAACAAAAAAATTGAAATTAAACTAAAAGACTAAAAACGAAAAATTTTCTTCTAGCTTGTCTGTGTGTCTCTTTTTTGTTTAACTTAATTAAAAGCTGATTTAGAAAGTATACAACACTGGACCTGGCTGTAGTGTTTTGTGGACTTGCAGGGGTGGTACACCACAGAGCAGTGGGTGCAGTCAATGGCTGCCACATCTTAATCAAGCCTTCAAGTTGCCCTGATGGTCAGGGGTACAGGAATAAGAAAGCCTTCCCATTTACTGTCCTGTAGGCAGGTTGTGACCATCAGGGCTGCTTCATTGACATGAACATGGGCTGGCCTGGATCGATGTATGACCCAGGGTGCTCCACCACAGCCCACCCCACAGGCAATCAGTCTACCCACCTCCATTGGATTTTATCTTCGGAGATGGAGGATGCCTTGAACGTAAAGTATTCCAATTCAGTTTTATGTTTATACATATAAAAGAACTACTGTAAACCTATTATGTTATGTTAGGCAATAAATCTGTTCTTTTTTCTAATCGATTCATTCATGGAACTTTTTTCAGAACTAATTTTTACAAGTACAGAGAACAATGAGTCAATTCTCTCCCTGCTCTCCACATTCCTTTCCTCGCGCTCGTCTTCTTTTGGTCATCCACTGCTGCAAAGCTATTAGGAGAAGAGGCCTAATGGAAGATTTCTGTCCCAATGTCTCGTCCATGAGGACAAACCACAGCCAAGTAGCATCAGTGGGCTTCCCACTGACTCTGTCTCTGACCCTGGATACTTGCAGAAGGCAAATTAAATAAAAAATGACTGTTGAAAAAGGAGCCACAATTTTTTTTAGGATATATGTTTAATAACTTGTTGCATTAAAATTGTATTATTTGATTACACATGTACATTTTTTTTTAATTGACCCCTTTCTTTTTAGCCTGCAAGGGGACGACCTTCTCCTGTAGGCCCATCTTCTTCAAAACTGTCCTGATAATATAGAGAAAATAAGAGAGAAGGAAAAACCATTGCAATCGTGTCAATCCCTGGATGCAAACTTAGGAAAACTAAGAAGATTTCACCGCAGGGGACACAGGTGCGTACTTTGTAAGATGCATTAACTTCTAGAAAGGGCTGGGGCTAGCTTGTTAGGAATTGCCTAACTAATGATTGCCTGCAAGAAAATGGAGATGGTGCAGCTTAAAGATTTTTTTTTTAACTTTCTTTTAGAAATATTGATTTCACAGATTATTTGTATCTGGCTTCATTCACACACTTTTGAATAAAGTGCTCATCTGACGTTACAGGTATAACAAAAAGCATTCGATAAGGGACAACAGCAGAGTAAACAATACTGGGAAGAACTGCAGGATTATTATAAGTCAAGGAAAGGAAAAAGTGTCAAGGTCTGGCTGTGTGGCAAGCAGGATGAGGACCCAAGTGCAGGACTCCAGAGACAAAACCTGAACTACAGACTAAAATACAAAACATTAAACTCTTGGCATGGAAAGGCATGAATATTACATGGAACTAGAAACTATGGAGCAAAACATGGAACACAGAGCACGGGGAGAAACATGACAGGAGGACTTTCACGAAGACTGACGACGTGACAAGGTACAGAGGAAAACCGAGGACTTGAATACACGGGATAACGAGAGGGAATACCTGGGAGACAGGGGGAGCAAACTGAGCGCAAAGCACATGAGACAGGGACTATGAAAATAAAACAGGAAGGTGGGCAGGAATGAAAAAGGTGAGATAAACAGAGAGACATGACAGAGATGAGTCACAGAAAAACACACACATAGATTCAGACTGACTAAATACAGGGAATCGAGGGTGGAGACAGACAAGACTAAAAAGACACAGAACGAGGATGAGAGACTGGGCTAACAGAAATGAACAAGATTCAAGCCTGACTTCACAGAGAGAAACGAATAACTAACACAGGGAACCACTCACACAAGGGCGGGCAACATCAACTTTAATGCATAATAACAAAATCCTGAATGACAACAAATACAAAATACAGAAATTAAAAATTAAAGACAGCAAACTAGAAAACTCCTAAACATTCCCAAAACTCAAAACACAGACCCAAGAACCATGACAAAAACATTCCTGAACTCAGATTTTTTTTCAAAGATATATAGTCAGTACAATCCCATGGAACAATAGACATCATCTGTGAACTCGCTCTAAGTCTGGCTTAAACACTGGCTGTCTTTTAATGTGTCTGCTTTTAGAGATGCACCAGTCCACTGGCTGGGTACTGGAATGGGCTGATTTTGCAGACTGGTGACTGGCTTTTCAGTCTCATGTTAAGTTCAGTTACAAGACCTTCCGTTTCATGCATGCCCAACACAAGCACAGTGGTGAAAGCAAATAGATACTTTATTGATCCCACAAGGGAAACTTTTGTGTTACAGCAGCATGACAAAGAGTAAAAATAGTACAGTCTACAATACACAGCAAATAACCAACACAGTTATATAAAAGTACAGCAGGTGCCCGGTAAGGGGCTTATACTATGAGATAGTACAGGAATTTATATGTCTACATCAGTGATAAAAACAAAACAAAGAGTAGTAAAAATCAAGTTAGACAAGGTTAATCACCTGTCAGTAATACCAGTTCTAATCAGATACTTAAATCACCTTTTTCCAGCTGATCATGGAGATTACCAGAAACTAGAAAAGCAAAAGTGTCTAAAGCTATACCGCACGAGCAAAGAATCCAAGCAGTTACAAAGTAAATTGTAAGTGATAAAGAGAAAAGGGTTGGTCCTGTTAACTGGTCAATTTCTAAACACAGAGAAAAATGATTTACGTGACTGATATTTGTTTTGTTGCATAAATCATAAAGCATAAACCTCCTTTTGTTTAGTAAGTAAAATAAAAGTAGAAGGCGGGTGTGTAACGACTCATTTTCAGTTAATTATTTATACCTCTTTCCACAGTTAAGAGACACAAATGAGAGGCCGTGTAATTTATTCCAGTTTTGGGGAAAATGTTTGTAAATGCTGTCTGTTATATTCTTAGAAAGAAAATTGGAATAGGCAAAAATCATTATCAGTGCTTTTCATTCAGAAAATAAATATTAATGGGAAAAAAACATTTTAATCTGTGTATCTTTACTTGATGGTTAGGTAAGTGAATTAACTATAGCAACTATGAGACGTGGGATTAGGTTGAAAAGGTTAAGAAGAAAAGAAATAGATGGTGATTGAGATCAGAGATAAAGAGGAGCCACTGCCAATTTTATCCTGGTTAAGTGTTTTGCTGTACAGTTCAAAACAATCATAAAAATGACTTAGTAACGTTTAAAAATGTGGGCCCAATTAACAAAGACATACTATTCCAGGCTCAATTTAACCTAAAGATGAGCATCATAATTACAGTGACAGATTATTGTGCCAATATATGTAGTATATAACATATTTCTTTAACTTGAATGATTTAAACACAAATATGATATGAAAACTCTTTTAATAATAATAATAAAAATATAATTTTATTAAGTCCTTTTAATGGACATTGTCAAAAGAGACCAGCGAGGAGTCACAGAGAAAAGGAGGGGGTGGATACTGAGAGAAAGAACAAAGAGTAGAAGAGACTAAAAGAAGAATGAGCAGACAGAATTTATTGTTGAAGGCAGATAGAGGAATGGGCACAGGCGAGAGCACAGTATGGAAAGCACAGATAAAGAAATAAGAGTGAGAAAAAAACTCTTAAAATGAAAAAATATATATTTTAAAGGCGACCATATTATGTAAGAAAATATCCAATAAGAATGAAAACTAAAAGTATGAATGACAGCTGCTAGCCACTAGTGGATGTAAGTGGCCAGTTAGTGATACTCGTATCACAGGAACTAACAGCTTGTCAAATCACACGTTTGAGTTTCCTTCCTTTAGCAGGAAGTGATACCTGTCTATGAGGTGATGAGAGATGAATCTTCTCTTTTTGCCTATAGACTTAGGCCTCAATCCACCTCTGATGCTGGTAGTAGACAGATAGACTGTAGGTAGTAGGCTGTGTCCCAATTAAGAGACCGCACGCTTGAAGTACGCATTTTGAGTGCGATTACGTCACCGCCACGCGACGACGGCTGTCATTTGACATTTTCATTCCATATACACTTTGTTTTTGCATAATGATACAGTTTTGTGTAATTTTGGCAACAGATACCACTGCAGTGGATTCAATCAAATAATCAGAAAGTTATTGAAATGCTGACGTTCAAGGCGTTTAATAAAAGGGACTGGAGCTGATCCTGGATGCGATGAAGCAAGAGGTGGTGAACAAGCTGACCAGGTTGCCAGTGTGCCAGAGACAGCCACTGAGCTGAAGGAGGAGCCCCGTTTGACTTGGTTAGCCTGTGAGACTTTGGAGGCAGCTGACAGGTACTGACAGGCCAACCGCAGCACAGCTCCAGCGCAAGTTGAAGCAAAACCTCAGATGAAGCCATAGAGTAAGACTTTCAGTCTGTATCAAAATGATACAGAACCTGGCAAATTGTCAGGTGACCAGAAGGGGAAAGCAGAACAGATTCCCAAACAGATTAATAAACACTTTATTTAAATTTGAGGCTAAAAGCCTAAACTTCAATTACATCTAAAATATTTGATCAAAAATCCATCATGATGACAAAAATGCATCATTGTCCACTACCAGAAAGCATTATCCAAAATCACTACCCGAAATTTGGCTGTTTATGAATCAACAGTAACCAAGCTCTGGAAAATGATTAACGTAGTCTATCCTATTTTATTCTTTTTTAAATTATTATTTCTAATCCCTTCAAGGCTGAAAATAATGGAACTGCTGTCTTGTGGGTTGTTCTCCATTGCTATGTAAAAATTGAATCAAAGATAATGATAATGTAAATTATAAATTTTAGCTCCTTATAAAGAGCAATTGCTGCAATTAGGCATTCACTCAAGTAGATATTTCTTTTTTTTTCTTTACAAAAAGCTACAGTAAAACATTTGTTAAAATGGATATGCAGTGAGGTGTTTTAGAATGATGCCCCCACACTGCATATTATCATAAGGTTAAGAATATGTTCAGAGGGTTGCACTTAGTCTAGAGTCATTAGTTTGACAGATTATTTCCACCACTCTTATAGCATTTATGAATGGCCATTTATACCTCAGATGTACTCAGACACATCATTTTCAAAGTGAGTTTATGGCACTCATATCAGATGGAGATGCACATCATAAGGCGTAGAAGTCTGTTCCATTGAATGTATTCAGCCTGGCCTTATTTCCCCCCTCTTTTAGTATCTGAGGAACATTTTAATGCTGTATAATTTTCTGTAGTACAAAATGGAAGTCTCATGGTAGATGGTTCATATCTATAGTTTGGGGGGGGGGGAGTTTGTGAACTGTTGTTGAAACACCAGGATTTTTCGCCGTGTTTACCCGCAAAGTATGGTCTGATCTTCATCATCAAGTCCCAAATATATATCTAAAAAAGCACACCCTGACCAAACTAATAACACACAAACACTTTTTACCTTTTCATGTCTTCCACTGAGAAATCATTCACAGTGCAGGCTGGAAAAAGTAAATAAGCTCTTGAATGTAATTTTGCAGTCCCATTTTGCTGCAAGAACCTCTATCGGGCACTTTTCGTAGATGATTATGAGACTTGGACAGAGTTGAGAAATTTTGGACCATTTCTTGAACGGCTGTTGTCAGAAGCGGGCCACAACATGTGCACTGGGAAAAGGCCAGGACTCAGATGTAGACATTCCAAAACATGATTTTTTTTTTCTTTATTTGCTTTTCTTGTTTTTTTATTTGTTCTGTTGATGATTTAATTGTGTGCTCTGGGTAATTGTCACGTCGGATCATTTACCTCTCAGTGTCCTTGACTACTCCATACATTATCCTTGGTGTGCCGTTATGGGTGCATGTCTGATGCAGGGGCGTTAACACCTTTCTTATATCACCACTCTGAAGACCGATGAGCATTGTCAGCAGGTTTACTGACATTCAAAAAGATAAAACTTAAAACAAGACAAAAAATACAGTCATGATATACGTATGTGCAGCATAATATGCATTCATATGCCACCCTGCTACTACACAGCATGTGTCATATGTCTAATTATGTAAACTTGTACTATTGATGCTATCCCAGACGACCTCCAAAATCGCGGGCAACTAGCTTAACAAAAGGACTGGCTTTACAGCCAAATACTGCATTAGCGGGCAACATATTGCACAAAAACAAAGTTACAACTAGTGATGTGATGTTCTGTATCGAGGCTTCGAAGCTTGTGTCGAGTAATGGAGGGGGCGTTTCTGCGATGCGCGTATCGAGGCTTGCTTCATTTATGGGAGGAGCTGAAAATGATGACGTCCGAAGCCTCGCTGCCTGGCTGTACCACGTGACTGGTTCATGAAGTGGTTCGAACTTTGCCGCGAGATATGACAGCGATATAAACCCCTCAGACTTCAATCAAAATGTGGGTATTTGATGGAGAGTTGCGGTTAGTGAGAGTTTGGAGAGAGTTTGGAGGTTTATGAGAGTGAGGAGAGAAAGTCAGGAGAGAATGGAGCCAGCTAAGAAGAGGAGGATGTCCTCCCCTGTGTGGGAACATTTTGATCTTATTCCTCCCAACAAGGTATGTAAATTTCTACAGAAGATGTATTTTCATAATACTGATGGTGCAATACAATTTATGTTAAGCTGTCTTTACTTTTGTACAAGGTGAAGTGTTTGCTATGTGCCAGGGAGCTGGGCTATAACAACAACACCTCATCCATGCTTAGGCACTACAGAGCTTTGCATGAGAATAAGGGGAACACCGATTGTGGAGCAAGACCAGGTGAGCCATCAAATGCCATGATAATATAGCATGCAGTAATGTTACTAAATGATATAATGATATTATACAGCTGCAATAAGTTACGTGTGTGATATTTATATTTGTGGTTTGTCTTTATTGTCTTTCCTCAGGAGAACAATCTCAAATAGATGAAGACCTGGTTAGCATGGTGATTGAGGACTCCCAGCCATTTAGCATTGTGGAGGACAAAGGATTTAAAAGATTTGTTATATCATTAAATCCTAGCTATGTTCTCCCCACTAAAAAGGTCATAAAAGCAGTGAAAATTTAGTTTTTACAGAATAAAATGTGAACAGGCAGGACTGAGGCTCAAAGCCTCAGTGTGTAGCTGTCCATGCCTCAACATTACAAAAGCACAACTACTGTCCACACCCCAACCACACCTCACCTCACAGTGAATGATCATTTCCATTTTAAGCATTTCCAAATAATCATTTTCCATACTGCCAGTATAAATATACACAGTATACTGCATCACTACAATATACATGTTTTACACACTCCTTTTGTTGTTGACATTTACAGGCTGTGTGCAAAAGGCCACACTCTTCAAATTCATGCCAACTAATATTTTTACGTCCAGTAGGTGTCCTACTAGAGCAAATGAAGCTTCAACAAGCTTTGCGCTGGGGTGAACCAATTGGATGAAAAGCTTCAGTGCTTCATGAAGCGTCATCTGCCCATCACTAGTTACAACTTATACTTTAAGTACATACCGGCGATACAACCATAAACAGAAGATGTAGACAGTATTTTCTCCAACAGGACACCATGAACTGCGTGCCGATATGTTTCCCTTCTTTTTGCTCACTTGCTTTGCTTGACTTAGCCGACTTCCTGTTCAATAAAGTTTTTTTTTTTTCAAAACAAAGCCGTTTCTAAAGTGCATTACTTGGAGCAACCACAGAGGGTGCTGTAAACACATAATGAATAACAAACTGACTGAGAATGATATTTTAGTGATACATTTTACAACTTTTGGTGATAACAGAACACTTGGGATCTGTTTTAAAGCATTAGTTTTCAGTTAAGTGTGGAGTATTTTCATACAAGCACTGCCTTTCCATAAATTTCAAGTGTTTTTTCTCTCATTTATAACCAGTGTTGGGACTAACGCGTTATTAAGTAACACGTTACAGTAACGCGTTACAGTAACTACGTTATTATTGTGGTAACGAGCACGGTAACTAGTTATTGTGCCAAAACCAGGAACGCGTTACTCGTTACTGGGATTTAGATAGGCTCGTTATTCGTTACTTCGTGTGGTGGCTATCGCGGAGCTTCCACAGATTCAATAACATTAGCAAGTGGTGGAAGCCAGCAGGTGGATGAAGGAAAAGGGAGGCAGGAGGAGAGACCCGAAGCGGCCGCTGGTCCGAGTGTCAGGTGAACTGAACTTCAGGTAAGAAGTTATGACCTGGAGTGTATCTGGGTCAGATATGAACCAAGTTTAGGTGGAGTTTATTTTCGTTATGCTGACTTTTTTGTACTGCGTGCTAGCTAGCATGACGGAGTTTCTATACAGCTGGGTGGGTGCTATGTTACTGATGTTGAACTTTATTTTGTTCATAAGGTTAATTATTAGAGTTGCCAACCGTCCCCTAAAAAACGGAATCGTCTCGTATTCAGAGAAAATATCATGTGTTTCGTATTGAGGTGAAAAGGAACAGTTTGTCCCGGACTTCAGCTACAATGAAAAGACACAAAGCTGGAGTTATTCTGTGTTTACGCTGCACAGCTGCCTCTTCTCCTCTCATTCTCTCCCCCTCCCTCTCCCGTTTCTACTTCAATCATGAAACTGATCAATGATCAGCTGATCAGCTTTTCTCTCTTGTTTGTTTATCGCCCACTTTGCGCCGAAAGAGGAAACCAGCGGATGTCGCGTTAAACAACAGCAGCACTTTTAAGCTTGATCAGCTGTTGTCAGAATTTATTTAATATTAATCTCTAGTATCAGCTGATGTTGGCTGGAGCCACAGCTGTAAAGCTGCTGGTCATGATATCGGTTTGGTTATGTGGTGAGAGGGAAACATGAAGATGAAACCAGGAGATGTCCTTACGGAATCATCAGAGCTGAACAGGTGATGGAGAAACAGGTGACATGAATGAGTTGAAGTTATGAACTGTTTCTGAGAGACAAATAACACCAGGATCCTTTTCTAAGTAGCTGACAGCTGGTAACTGTGCAGGGGCGGGTCTAGCAAAGTGTTGCCAGGGGTCCATGTAGGGCATTAAAAGGGAGAGGGGGGCACAAGGAAATACTTTCTTATTCTCATTTAAAATGTCTCACTTTTAAAAAAATAATTACCTGAGTCTTGCAACAAACAATTGATAGATTGATACATATATACCATCAGAACAGTGTACATCACTGTCACAACAGCGTTTGTTTTCATTCAAAGGCTTTATGATTTTTCCTATAATGGTGGGCCGGTCTTTAGTCAAAATGCCCGGGACGATTTTTTTGTCCCAGTCCAGCTCTGTATGCAGCTCATCTTCAGTCTGGTGTTACCTACATCTTCCTATTCAGAAGGCAGAATTTCCAAGTTCTGAGTACAATCGAAAGCACCACGACTACAGTTTTTGTGTTGGATGTAAAAAGCAGGCTAGGATAGAATCAGGCGTGGGATTTCTCTCGTGGAAATGTGCACATTATTTTTTCCTTTCTATTGGTAGGTGGCACAGTGCACTGTGGCAAGTAAGCAAGCTAGAAGACTGGCAATCTTGCTGGGTATCCAGTTACGGAAGCAACACGTTAACAAGCGAATTCTGAGTAAAACCAAAGTTACTTTCCCTAGTAACTAGTTACTCTGAAAGTAACGAGTAACTTGAAGTAACTGAGTTACTTTTGATAGAAGTAACTAGTAATGTAACTAAATTACTAATTTAAAGTAACTTACCCAACACTGTTTATAACACCTGTTAGTTGTCAAATACTCATCACTACTACAGAAAGACATGCATAAAGTGTTATTTGTGCAGTCAAATCGTGTTTGTGAATAACTGTCACTTAGATGGAGGTCAGATCACATTTATTAGTAATATAGTTGGAAACTATTGTAATTCCAAAGCGTTTGTGAACTTCATCGTACTTTAGATTGGTTATCTTCCTGATCACTGGTCTCATTTTAACTTTTAATTCCAGTTACACATTGAAATAGTTATGGGTCATGGGTTTATAGGTTTAGAAATGTGAGGGACATTTCACTAGGGCGAAATGATCAAAATCAAATATCACAGCACTGATCTGTCAACTACCAGTTTCCATCAATATTTGCGGTTCAACAAAAAAAGGAAACTTTGTAAAACTGCAAACTACTCAGCTTTTCATGCTGCAGTTACCTGGTATGAAGCTTCGAGAGCATTCATACATTTAAGTCTTTGTAATCATTCACAACTTCAACCACAACTTGTGTGGTTCACTCTATTATAAGATAATACATGCCTCTCATCCCAGTGTACTATCAGGGTCCAGACGTCTATTCAACAGCTTCTCCTCTTCAAAATAATAGTATCGTTTTGGTCCTTAAATTTATGGCTTAAAGGAACCCAACATCTAAGATGCCACAATAATGGAAATATAAATTCCTGTAAAGGACAAACAGAAGCAAAAGGGGAGCCATGGATAAAACAAATAAGGAAGAAGACCATCAACCAACCACAGAATTAGTTGTCAGAATCAGGCTTATCCCCTAAACTAGACCTGGAAAGCTAAAATAATAGAAACTAACACTGAAAAAAGTAGTGTTATTTTTGCTACAGTCCTTTTGGTTTTATCTTACTATTCAAATGAAAATTCTTATGCTCGAAATGTTTTTGATAAGTTAAAGGTCTGGTTAGTTCAGCACCCTTCGAAGCTATGAAGCTATCCTGTTGTAATAAATGCAGGATGTGATTTAGCATTATCTTGCTGAAATATGGAAGGCCTTCAGTGAAAAAGCCATTGGCTTTTGTAATTTGAAAAATACGCTAATAAAACAAAGACATGTTTGACTTGCCTAAAAAAAGGAGAAAATAATATTGCATTAGATTATCAACCTATGACAGCATTTCTATTCGCCAACTCACCAGTCACTTTATTTGGTAGACTGCTTTGCTAGTACCAGGTTGGACTCTGGTCTTCAAAACTGCCTTAAATAAATCTTAGCTGTATAAATTCAACAAAGTGCTTGAAGCATCCTGAGAGATTTTGCTTGAGACAAGATCGTATCATTCAATTTCCTCAGATTGGCTGGACTTCCATGATGCAAATGTTCCTCCACATCCGTTGGATAAGGATCTAGTGACTGTGGAGGCCATACTCAGGACACCCAAATAGAAATCCTAGTAAACCAGCAGTTTCTGAAATATTCTGATGAACACATCTGGCCTGAGCAATGATGTTACATTCAAAGTCACTTAAATGACCTTTCTTCCCCATTCTGATGCTTGATTTGAACTTTAGCAGGTTGTATTGACTGTGCTTACATGACAAAATGCAGTTAACTTTTTCTTGTATGTTTTTAATTTGTAATTCCTTGTTCAAAGACCTGGACGTGGGTGAACTGGTGAACCTAAACTGGTTGTTGGTTTAGCCCTGTAACAGACTTGTCACCTGCCCAGGGTGTACTCCACCACCAGTGCAACTCCAAGCTGGTTGAGTAGTTATAAAAATGGATCTATGATGATGGAAACTGACTTACTTTTAAAGTAAGTGGGATAATCCCCTATTTGGAGTAGGCCAAATCCTTCTCCATGTTGACCATTATTGACTAAACAATGTTTGCAATGACAGACTGGTTTTGTTTCTGTAATCACTAATTAATTCATTCAATCTGTCTGTCAATGTGGTTCACTGCCTCTTTTCTTTGCACTCTTTTGTTTCAGCAGTTTGTTCTTCTAGTTTCTCTCAGGACTTCCTTTCAGTCCATCTGAGCTTCAGTCTGTCATCCAAAAGCCTCCCTGTGTTCTTTTATTTCTTCTGCTCTCCTCAGTCTCTGCTCACTCTGTGAATTAAGACTAGTTTTATAGGATGGAATCAGCCGTGTTATTATCATCAGCAGTGCTGACGAATGTCCCTTTACACAAGCCTCGTAATGCAACAATCAATTCGAGGCTTTAATTATTAAGTGAGTATTGGTGTGCGGCTTGCATTAGCAGAGCTGGAGACTCATAAATGATTAAAGATATTCAGTCTGACCCAGCATTGTGTGTATATTTGTGTGTGTCTAAAAGAAAGATTGAGAAAGCAGGGTTTAGAAATATACCGCCTTGTCGATGTACAAAAAGCTTTTGACTCGGCATGAAAGATTGCAGAGTAAATTAAGTGAATGCAGTATTGCTGGTAAAAAATCCATGAATAATAATGATGAATATGCAGTAAAAACATGATTTTATAAGGAGGCAGAATGCGACAGGGCTGGAGGTTCACCTCTAATGCTTATAGATAAAGTTGGCTATAAACTGGACCAGTGCCACACACAGCCACCCCCTCCCCCCCCCCCCAAAGAGAGTCTTTGACATGAAAATGATATATCTCCTCTGACAATCCTATCACATCATAGCGCCCCACACTCATCCCCTCCCCAGCGCTGCTATTGCACAGACCAAATCGCAGGTTTTGATACTGATCGAGTTAAAGTAATGCCAGCTAAATGTTGCTTTTGAAACCTCTCAAGTCTTAAAACTTTCTCCGTCAATTGAATGCCCATCCAAGGTTTACTTTCAGTTTCTAAAAGGTTCTATCTGTACACTTTTGCCTCTCTAAGCAGCAGGTCTCTCCTTTACTTTGCCTGGTACAGTTTACACAGTTGCTCAATTTGACCGGTGCCCGGGATTACAACTATGTGGGAACACAGGCCATAAGGTACTCAGAGTGTCATGGTACTGGCTCTGTGACCAGGTGTTTTGTGCATGTTTTAGTTATATTCTTTGATTATTGTAATTCATGTGTTCTATTTTCAGTCCTAGGATTTTGGACGTTCTGTTCCTTGTCTCGTCGCTCTTGTCTCCATATTCCCTCTGTCTCTCCAGTAAGTCATGTTTCTGTCTCAATGTCTTGTCTGCGTCTTTGTGTTTGTCTCGTGTTTTATTTTGATAGTCCGTGTCCTGTGTGCAGTGTATCGAGTTTTGCTTCCTCTTATCTCGTTAGGTCTGATTTGCCCCAAGCTGTGTTACCACCTGTTCACCATCCTCTCGTTGTCCGGCTTGTGTTTAAGTCCTGTGTTTTTCTTTTGCAGCTGTTGTGTTGTATCTGCTCCATGCTGTGTGTTGTCTCTTTGCCTCCTGTTTTGCAGTGTTAATTCTTAGTCTCCATGTTCAGGTTTTTGTTTGTTTGTTTTGCATGAGTTTATTTGATGGAGTGTTTTTCCCAGCAATAAAGCTGCCATACCTTTCCGTGTTCGAGTCCTGCAATTGGGTCCTCCCTCCCTCCTGCCTGCTACACAGCAAACCTTGACACTGAGAGAAACGGCACTTGTCCCTCCTGTTATTGTGGAGTGTAACCTTTGTTTTGCTCAGAGATTTCATTGTGATGACAGAGAGAACTGCATAGTGAAAGTGAAGCTTATGAGAAACCATGGAGTCATTATTCTATGGCAAGTACATTGTCCAATCAAAATTTCCTTTAAATTGATAAGATGATGCCAAAAATAAAGATTATTTCCTGTTTTAAATGATGTGTAAGTGATTGATCTGTCAAATGTATCAAATCAGTTGAAAAAGCAGAATTTGTCTCTTTTTTTCTTACCTTCTCAAGTTTTCTGAAAGTTCTGATATCCAATCCTTTACCACTTCTTTAAGGACGTTAGTCTGCTCACTGTTCTTCAAGGGAGATGTCCCCACAGATGCATACTACAACCAGTAAGTGCTTCCTTCTTGCTTTGTTCGTGTGAAGTAGAAAAGCTTTTACTTCATGAAGATTTATTTAATCATGCAAACTGTACAACTTCCCTGAAAACTAGCTCAAATATTGAACTATGATTTCTTGAGATGAGATCATTACCTTGCTAGCCCCAAGGTGCAAGGTTTTCTGCAAACCCCTCAAAAATCACTAAATGCTTACGTTCAACTCAGAAAGAGAATTTTTGGCATTTCTGCTTAAACAGTGACTGCAATAATTGCTTGTTGAAAAAGCTGACAAATAGTTTTGTGTGAATCAACAAAAAGCTCCGCTGAGTAACCGTTTCAGCTTTTCATTTTCTTAAATTCATAGCAATTTTAGCATCTGTAATCATCGCAATTAAGTTGAAAATAGACTGACGAAATGGCTAGAATGACAAACTCAGGATCCACTTTCTGGCATTTTTCTGGTCTTTCAACTACATTACACATTCTCTGTGCACAATGTTTGCTCAGTTGTCACTGGGGATACATCTGTTGACAAGTTAAAGAATAAACTTTCCAGGTAAAACGATTTGGAGATGATCTTTTAACCTCTAAAGTCAACCTGCAGGAAGAAAGCAGAGCTACCGTTCTATATCATCTTTGTGCAGTATGATACAGTTTTTATATGGCAAAAGGCCAATAGTGAGGTGACTTGTAAACCTTGGTTGGCCTGAGGCAGAGCAGTTCAGCACACTGTAGTACTGATGACTCACTACATGCAGCACTATGTTTTCCTTTTCTTTGAATGTCAGATAATGCCAGGCAGTTTCTGTGCATGCTCTGCTGCATTACAGATACATATTATAAAGTATAGAGCAATAGACATATATACCTCATTAAACTGTTGGTTGATATAAGTATGATGTCATGCTGCAATTTTGTGAATTAGGATGTCATAAATTCGCACATGCTTGTATGAATGAAAATCCCACTGCGTCTCTTGAGGAGGTCTTCCAAATTTCTGAGAGCTTTAGTTTGCTTGATGCTGGCTTAGACCCGGTGCAATGTCTGACGAGGTGGTATGAGCGAGGGTGTTGAGCTAATTGCTTCTGATTGCATATGATGTGAATTAAATGATCTCCCTACTTTGCTTCTTTTCTCGGATTGACTGTGTGTGCCTGTGACCGCACATGTGTACAGTGTATACGTCTTGCCTGCACGTGCAGGTGAAGTCATGTGTAGGGGTGTGTTTTATTAATAATTTTTTTTTTGATTGAGTCTTTGAAATCCACTAATGTGAATCTAGTCAGTGGATGCCTACAGTCTGAGGAAATCAAGTGGAAAAGTGTGAAAAGCTTTGGTTGTTCAGGTGCAAGGCTTTGTAGTTATAAGGTCTTTGATATTTGGCAACTTTATAAAGCCAAGCCAGACAGGGCGTGCAGGTAGGAGCAAGAGCAATTACCTCAAAGCTGATCTAGGATGCACAAAACTTGCATGAAAATTCACTGACATTTCATTTTAAGTATATTTATTTTTTTATTATTCAATTTCCTAGCTTGCTGTAAATTCAAGCGGAGGTTAAAGTGGGATTCTGCAGGCAAGTGCTTCATTAAGGAGACACGCCTCACTCAGTTTATTTGTATTATGAGCTCTGCAAGATTTGTCTTTTGTTCTGAGTTTGCTCTTTGTAGATTTACCCAACTGCATTCTACAGTATTAAAACTCCCGAATCACCCTTCATTGTTTTGTTTTGTTGCGAAACCGAGAAATAAGTGTAGAGATTTTCTGAGTTATTCACAAATGCAGTGTATAAAACAAAAAGCTTTGTGCAACTCTAATGAGCTTGAAAGTGAACATTTGGTATGGGCATTTTTTTCACTATAGCCTAAAGTGGGAGGATTAGGGAGGATTCGTTGTAGTTTCTTTAAATAATCATCAGGAATAGTTCTCCAGGCTTCTTGAAAGACATTCAAAGCTCTTTTGATGGTGGCTGCCTTTTGTTCTGTTCTCTATCAAGATGAACCCACACTGCTTCAGTAATATTAAGGTCCAGGCTCTGGAAACCAAAGTGTTTGTGTGGTTTTTCTATACATGTATGTATTTATTGTATTGGAAGTGTGGGATTACCAATCAGATGCCTTCTAGATGATACTGCATGGTCAATCCAAGTATGACTGCTTTCCTATGTTCTTAATTCCTCCATTTTTGACAAGCTCCCAACACCACTGGCTGAAATGCAGACCAAAACTATGACAGAGCTTCCAGACGACTGTAGACAATTACTGCTGTCTTGACTGTCTTAATCTATTCTGTGCACAGTAACATTTTAAACCAGAAATTTCACATTTCAAATCAGCACTCCCTAAAACCTGCAGCCACTGATTGCCAATGTTCTTGTGGAATTTGGCATAGCTCAATCTTTTCATCTTCTTTCAGAATGGCTTCTTGACAAGCACCTTTTCACTGAGACCATTTCTGATGCACCATACTGAAAATGCCAGGATTGTGGTTAAATGCTCACCTTGATGGTGGAAAAATGTATCAGAGGAATTTTTCATAGTTTCAACAAAAGAATTTAGAACAAAAGACCTTTAGAAAGCCTCCTTCATCTTAAACTTGTTCAGGAAGTTTAAGACGAAGGAGCCAAGGGCTGTTTACCCGTTCACTTATATAACCCTGATGTCTTTTTGAAACTAGAGTGACTCTTTGCGAGCCATTAAAACCATTGGACCTGGATAAATGTGGTGTAAAATCGTTCAATTTATTACTACTTATCATTGCCTATGAAGCATTGCCTAAAGTCTGAGTTTTTTCATCACTGACATAGCTGGTATATAACATATTTTGGTGAAAGCAACTGCATGATAGTTCCCAAGCTAAATATAGTGTGTACATATACAGTAGAAAAGGATGTAAAAGCACTACTGAAGGTTAAACCCTCCAATGGTGTTTAGCATATGAGAATAGATTCCCATTTTTGATATTTGCTGTAATTTCTTGTAGATTTCACTATTCATTATCATTACCCCGGTCTGGCATTTGGCATACTGGGGAATCTTTTTTTAAAAATCCAGACTCCTCGTGGATATCATTTTAGTATTAATAAGAGAAAAAAAGAGGATTCTAGTAAACAAAAATCACGATGGGCACACACTTCAGATAAATTCAGTTCAAGTTTTCCAAAAGGGGAAGAAAATGCAAAAGAGTTGCAGATTCTCTTAGAGTGAAATGATGCATAAATATGGATTAGAAAATAATGCATAATTAATCTATCATGTTGCGCTGTAATGTGTGCTTTTACATATATACATAATAAATAAACAGTGAAGATTCCAGGATTTAGAAGTGGAATTTATTTAGTAATAAAGTCAAAGAAAATTTGGGTATTTTTCACTAAAACGCTCACTCTAAGGGGATCACTGTGTGCAGAGTGGGTTTGTGGTGGTTCAAAATGGTTTTGTTGTGTATATTTATGGGATTTTGCACATGCATGTATGTTTTGAGCTCCTCATAATTCGGTCTGAACGCAAGTACATAAATCATTCAGTTATAGAGCAGCAACACGTGATCAGAAGTTGAAGAGACCTAAATCTTGTCGAGCACACATTGAATCTGTTTAATCAAACACACAGCAGTTGGAACAAGCAGCACATAAACTTAAGCACGACGCCTAAGACTTCCAGCGGTCAGCGTGAACACCGATGAACACTCTGTTATAGACCAAACTTTCCTGGTGGTTTTTGTTAGGCCGCCAACATTCACTGGCATGACTTTACATTGTGTCAACCCCCATGTTTTAGCAATAGCACAGGGCCCATATTCTGCCCACTGGCAAACCACACTGTTGTTTGTTTCTCGCCTAATGTCTTTGCTTACATCAGTGGTATTTCAATAAGCTATTTAACATGATTTATCGATATACAAAATTCAATTATGGTATTTGGTAATTACCCTTCGATGGCCCATCACAACAGAATGAAATCCCAGCAGCGATAAGAATTAGGGTAGGACCGCTCAGAGTCTAGATGATGAAGATAAGATGGAGGCTTGGCTGTAGTGACTTGGGAGTAGGTGAGCTGAATGCAGGAGTCTGCTGTTTAGGGAGAATGGAAGATGAGCAGGGAAGTTTAAAGTAGGCATAGTGGAGGTTGATTGGCTTGAAGAAGGCATCCAGGATGATGATTGGACTATACTGTAGCAATGATGTCAGCACTGACTTTTACTGCATGGGAAAGTGGAAGGGATGTAAAAGAACTGAGTAGAAGCCAAATGCCTGGGAAAGCAGACTGATGACTGAATACAGATCTTATTGAACTTATGTAAAAGCTTCATTTATATCCATCACTGCCAACCGGTCGCAGCAGATCGCTGCCCCTGCATCAGCCTGGCTCTGCAGGGTGTTTCTTCCTGTTAAAAGTGTGTGTGTGTGTGTGTGGGGGGGGGATGGGAAGTGGGAGAGAATTTTTCCTTCCCACTGTCACCAAATGCTTGCTTAAAAGGGGTTGTTTAGTTGTTGGGATTTTCTCTTTGTTATTGTAGGGTTTTTATCTTACAATATAAAGCGCCTTGAGGTGATTGTTTTGTTTGGTGCTATATAAACAAAATTGAATTGAATTTCATAATATGAAGTTATTCGTAATCGCATACATTCCTGTTTTTGTTGTCAGACAAATGTACAGGCATGAAACGGTGACACAAATATAAACCAGCCTTTTAGTCCATTGTCTAACTTGCGCCTCTTCTTGGCTTTTGTGCAGTTTTGGCTTATTGTTAGTGAAGGATATCCTGTAGCAATATACAATATGAAAAAATAAAGTGTTTTTAACATTAAAGGATGCAAACTTGTCCTTTTAGCCCTCCCACAATGAAGTTTCCAATACAGTTGTTTATTTTTACCCTATAAGTCGTATTTAATACCGACAGTGATTCTTTTAATAAACTTTGCCAAAGATGATGGCAGCTCAATGTGTTTTATCACATGGGATTGTAGTAGTGGTCACGGATAACAGAAACATATGCATTCTCCTGTTAAGCAGCACAACCCGGACTGATTGTGGATCAGCTAGTTCACTCACCAACTGAGAAGCTCTTCACTAGCGTACATACTGCCAGGTGGCTGATTGCTGAATGAGGCTAGCTGTGCACTGGCTCCTCATAAGAAATGGGTGGCAGCTGAGCTCTTGATACACCCACACAATAGACAGACCTGCTAGGGCTGTAGCGGACAGATTTGTTTCTAATTTTAGTTCTGCACACAACCATAGTTTTTAATCAAACAATTGAGATGCGACTGAAGTAAAGAATATCAACTTTAGTTCAAGCAGTTCAGAAACAATTTACACCATTGACTGTTTAAACTTTTACAGCCTTCCCATTTTCCCATTTGCTGTCCTTGACAACCTGACCTCTAGAGCCCATGGACATCACCAAATATTCTGTTGGCTCCCTTAAGATGTTTTACTGCTTTGATGGAGCCATTTGAAGGGACATCTTATTCCTTTGTCTTGAGAATATCTTGGGTTGCTTCTGAATTGTGCTTTGGGTTTATAGCCATTTGCACTGATCAGTTTTGTAGCATTTGACTGAATCTGAGGAGAGAGCATAGCCCTGTACATTTCAGAATTCATCCTGCTACTTCCATCAACACATCATCATTTAACTCTAGTGACCTGGTTCCAGTGGCAGTCAGACATGCCAATTCCCCTCTACCATGTTCAACAGACAATTTGGTGTAATTTGAAACACGAGTAGTTAAGTTTCCCTGTGAATATTTTCCTCTTTTTATTAAGAAGAGGAAAGTATCCTCTTTCCATCCTTTTCCAAGAAACTGTGCAGGATCTTTTAGATGTTTTCTGGCCTAAGTCAAATTCAAATGTCCTGTTCTGTGTGTAACCAGTGGTTTGCACCTTTTTGTAAATGGACTGATTCTTTTATATAGCACTTTTCTACTCTCCCTGAGTACTCAAAGCACTCTATACAACATGCCACATTCACCCAATCACACCCATTCTCACAAGCACTTTATCTACACTCAGTGCTTTCTAAGTACATTCACACACATTCATACTCCGATGGACGCATCGGAGAGCAAGTTGGGGTTAGTATCTTGCCCAAGGATACTTGACATGCAGAGCCAGGGATCTAACCAACCTTCCGACCAGTAGGTGACCTGCTCTACCTCCTGAGCTACAGAGGGTTTTTGTAAATCCTCTGTTTACAACAAGGTGCATTCATGAAGGCCTCTTGACTGCATCCACCAGAGGGTTTACTTAGATCAGGGGTGTCAAACTCCAGGCCTCGAGGGCCAGTGTCCTGCAGGTTTTAGATCTCACCCTGGGTCAACACACCTGAATCAAATGATTAGTTTATTACCAGGCCTCTGGAGAACTTCAAGACATGTTGAGGAGGTAATTTAGCAATTTAAATCAGCTGTGTTGGATCAAGGACACATCTAAAACCTGCAGGACGCCGGCCCTCCAGGCCTGGAGTTCGACACCTGTGACTTAGATGTAGGGAAGATGGTTTTCTCAACCATGGAAATAATTCTGTCATCATGCATTTCATATCTGCAGTCTTTCGGGCCTTTTGGTGTTGCTTTGCCTTGCCCAGTTCATTCCTGTTGTCTAAGAATGCAACATATTCTTGATCTAACAACAGATTATTTTTTCTTTTTTTTCTTTTCCCTCAAGGACCTCAAGTTGAAACTTTCTGTGAAAAAAAGCAAGTTCAATACTTGAAATCACCTCCAGATCTATTTAACTTATAATGAAGTAATGAGAGGACAAAGCTTTATCTGCCCATCCAGCTGCTGCTCTGTCAATTGTCCAATTGCTTTTGAGCCTCTGGAACTTTGTATAAAAATGTCTGTAATTCCTAAACGGTTAATGTAATACTTTTATTAAAGCTGAAAGTTTGTCCTTCAATTTTATCTTTATCATACAGAGGCCAGATTACAAGATTACAGATTATTGTCATTATCCAGTTTATCTAAATATTGACTGCTTGCTTTCCTATCCTTCACTTTTTTTAAAAGAAGTGTTTCAAAACCAACTCTTCCACAACTTACCTGCTCATTTGCTTTTAACTGGTTGGATTTTTTCCCAAATCGCAGAGTCAAGTTAAGCTGTCTGCTACTGGATACAAAGTCAGCTGTAAAAAGAAACTGTTGGGTATTATTAGGCTATTTACTGCTCCATTTGTGGTTTTATGGCTGACGCGATGCTCTCAGGAAATGAGTTTGAAAATGCTTTGTTAGCGGGCAGAGGATTATGAGATTGGGGTCCCAGAAATAGTTTGGCTGCACAGTAGGGCACTGAAACTCAGTAATTACAGAATCTCTCCTGTTTCCTGTGTTGTTACTGTCTCATTTTAGACATTTTTATGAACTGGAATACTGTAACGTCACACGGTTTTCTGACCTTATCATAACTGGGTGCAAATCAATACAAAGCTGCTTTGAGCGAACATCCTAACTAGGATAAAATATTTCTATTCTGGTCAGGTCTCTTTCAGGATGACGATACCTAACATCACTAGGGCCCGAAGGTCACTAAATTGCAACTGCTTCTTGAAATACTCTTCAAAAATTCAAAATACTCTTGTATCTTGTGAAATCAACTAGTTATCTCCAAAGTATACTACATTATAGTGTCTAGTAGTGTCTAGTTCTTGGATTGTTTAGCTTGTTGTTCCAAAATTTGTGGGGCGATCGTGGCTCAAGAGTTGGGAGTTCGCCTTGTAATTGGAAGGTTGCCGGTTCGAGCCCCGGCTTGGACAGTCTCGGTCGTTGTGTCCTTGGGCAGGACACTTCACCTACCGCCTACTGGTGTTGGCCAGAAGGGCCGATGGCGCGATATGGCAGCCTCGCTTCTGTCAGTCTGCCCCAGGGCAGCTGTGGCTACAACTGTAGCTTGCCTCCATCAGTGTGTGAATGTGTGTGTGAATGGGTGGATGACTGGGTGTGTAAAGCGCTTTGGGGTCCCTAGGTGGGACTAGTAAAAGTGCGATACAAATACAGGCCATTTACCAAAATTTCCTTTAGATGTTTAGTTAGTTGACTGGTGTCTGCGATGACCAAAATGTATTCACATTATTTTCACACTAATCAAACCAGTTGGTGACCCTCAGGCTCTAGTGATGTTGGGTATCGTCATCCTGAAGGAGACCTGACCAGAATAGAAATATTTTATCATAGTTGTGGGTGATCACTCAAAGCAGCTTTGTATTGATTTGCAATGACTCTTGCTTTAAGAGGTTACGGGCAGCCAAACCATCACAGCAAAATGCTTCCCCCAGCGTGACGGAGCAACCGGGCTCTCCAGCTCTGTGGGTCAAGCATTCTGGCCTTTACGGTTCTCTTGCTGTGTGCCATACATGCACTCTCCCACTTCTCGATGATGACTTATCTGACCACATTTGGTTTTTGTTGACCTGTGTGACCATTTATTTCATCACTAAACTCTGATGTGCATTTTTCTTTTAATGAGGGGTTGATTCACGGGATCGTCATGGCTGAACATCAGTTTTGGCCAGGATTCACCCTGTTGACTAATCGGCCTATTGGCAAATAAAATAACATTTTCTGATGTCTGTGATGTGCCACGTCAATTTTGTTCTGGCTTGATGTTCAAAGATATAGTGATGAAAAGATGACTTGTATTTAAAAAAAAAAAAAAAAAAAATCATTTCTTATGCTTAGGAGGGGATTGTTTATAATCAGTTAACACCAAAATTGTTATTTTGAGCATTTTTGCTTAAAATAATACAATCTGTGCATTCCTACATAATCCCTGGCAACATAAATGTTAATGGATTTTTTTCTGCGACAGTCTTGCCATTCACTTGAGCTTCTCTGTTATTCCTTACGTGTTACGGTAATGCACGAGTACTGTGCGTTTAGTGTCCTGTCGAATGTCCAATAGATATAAATGCAAAAACATGGTCAAACAAAGAAAATGCAACATAGACAATACATTATAGTAAAAGTTTTGTGTTAAGCTGGTTGCCACCCATTTGTATAAAATGCCCAAATATACTCTGCATAGTATATCTAGTATTGTCAGTATTCGTAATGGTTCTCTTAAGTTGTTTAGGCCACATCTTTACTGACTAAAATTACAAATTTTATACATGTACATTATATCTAAGATTTTTTTTTTTTTAAACTAAGTATTTACCATGCTAACACATTATCCCAATGAATACTTCACATCATGCCTTCTTAGTATTAGGATGTTAGGCCAATGGACGACGGTGTTGTAGATTGAAAATGGTCAAAGCGATTGGTGACAAATTGTTCAAAAATATGCAATTTTAGCTCATTTCCATATTGATGCAATAAATGACTGTAATAATTATGAGATTCATAATGAACTGAATCTGCCTCGTTATGGTTTCATGTGGCGTGTCAATGTATAACCGACACCTGTGCCGCAAACTGATCCATAATCACTACATGACAGAAAACAGGAGGATGTTTCTGACTGCGGGTTTGATTGCTAAATTACAGCTTAATGTGACCGCTCTTGGAGAGTAACTCATTTGTCTCCTCTCCCTCTTTCTTTTTCCACTGGGTATTTTCGTCTGTGAAAAACGTTGCCATTGTGTAGAGAGAGCATGGTGAGAAGAGTAAAAGAGATGGATTAGCCGTCTTAAACATGTAAAAATGGATGGGATGAGTTGGTAGACCTAAAACGTATAAGCACCGCATACATTTTATAACTTAACACTGTTTAAGCTGTTTGGCTGATATAACTCTACTTAATTATGCTATGCTAAATCACTTGTTGTTGTGTGTTAACGTGTAAGTGTCTCTTAATTTTGGAAGGGCCACACATTGTGCATTGTAGAGGGTGGATCATCAGTGATTCACAGGAGGACGATGATGTTCAGTTAAGCAACAAATATTCCCCAAGTTTAATATTAATATAACTTTACTAATTTACTGTTTGTTTCTTTGTTTTAAAACAAGAGAATTTTTTTCCAAGATTTAAATCTTTGTCCATTTTTTTTTTCCTTTTCTTTTTTGTTCTTTCTGAGGTGCTGACACTACGTACGTTTGCAGGTCTCCCAAGTTCAGATGCGAAGCTCGTATTTGCATTCGGCTCATTCTTAACATGGAGTCTATGTATAATTTGACTGTTAAGCCATGGCGCCGGTTTAAAAAGAAAATTGCTGCACCATTTTATGCTGATTTCAACCTGCATGAAGCATTTCAATCTACATAATGTCCTTGTCACATAGTGCCATGGGGGCAGCTTGTCTCTGGTCTCCGTCTCTTTTCTTTCACTTACTATTTCCCCCTCTCTCAGCTCGCCTGTCCCACTCCGTCTTTGCTTTTTTCTGCACACTCTTTTCTCAGCTTATGTTTATGTCATGCTTTATTTCTTTGTCCGTGTCTGCCATAATAAAATACAAGCGTAGTAGTGCTGAATATGTTTGGATAGATACAATGTAAGTTATCATGTGATTGGACTCGCTACATAGACAAATGCCTAAATGTTGACTGACTGCACACAGTTGCACCAAAACCCCATGTATATAGATTTGTGGCTGAATCTCATGGACATAAACAAACACACATTCCCGTTCTTCATGTGTAGCTTTTTTTTTTTGACAGTGGCCACAGGATTTAATTGTGTTCCTGTCAGAAATATCAATTGTTCAATTTCTCATCTGTCACGGGGTTGGGCAGGAGGGAAGTGAACGGTAGGGAGATTTGTTTTCACTGTATAAACAGACTGCGATTCGTGGGATCACAATAGAAGAAAATAAAACTGAATAAAAATGTAGAGAATGGAAAGAAAGGGAGATTCTGCACCACATAAGAAATATTCCTTTATACTGTTGTATAACTAACATATATCTTGTTATCCCTTTTTTAAAATCATATTATTGGCTTCTTTCCAGAAAAGTTTGGAAGTTCTTTTTTTTCACACTTACTAATCAAAAACTTAAGACTGCAGATCTTTTCCTCTGACAGATTTAGGTCCCTGCCTGAGAAGCTGTTGTGTAGCCATTTCAACCCATATCAATTTCTAGAGGTCAAAGCATTTCACTAGAATTCCCCCACCTGTCATGTATATTTTAGTTAAAGAGGTGGAAGTTCCAGCAAAGGCTTCAATGTAATGTTCCAGCTTCTTTAATCTAAAGCTTGTTTAAAATGCAAGAGGTGGGATCACACCAGAGATCAAGGTTTTGGCATCCTTATCTGTCACTTGTGGAATAATGTTCTTAAAGACTTATTTCCCCCCCCCCCCCCCTTGGCTTACTTTCCAGGCATTTAAAAAGGTCTTGAGTGCATAAAACTGTTGACGGCACAAGATCAGCAAATAGAAAACAAAGCAAGGTATCTCAGAAAGAAATCTCTGTGGGGCTATTTATGTGTTTACCCAAAGTGTAAGGAAAAAATGTCAAAAAACCCTTTTGTCTTGATGATTATTTTACACATTTTTGTCTGTATTGTGGGGTTCATGTCTTTCAGTCTTATTTATTTAAACAGGGTTTGCCACTTGGCATTATAGATAGGAAAATTAGCATGAATTTAATCTTAAGGCCAATAAATCAATCTGACCAATACATTAGCTGATACTAGCATATTGATTCTGATGGGTATGTCATCTGATAAGTAACAAGAAACCTTAGTACTTCATTGCCAAGCTAGGTTTGTAAGTAATTTAAAAAAGGTGGCTTTGTAGTCTTTTGTGGCTTCTGAGCAAATGCCAAATACTCCATTATGTTGTGATTAGATGCACTTAGCAATAGCTGGTAAATACGCAAAAGTATTTCCCACACACATTTTACCTGGGCCATTCGCCCAGGTATATAAGCTGCCCGAGCATATTTGGTGATCTAGCCCCGTGTTTCCCATAGACTGATTTATTTGAAGTGCCCTGAGACAATAAAAGCCTTTACTGATACATTTTTTTAAGATGATTAAAATACTGTTTCCTTTTATGCATAAAGCACATTGATTTTGTTCACCTCCTTCTTGACCCACGCTGCATCTACCTCTACAGTGGACGTGTATGTGGATAGTTGGATGCACGCTACCGGAGTCGAAGCAGTATCACGAGGAGCAGCAAGAATTGTTGATTGTTGAACATTAACGGACAGAGCTGGGAGAATTGAAGTTGGCGTTGTATGAAACTGCCCTTATTCACATGCAGCACAAAGGAAGCAGTCTCTCTCAGCTGCACATCATTATCACAAAAGACAATACCTGTGCTACTTCAGTATTGGTGCAAACTAATGCAGTTATTAGTCCTTAAAAATGTATGAGACCACCACTCGGGTCTAATGTGCATGTCATTGTTGCTCTAAATTAACAGAGTTGGTAATTACAGTATCATTTTTTTTCTTCTGTAATGGTTAATCCACCAGTATCCACAAACTCTTTAATCAAACATTTTAACTAAAATAATGTTGTTGTATCCTGAATTTTAAATAACTGTTTACATATTTTTTAAAAACCTGAAAAGTTAAAACCCATTATAATTCTATTACTTATTCTGTTAGTTGTGATTTCTGCGATTAATTTTGGAAATTAATGTGATTGTTATTTTTAGAAATAACATTTTTTTTGTTTATACCCTGCATAATTTGTAAGTAGTAATTAAAAACATTATCCTATCCATCTTTTGATTACGATGTTTCAAAGAATTAGTTTATTGCTACTTGCAATTTTCCTGAAGACAACCACACTGATTTAGTTTTAAGTCACGGTGTGAGAATTCTTAGGCTTTGATTAATTTCTTTGATACCATACACGTGGTCAGATCTTTGTTATCATACTCAAATCACACCAAATAAGAAGACATATCTTTAACACCTGTTTGTTTTTTCTTGTCTTATGACAGGTTGGCTCTAATTACATTTGGTAAGTACTGTACATGAGAAATACAAAACAAAATAAACTTGTCTTGCCAGGCCAACCATTTATCCTTCTGTCCAGTCTGCTTGGACAACATAGGCATCAAAGCGCTAAAGCAAGGGTCTAGCCTGCTTCAAGCAAGAATGTCGCCGCTTACAGAAACCTTGAACCTCAAGTGCAACTCCACAAGGCTTCTCGATATTTGAAATAGCGTATAATTTCTGCTCACAGTTCCATTGTATGAATGGGTGAATCTAGCTTGTAGCAAGTTTTGAGTGGTTATTTTTGAGTGTAAAAATGTCACAGTGGCAGTGGATGACCTGACCTAAGACTTTCCAGGCAACAACTGAGTCACAAAGCTTTTGTGTCCCTCTTCTTCTGTGCTGTGTAATCTGCCAGATTGCTATAGTTGCTTTGCAGGTAGCCTTCATGTAAGTGGGTTTAGAGACTGTGCTGACTACCGAAGGTCATTCTCAGAATTTTTTTCTTATTATGTTAAACTTTTTTTATAGTGTTTTTTTTTTTTAAAGTTTTTTTTTTTTAAGTTTAAGGTAGTTATTGTTAACTTGTCATACTTCATACTCTGATTTTTGCTGATGTTGTTTTTCTTACAGCCTGCTTTTTGCACACTTTCATGTATAGCTTCATATTTAACATTCACTGCTGTGAGATGCTGACCCGTTCGATTCGCTCGGCAAATCCTTTTCCAGGTTTGACTATATTTTATTGGTTTTAAGAGATGCACTGTAGTTATCTGTGCCAAAGGGACTTCCTTTGATCTTTCTGCCACAATGTGAGTTTGGTAATGATGAGCTACAGTTAAATTTCTGCTTTCAAAGTTTCCCTTTGATTTTAATGGTGTGCAGTAGGACGGTGAGTGTGTCTCGTCAGCTGAGAGACGCATGCACAGAGATGCACAAAGTAATGGCCTCATGCTAATGAACACACAAACATGCGTATATGCTGCATGTGTTTGTGCACGAATGCACACTACAATATAGGAAACCCACATACAGTCAGTTTCAACCCAAGCAGACAATTGATGGAGTTTCTTCTTCTATAACTCATCCACACCTCAGTGAAAATTAGTTCCCTCATAACTATTCTTTATGGTTAGTATGGATTTGCTTAGGACAGATTACAGCAAATTATTCAGACAGGAAAGTTTTGTGCTGTTCAATAGTGACTGAAATCTTAATGGAACAGAGAATATATCAAACAGCCACACACAATCCTGCCATATGTATCTAAAGATAAGCGAGCCTCTACACTCGAACTTTGCATTTGTAAAAAAAGAACAAAGGAAAAAAGTTAAAATATCCTTGTTTTCTTTTTTTACATTTACAATCACAGGCAGGCATCTACAGACCAAAAATATGCACCATCATTGCTGTTCTTTTTTTTTTTTTCTTTTTCTTAAACACCTTATCCTTGTGATTTTGTTATTTCACACCTATTAAGCACAGTTGTTGTTGTGCATTGCTGATACGCAGTGGCACAGATATGGCATACATTATATAAATTTCTGTGGTGATGTCGTATAGTTCTGAGGAAAGAGAATAAACAAAGATTTTCAGCATTGATAGGACTCTAAAAGGTTCATTAAAATTCCCGTGGTATCGTCTTTTGCAGGCCGGCGCAGAGAAAACTCTTATAGTGAAGGTCACGTTGCAGTTAAAGTTGTTCAGAACTTCTGAAATTACCGTTATCGTCATTCATTTACATGCGCTTCAATTACATTTCATTTGCCTTCAGCCTACACAGTAAAGGGCTAACCTAACATTTACTGTCTTTACCCACTCATCTCTGCTTCATTTTAAAATGTTTATCTTGTCTTCCTTTTTCCAATCACTCTTTTTCCTTTGAATGATTCTGCCCATTTATCATTATTTACCACTTATTTTTTTCTGTTATAGTTTTACTTCCTATTTAATTTTATTTGTTCTGTATCTACTTTTCGTCTCACTCTCTACTTGCCAATCTTCTGCTTTACAGTGTGGTTGAATCTTAGTCTACTTTTAAGAATGCTTCTACTTGTGTGTCTACAGTGCTCTATTTTGAGTAGAAACAGTGTTTATTCTCTCTACTGCTGATCATAATAATATCAGTTCAGATATACTGGCAAAAACTAGGCTGACATTTTCTTTAATTTAGTAGTTCTAAAAGCCAGATATGTTGCTAAAGTAACGTTGGATTAGTCCAGTTCTTGCTGTCATCATTTGACACAACTACAGAGTTTACCCATTAGTTCTGCTTCTAGCTGCCAGACCCAATTGATTTTCAGTGTGTCTTCTCCAGACTAATATTGTGGGAAAACTGTGCTTGCAGGATCCACTTAGACTTCTGTTAGGATAATATTTTTGAAGCTGTCTGAGCAGGTATCCTGGAAATTTGGGTAAAGGGATGAGTAGTATAGTGTCACAGCAGGGGGCTGTCTGGATGTAAGAGGAAATCTTTTCTTTTTTTTTTTTTTTTTTTGCTCGATTGACTGTGGTGAGACTGAGGCTCTGCACTTTGCTGTGTGTGGATTCTTGTCCACAGCTCTTAGCAGGCTTCAGGGGAGACTGATGGAAAATGGTTTTGGAGAAATGGGTCTCTTTCAAGGTACAGTATGTCTTAAGCAATTGAAGCAAGGCTGCTGAAGTGTAAGCACCTGCTTTCACATCTCACATGCAGGGGCAGGGTGCTGATAATAAACAACTTGGCAGCTGTCTGCCTGTGACATCATGCTTAATGCCCCTTGCAGGCTCCTGGCAGAGATTCAAGCTGGTGGACGCTTTCCGGTCTGGGCGTCTTTGGCTTGACATGACTTGAAGAGTCTGGTGGCAGCTTTCCAGGATCAGGCAACATAGACCAAAATGCTAAGTTGGTTCATGGATAGTAAAGGATAGAAGGCACATCTGACATTAGCCTACCACCAACAAATGGAGGAAAGCATCTATATTTTGTGCAAAGAAACTAATCATTTTTTATAACCAAAGCATGTTTGGTTTTTTTTGGTCTCTAGATTTTTGCTGTCTGCCTGGGGAAAAAATGTGTAAATCATAGTGTGAGACATAAATCATAAACATATAGAATTAGAAAAACAATGGATATCTGCAGCTATTCTTTGTTAACTTGAGGAGCGCAACTCCACAGGTTTCCAAGTACATCTTTTTTTGCAGCTGAATTGACAGGAATGAGATGTGGCCTCTATAAAAATAAAAATGTGTTTTTTTGTTTTTTTTCTACTAGCTGCATTGCAAAACCAAAGTCACATCTTTGGGAGGGTTTTGGTAAATGCAGTTAGATGTGATGCAGCAATGTCCCATTTAAGTATTACATTTGGAATCTGAGGGATTTTAAACACAAAGTTTAGTGTGGTATGTGAAATACTCAGAGAAAGTTGGGCTCTATACTTGAAATCCTGCGAGCATTATTTCAGCCACGCTAGCTTTGTGGGTCTATGGCTGGTCAGTTTATCTTTACTTTAATCTAGACTGAAATATGTCAAGAACTGGAGGGGCCCCCATTAAGTAAAGTGCTAAATAATGTTAGAATACCGCCAAGCTATATTAGAAAAAACGTAGTTCAACATAATAGCTGCTAAACACTGCCATACTGACATTAGTATTTCTGTCAAACCACTGCACTGCTGAAGTGCAGCTTCTTAAACGTGCAGGCATTGCTGCAGACATTTTTGTAATGCACGCTGTTAAGGCGAATTATTGTATGCTGTGCTCAACAGAGCAGGATGCTGTGCATAGGCATAAGGAAATGCAGACGGTGCTCACCAAGCATTATGGAAAGAGTAAAGTAAACATTAATCAGCATTAATCTGACACACAGGTATAACTATATATAAATTCAAAATAAAAATAAATAAAGCAATACTTTAACATTGAACACTTTTTTTTAAAAAGATATCAGGAAGCTTTCCTTCATTCTGGCTGTTATGGTGAATCAGATGCCATTCTTTCTTTTAAAAATGATCTTGCACTTAAAAATATAAAAAAATATTTTTGACAATAACTAAAGGCCTTTGAGTGATACACTCTGATCCGGCCCAGACTTAATATGATATGTCTACTAATGTTTGGTGGCAAACCAGTGGGACTGGACCTAAAATATAGTTATGGTCAGAGGTTTGCCTACACTCTTCATGGGCATGAATGTCTGGGCAATTTGGGGCTTTTATGGTCAGATGAGGCAAAGACTAAGTACTTTACCAAACTGAAGAGATCATCTTTGGAAGAGTGAAGTCAAGGCTATCAACCCTGAGAACAGTATGTCTGTAAAAGTTCTCAGTCATCCAGGTCATCGTAGTCTAAGGAGCTTAGAAAGAAAAGCACATGGACTTCTTTAGGTTTCTTTAAGATGTTTCACCTCTCATCCGAGAAGCTGCCTCAGTTCTAAGAGCAATTGGTGGGGAGTCCCAGATTTTAAGCTCTATGGGAGTGTCCCCAGGAGGGTCATGGCATGGATCTCCTATATATCCTCTACCTAATCACACGATCCACTGGAAAAGGATTAGTTCAAAGGAATCATTACCAGCGCTATACAAATACAGGCCGTTTACCAGCTCAACATTACCATGACATTCATGCCCCTGATAACTATATGTAAACTTTGGCCACAACTGTACATAGGGGTTTCCTGTAGATGCTTGACTGGAGTGGTGTCTGTGTATCTTTGTTGTGTTTCTTAGCAGTTGCAATGTAGAGGCGTGCATCATCCTGTTGAGAGAGGCTACTGTTTGGTCTTCTTGCCAGAAGTTGTTTCCTCTCACAATAAAACACTACAAGAAGATAAAAAATGGCCATTTGCCAGTGAAGAAACAATATGTCTCAGATTTTAAGCACATTTAACATATTGTTATATGACGCTGTTAACAGATTCCATTAACTTTGTTGGGCATTTACATAGATTTTGAGCACTGTGACACAATATTTACAGTGGAAGAAGATGATCTGTCTCTTTTAGTTGCCAGCATTGTTAATGTATTCAATTCTGTGGTTGGGTTTGAGTGCAGATAGATATAGATGAGTGTTGATGCCTTTATTTTTTATTATGAAACAGACTTCAAGGTATATTTTATTTGAAAGATGGGAAAGAGCAAAGGATTTTTTTGTAATCATGGATCATCAGTCCCCTCTCGAGAACAGTAACAATTTTCTGGTAAAAAAAACAAAACTTTTAGTGATGGCAAAAGGTCAACATCCACCTTGACATCACTGTCCGAGGTGTAGCCAGAAATACAACATGGTTGGTTTAGGTTTTGCTCCAGAAATCGTAGTGATAAGAGGATAGGTTTTTTTGGTATTTTTAGATGCTTAAGGTTTATTTTATTATTTATTTATTTTTTTAACTGGACCTTCAGCAGTTTATATGTACTGCAAATGGAATTTGAACAAGAAAAAGTTCATACTGCAACTGTTTAAATGTATAATACAAGGACAAAATTACTGGGAACCCACCTACACTTCTATTTGGCATAAATATCACTTACAGTTGGTTGTAAGTGTATCTAGGAGGGAAGAAATTTCACAAACTGACTTGTTGCAGTGGTGGCATCCTATTACAGTTCCACGCTCGAATTCATTGAGATCTGTAGAACAACCTATTCTTTCACAAATGTTTGTAAAGACTCATTATGTGGCTAAGTACTTTGATTTTATTATCTGTGGCAAAGAGACTGAATGAAATACCTAAAATTAATGATTAAGAAATGAGGGCCAATCCCTTTGTCCATTTAGTGTATGATTTTGCTTATAACGGCAACTTTATCATTGTTTCAAATGGTAAAAGTTTTCTTCTTCACAAATATAAATCAATTTAGGTTTAGTCAGATGCTCAGTTGAGGGATAAAGGAAAATAGTTACAATTTTTTGTTGCATTTGTTATTTAGATATTCTGTTAACTAACACATTCAGTCTCAAGGACTGCAGCAAGTTAGACAAAAGTTTCCAAATTCTGTGGCTCCTGGTTAAACTTGCGAGATTTTATGTCAGCAGCAATCCTTTGGGGTACTTGGGGGTTCAAGAGAATGTTGTCCTGCCTGGGTTCAAAGAGACTCTTATTTTTGTCTTTATTTTGTTTTTTGAAAACGGTGTGTCATCATCATAACAATATGACATTTGACATCTCCCAGGTTTCCTCACATTGTGGACAAAACCTCAAGCTTCATTGTCATTCTGTGCACAGACATGTACACATGGATATACTCTATTCTTAGAAGAAGCAGAAGGAGAAAAACACTCTCTCTCACTTTCTCCCCATACACGTACGCAGACACACACTGACACAAAACACACGCAGTAAAACAGGAAATGGAGACAATGATGAAACCTGTGTGTAATGTTCTGGCCTGAAACACCCAAAAGGACTGACAAACGTCAATCATTCCCTCAAAACAGATTATCATCTATGTTTCCGAAAACGTGACAGAGCGATACAAAGGAAGTCCCACTCATACTTGAAATTGGAAAAGAAGATCAAACATAAAACGTTCTTGGCTATTCTATACACATGGCAAGAACAACGGTTGTAGTGCCAACTTTGTCATAGCGGGGCTTCATTAAAATAAACAATTGAAGTTAAGATAATATTTACATGTAGGTTTCTTTTGTGATTATTAACCTCCTAAGACCCGAACTCTTCCACGGCATGCATTTTTAATTTCTCTTTGATATTTGGGCTGATTGGGACCTGATGAATGTAAAAACAAAGAATTACCAGATTTTTATTTTTATTTTTTTTTTACCAAATTTTTGTTTCTAAGAAAAATGAGAGCCATATATGAGGATATTCGTTTAAAATTTCGATAGAACAGTAGCAGTATAATGTCCTCGTAAGCAGATATCAGGCTCTTGTAGAGCAAAATTGAGTATTTTGGTCTAAATAACCCAAAATGTGATGTCCACATATGTGGACGCCAGGTCCTAGGAGGTTAAAGAATACCCTTCCTTTGAAGGGTTAAGAACCATTATATGTAAGTCAATACGCACTGAGAGGTAAACAAATGTGATTAATCGTCTGTAGTTACAGCTAAAGACCTCTGGACTCCATCAAGGCTTTTTTTTTTTTTTTTTTTTTACTGATAACATAGTCTTGCTTGCTTCACTGGACCATGACCTATAGCACACAGCCAGGGTGTCTGCAGCAGTGTGAAGCTTTTATGATGAGGGTCAGCTCCCCAAAGTCTAAGACCTCAGGACTTTACTGGAAAATGATGGCTTCTCACTGTCTTAATGGTATTGGCACAGCTTGGTACCAGACTACCATGGTGAACAGAAAGCTAAGAGAAGATGAAGCTGTCTTGATTTCAGCCCTCATCTGAGTCTTATGTAGTGACAAAAAGAGTTTGTCTGTTGGAGCTACACCCAACACACTGTCTGCACAGAAATCCAGATAAGGTTTTCCAAAACTTAAGCCTCAGTCACATAGACATAGAGACTGATCAGTTGGCAATATTTTTCATCAATTTCAATGAAAAATATGGCCAACTGTGCCAATGTGTCAGCAAACAAAGCAATCACACTTTCAGGCTTTTTTCTCTTTTTGTCACCAATTTCACAAAGCAGTAACACTTGCCACTGGTCTGGGAACATATTTTTCCCCTCTATGGTAGGAGGTGATGGAAGGAAAAATAAGTGCTTAACTTAATTTCAGATATGGTGCTATAGTGCTTTCTTTATTGAGACTTACATAATTATTATTGTTATCTTAGTTCAACATGTACCCTACCAGATAACAATTACTGGTCTCCAATGAGTTACATCTTCATAACATACTCGATGGAAGAAGATCAAGCTGAACCAAGAGGGATAGAAACTTCAGAGGAGCCTGAACAACTTCACAAGAAGTCACAAAGGACGTTCAGTTTCCACCCAAGATGGATTTAGTTCACATTTTCAGCAATGCTGTCATGTTCCCTTGGGAGCCTCCCTAAGCTCATAGTGATCACAAATCCTGCTGCAACTACTGAAGAATCCAGCTCAAGTCATTCAAAGACCCTTTTCCTAAACTATGGTCTCTTTGTGACAGAAAACCACAGCAATCCAGGCAGTCCTTAGAGATCATCTGGCACTATGAGCGACTGAAGTGTATGAATGTCTCTAGCAAGCTTGTGGAGTTCAAAGGACTTGGACCAAAGTCCCTTAAGATGAACAGTAGAAAATTATACATGCTATGCGAGCTGATGATTATTGCACTATAGTACGAGTTAGATAAGCATGCATGTGTGCTTTAGTGTATGTGCCCTTTCTAACTATCAAACTATTTCTTCCTGGTAGGAGAAACCAGACGGTGGGCAGGTGGAGAGCTATATTTTGAACTTCTGTGTTGAACATCTGTTACATGAGAATATAGGGTTTATTAAAAAATTTAATTAAAGGAGCCAAAGCCTGCATTGCAGGAAATTAATTCCTCTTTAAGAATCATCCCACAATTCACCAGAGAAAAAGAGGTGTTGTTAAAGTTCCCAACTAACTTCAGAATTATTTGCTTATAAAGAGTTTGGTATGAACATCTGAAGTGTGCAGTCCTTGTCTATAGACCAATAGTTTTTTTTTTTCCCCCTGCCCACAGTCTATTGGTCTACAGTAGGTTATGCTGTAAGAAATTATCACATAGAGGTGGGCAGTATAGCCCCAAATTATATAGTGATATTTAAAGGAATTCTGCAAGAATATTTGCAATGCAATACATTGCAACACAAAAAAAGAACAATTTTTTGCATTGCAGCTTGCAGGCATTTATTGGTGCAAACAAATTTAAGGATATTTTCCATCCTCCTTTGCCTTTGATGTGCTGTCATTGATGACAGGCTACCTAATTCTAAGTGTGAAGAGGTGGCAAAAAGCCAGCAGTCTTATAGTGCTTTAGTAATGACACAGAAAAATTCAAATGTAAATACAAAAGAGTTCTAGAGTTCTCGGTAGAGGTTTCCCTGGAAACTGTAGCTATAACAACTGTTTAGCACTTCAGTTTAACAATAACTAAAGTAACTTAATCTCATAACTGCCCACCCAATATTCTCACATTATCATATAATAAATCTCCCTATGTTGTTGGCTTCAGTTCAGCTTTTTAATCAGCTACATAACCACATAAGTCCCACATAACCACATCACCAATTCCCATACACTTTCAAGTGCTCGTCAATTAGAGTGCAGCTTGCAAGTGTTCAAGCAATGGTCCGTTAAGTCTCTCCCTTTTGTGTTGCACATCGTCTACTAGTATCATCTCCTTGTGTAACTTCATAGCCTGGTTGTACTCAGTGGTTTGTTTTCTGTCTCACGTAGAAAGCGAAGGTTTTATTTCCACCTTTAGAGGTAACGCTTTTGACTGATTCCTCGCTTAACCACTCCCGTGATACTGAAGCAGCTCATCTTTCAGGTATTAAATCATCATTACAGGCCGACATCCTGCTCTCACTCTCAGAACATTAATGCATGCCGATGCTATGTCAGTAATATCATGAGATGACACCTTTTTATAATCACGTAAGTATTTATACCGATGTTATTGTGGATGGTATGATATGGCACAGCCCTACTGGCTACTTGATAGATTTAAATTGACATTAGAAAACTCACTACACAGTTTAAAATCTCCCTCAAAACCTTTTCTGGTTTAATTAAATAAAAAGTATGTCTGGTTTAATTACCTCCATTTTTTTCAGTCATTAATTTCTTTCATTATTTTTTATTTAATTATTATAGCCATTGAAGGAAACGGTTTCCAGGGCCTAATCCGTGGATCGACTTCCTTCGAGGCGTGGACGTCTATCAGCAGAGAATGTACCTTCACCTATCAGCAGAGAATGTCCCTTAGTCTGTAACACAGTCAAATATATTCTCAAGTAATATTCAAGCATGCCATTCAGCGTGTTAGTACGAGCTCGGGAGCAGCTTGGGAGAACAAGAAAACAGAGACTGCTTCAGGTTGTCTTCCCAAAGTGACTCAACTTTATTCTCAAGTACAACAGTTTATATAGAGGGAAAAATTCATGAGACAGCAGATTATCAGTTTAAACCAGTACAGACCAAGATAAGGGAGCGTCTTCCTGCCCTTGGGTGAAGAAGCATCCTTTGTATAGTTTATTAGTTCAGATACAATTGTGATTATCTCAGCGACATATTTTCAAGGCACGAAATAAAGAGTTCTTTCATTAGTGAATTCTGAAACAAACCATCTGGCCTTCAACAGGCGTCTCCTAAGAGATTTAGAAACTAATGTAGCTGAGGGAGTGATCTCTGTGGTATTTCAACCTTGTACCAGCCTGTGATTCTCACACATCAATTCTTGGGTCAAAGAGAAAAATAACTAAAACAAAGGGGCCTTATGAAATGACAGAGTTTTCCTGCATAATGTCACTATAAAACAATATCCAGTAAATGCTACCATGGTACTAAAATACCTAACAGCCATCATGCTGATTATATTTATTGTGTTTTTGTTTTGTTATTCTTGTTTAGTTTGTAACTGTATGCATATGCTAGAAATAATAATAAGATAATACTCTTTAAAAAAAAATCAATAGTTACAGAGTTACCTGGAGGCTCCCGGAGGGAGGTGTGAACAGGTCCATTTGGAAAGATGCGTCACATTAGCAATTCTAAACATTTTAAAGGATTTATTCGTACCAAAACAAAGTCTGACGTCGCCTGTCACAACAAGAATGTTGTTACGTGACAGGGCGCTTTTGTGGGAACGACAGCATTCGTTCATTGATGTCAAAATAGAACAGGGGGTACATTTAACTGAGAAAAACATTTACAAAAAGGATAAGATGCAGAAAAGAAAGGTCGGGTAGACAGTTTGAATTGAGGATATTGTTTTTCAGACACCTATTACACTTGCTTTGTCAAACTGAGCATTGGAACATATTAAAATGCCTCAAGTTTTCTCTTCTGACCTTTGCATATAGAACAAAAAACATATTTGAGATAGATATAATGTGATCAAGAAACTAAAACACGGTCATGCTAGATTTATCTTTAGATCTTTATTGGGAAAAAAATAATACTGTTAGCCAAGGATTATGTTTTTGTCTTTTGAGCAACTGGAGTCCTGCTGTCTGCATAATTATACTCACAGACAGGTAGAAGACATCTTGTACAATGAGCTGTAGCAGTAAAAGTTTATATTCAGACTTTCCGTAAAAGGTTTTATTCTAACACCGTCTATGCCTGAATCATCTTAGAGTTTGTGACTCACCATTTCCAAAAATACATTAAAAAAAAGATGGTTTCTCTGAAATGGTGGTAAGAGGGGAAAGAAATATTTAGATGTATAGATAAAATGAACTTACCAGAAATTGGTACAGGAAGGAGATCCTATCAACTTTCTCCCTACTTCAATCATTTTCATGAACAGACATTCTGGTGTGGGTTTTAAATTTCCTACTTCTCATTTTCTTTTTGTCACTTTCTCACTAATTTATAATCTTATCTTGGTTTCCACACTCTCCATTATGTCTCACTGGGTTATCTGTACTGCAGCCTCCTCTCTTTTTCTTTCAGTCTGTCATGCAGTCCTTTCTTGTCTGTGTCTCTCTTTCGTGTTTCTTATTGATTTGATCCTGTAGTCTGCCCCTAATACTCAGTCCGGTTGGGTGGTGGCACAAGCTCATGATGCAGTGAAATGTCAGGTACCTTTGGGAAGACGAGATTAGAGAGCTCAGAGCGATCCGTCTGTCTTTGCCCCCTCTTCTAATCATTTTTTTCTCTCTCCCCTCGCTTCCTCTTTCTTTTCCACTCCTTCATCTCACCCTCTGTGCTGTTTCCTTTCCTCCCTTCTTGTTACTCTTTCCCTTCACTCTGCCTTCCTAATCCTCTCAAGTGCTGGTTTTTCCTAAACCATATTAACACAGGGATCATCTTTGAGTTGTTAAATTTAAATGGAGCTGGGATAGATCTGGCTAGCTTCTGTCAACTTAAAACCGTGTGTCTGAAGAGGAATTAACATCAGCGATTCTTTTTTTCACAGGCAACTCTTATCCCTCTGAATTTTAGTGGCCATGGGGTCAAGAACTTTGTTTTACACACGGCGAGGTCGTGGCAAGGTTGGACTGTTATGAAAAGTCTTCAGGGTAAGAGCTCCTCAGCCAGTGTGATGATGGCAATTGATATCCTTGTCAATTAAACGAGAAAATCAGACTGATTGATTACACTGACTTTGCTGGGCAAGGTTAAACATGGTCAGTACTTGCACTGAATAAGCATCTAGGAGCCATTTGAAAGCAATAACAATCATATTTTAAATATTGGTGAAATTAGGGACGTCACCAGAACCGCTACCCGTCCCTTTTAATAACAAAATTCTGAAAATGTGACAGTACGTTTTTTTGTTTTTTAGTGCTCTGTACTGTAGGCAGCACAAATAATTTTAGTATCTAAGTATTAATTTGTTAACAACCGTACCATCTCATTAGATACTCAACTGTAACGGTATTGATACCCGTGCTATCGCTATCTCGAATAGCTAGCACACAACTTCACACAGCGTCTCATCAGTAGCAGCTGAACATGTGAACTGTAGTGCAGGAAACTTGGTGAAGTGTATTAAAGACTGACAACCTGGCCCTTATGAAGAATTTACAAAGAACAGCTAAACCCATCCACATTAAGGGGACGGCTGTGGAGCGTGTGAGCAGCTTCAAGTTCCTGGGAGTCCACATCTCCGAGGATCTCACCTGGACGACCAACTGCTCCAAGCTGGTCAAGAAGGCTCACCAGCGCCTCTTCTTCTTGAGGACTCTGAGGAAGAACCACCTGTCCTCAGACATCCTGGTGAACTTCTATCGCTGCACCATCGAGAGCATCCTGACCAACTGTATAACAGTCTGGTACGGGAACTGCTCTGCCTCGGACCGGAAGGCGTTGCAGAGGGTCGTGAAAACTGCCCAGCGCATCGCCGGAGCACCACTTCCTGCCATAAAAGACATCTACAGGAAGCGGTGTCTGAAAAGGGCTGGGAAAATCATCAAAGACCCCAGTCACCCATCACATGGACTCTTCACCCTCCTGCCCTCTGGGAGGCGCCACAGGAGCCTACGGACTAAGACCACCAGGTACCGGAACAGCTTCTTCCCCACAGCTGTCAGACTCCTGAACTCTGCCTCCTGACATCTGACCCACGTTAAACTCATGGACTGAACATACACACAATGGACAACTGTACCCTCAAACACACAATAATAACATGGACTGAACCACCACTCACAACCACCAGCACTTTATATAGCCTCTGTAGAAACTATCTACACCCTCACTTATCTTAACTGCACTACTGTATAGCTCTGTGTAAATAATCATTCTGTACATTCGATAATCTTTAATCCTACAACTGTTTACAACTTGCATAGTTCCCATTTCTGTATAGCTGTATATCTCAGATTCTGTAAAGTTACTTATTTCATATTCTGTATAGTTTTTCATATTTATATCCTGTTCATAGCCTGTTCATAGCTTGTACTCACTACAGCCTGTACATACTTATAGTTATAGAATATTCACAACATACTTCATACCGTGTACATTATAACATTCCATAATAGACCCATTTCTGTAATATACTCACATATCTATATTATTGCTAATATATATTGTAATATATCTATATCACAAAACGGTGACTATGACCAACACTCATGCTAACGTTAGCTATTTAACCTTAGCAATTACCCAAGCCATCTGTTATCATTGCGGTGGCGTCTAGCAGCTATGGCTAATAATAAAACAATGACACTAATGTCGGAGCCAGGCAGCAAGCATTATCAGTCCTACCTGTATGTAGCATTAATAGTCAGTGTTAATTTAACAGGATAGCATAATTATATGTCTAAACTATGGTATGTTTCTGTTGAAGTTCTAGACTGAAGCTAAGAAAAGCAGCTAGACAGCAAGGAAAATATGATACAAAGACATGAGAAGGAAAATAAATAAACAAGGCTGTCGCTGAATACATTTACATGAACAATTATTGTTATATTATAAGCTGTTTAACATTATTTTCCCTGTATTATCGGGAATTGAGTATTTTCCAGGGTATCTGTATCAAGTCTGAAATTCTATTATTGTGACAGCCATTATCTGTCTTGCTTTCTAATTTTGCTGTTGCTCCTGGCTAAAGGCAGATGGCTGTGTAACACCTGAGACCCAGTGAACAGCTTTAAAAGTAACAACAGGTTTTTAGTTTACCCTATTAGTATATTGGGTGAAGACTACCAAGGTGTAAACCAAGGTGTTTAATCATTTAGTTGACTAATTAGAAACATCATCCTTGTCTAAGGAGCTAGGAAAGAAAAGCGTCTGGACTTCTTTTAGTTGCTTGAAGACGTTTCACCTCTCATCCAAGAAGCTTCTTCAGTTCTAGGGTCAAATGGTGGAGAGTCCCAGCCTTGAGCCCTGTGGGAGTATCCCCCCGAGAGGGACAATGAACCCCCTAATGATCCTCTATCTAATCATTAGGGGGTCCTGACCTGGATAACTGAGAACCTTCACAGACATCATCATCCTTGGATGAAGTGGAGGGTTTAGAGCAGGGGTGGGGAACTCCAGGCCTCAAGGGCTGGTGTCCTACAGGTTTTAGATATCACCCTGGGTCAACACACCTGAATGAATTTATTAGTTCATTACCAGGTCTTTGTTGTAAAAGTAATAGGTGAGCAAGCTGGGATGTCGGTATAGCTGTAGCTGTGAGGTCATGATTATATTATTTTTTTAAAAGTTATGTTCTTATCATCCATAGAAAAGTCAAATTTGTCCTCCAACAATACATGCTCATTTAGGACTTGGAAATGAAAAGTAATTATGGTTTATAGTTTATTTTCGGTAAAACACTTTATAGTTTATAACAGGTAGGTAAGAAATATCTATTTTTCAATTTTCAGAGGCAGCAGTCACAAACAGCTTTTTCCAAAACTAAAAGCAAGACAAAGTAAAGAAAATAAAAGATCAATAAGGACAAAAAGAGGCTAAATGAATAAACAAACAAATCAATTAATAAATAATAAAGAATGCTAAATAAAATAAGACCACAAATAATGAATGCACACTGCATCTTTATAAAGCAAAAAAAAAAACCAACTTTTTTTTGTTTTTATTTAATAATTTATTTAGACTAAGTATCAACAGACAGGAGATGCAGTTTGTTTGCCTTAAACCTGCAAGCCTTACCGGTCTGCTATTGATGGTATATTTTAAGAACTAATAAATATTTAAAATATTTAAAAAAAATATCCAAAGAAATGTTTAAGATGCTAATGAAGGATTATCAGTTGCCACATTTGCAGTCCTCAAACTTTTGAACTCGCTTGAGTTTTAAAGCTGCCTGATCGCAACATAAAAAACTGACTCATTACGTATGCTACCAGTGATGGGAATAACAGCATTACTTTTTTAGTAACAAGTAATCTAACTAATTACTATTACTATCGTTACAACGCCGTTACCATTACTAACACGAAAATGCAGTGTGGTCATGTTACTATTTTTCAACAAAAAGACGGTTGAAGCTGTGTTCGGGTTACCGCAGCTTATATGAGTTGCACGGAAGTAGCTGCAAGTAATCTGGATGCTACAGCTTTAAGCAGCTGCGCGCTCCCGCGGGCGGCAATCACTTTCTGGTAGACAAATCACTTTTTGGCAAAACACCTGGATCTAGGCGGAAAACAATCGCATGAGTGCTGCTGTTTGACTGAGGAAGAATAAAGTAGAGAGCGAGAAATAGCAGAAAAAGAGAGAGAGCGAGTTTTGAGATGTGAAAGATTTGTGACGTTTAGCGTGTTTGGAGTGTGTAGTTAATGTGTTGTCTTGCGTAGTTAGTGTTAGCGTTGTGGATAGTTTGTGTTGTGTGTCAGAACAATGAGGCGACTGCTGTCTGCAGGTATCAGGCTTGTGATGTTCTCCTTTATAGTGGACAGAAATAATTTTTTTTGGAGTGGCACAAATAATTTGTGTGGCATCTTACTGAATGCAGACAACCTGATTGTTATGTAAATAGTTTGAAATGGTTATAAAACAAGAGTAAAAGGTAAGTGGCTGTAAATAACTTGTTGTTTGCAAAACTTGTCCATATGATTTTAAAATTCACAATTTATATTTGCATTTAAGGTTATGATTCACTGAACATGTTTGTGGTTGTTACAGTGAAAATATCACTTAATATCGCCAATTATACCCTGGACCCCAGAGGTTTAAACATTTTTTTTTTTAAAGTAACGCAATAGTTACTTTTCAAGTAATTAATTACTTTTAGAATCTGGTAGCTCAGTTGCTAACTCAGTTACTTTTTTGAAGAAGTAACTAGTAACTATAATTAATTACCTTTTCAAAGTAACTTGCCCAACACTGCTTGCTACCCACTTCCTTTCTTCCTATACTTGCAGTCGAAATGCCTCATTGATAGCTTAGACTGACGACACGGTGGAGCAGTGTTGTTTCATTTCGTACTGTGTGCCTTTTTTCAGCTGTTATTTTAGGTTTGCTTTAGCAAAAAAACATGTTTGGCAAAGACCTTTCAAATAGGTACATGATTGGAATGGATTGTCCAGTAAATGGGTATTATTGATTGGTTTTGTCATCATTGGCATCTAGTGGATTTCATCATTTTTTTATTTGTAATAAGAAAATAAATTGTTGGACGTGTAGACACTAAGGCAGTTGCCTTACCAGCATAAAGGGATGCGATTTGTGTGCGTTTGTCACTTTATGCCCGTCACATTATGCAGGAGAGCATGGTTGCCCCCTACGCACTTTTCCTTGACAACTTAAAAAGCAAGAATGGGAAAAAACAGCATAGAGCTTAATAATCGTTGACATGAAATCCAGGGTCGTAAAAATAGAAACGATTCAATTCATTCCTTAATACAAAGCAATGGTAAAAAAGAATGAAGAAAAAAATCATGTCAAATTCTTATATTTGTGAACCGAACAAAGGAAAAAAAAAAAAAAGAGGACGAGTTCATCAGGGTCGCAGATTTGTTTACAAATAAGGGAACAGGTAGAACAAAGACTGTTTCAGAACTTGTGTGAACAAAAGGCGCTATCCTAAAAACACATACAGAGAAACGAGAGAAAAAATTCACAAGGGAGGAACGTTTTCCTGTTATGTCACATATCGCTCCCTTCAATCCTTGGCTGTTATCCCTGTGGGATGGTCATAAGGTCAGTGTCACCATAAAAGAGAAAAACACACAAAACACCCACATGTGCTGCATAAATATGAGGTATAAATAATTGATATTCTGTACCGTTATAATAAAAAATCTCTGTAGCTATTGGAACACATACTGTTGTAATGACACTATTTCCTGTCAAAAAATAACATTAAAATTAATTACTACCACAGCTGCCATAAATCCTGACTCTACCTCTCGAGTGTCAACATTCCTGATTAGTTGTAGCTATTCTCCCTGTACAGAGCATAAATGCACTTGCTGGAAGCAAAGGATTTGACTTCCGCCTCCAACTCATTCCACCGTTGGTCATTTTGAGAAACTGTGAAAGCTCTAGCTCCATTTGCACTCGAAGAACAGCACCCTTTTACTTTGCGGTGTTACACATCAATCTCCTTTAGTGTTACTGTGGTCACAAAATGTCTTAAAAAAAAAATCAATAAAACAGAAGTCTAAAAGTGCCTTTTGGCAATCGGCCACGGTGATGAATGGATAACTAGCGACTGCTTCTAAATGGCTTATTCACACCGTGATCTCTTTTCAGTATGTTTTGTTATTATAGAAATTTCAAGTCAAATGAATGCAGCACAACACATTCTTAGAATAAGGCAGAAGTAGTCAAGGTATCAAGACAGGAGGGCATTTATTTATTTCCTTATATTTAGTTCAAAACGGAAGGAATCTTCATTAAATACTCAGATACAGTGTTGCAGCAAGAAAACCCAAATATCTAAATGTCTGTTTCTGAGATGACAGCAGTTCAAGTTTCTGCAGTTCTTTTCTGCCGCTCACTGCTCTGAGGAAAAATTTAAAAAAAAATTCAATGCAAATATCTAATCAGTCAGTCACAACTTGATACATTTAAGACTGTAGACATGGTGAAGATGACCTGATGAAGTTCAAGATGAGCATCGAAATGGTTTAAAAAAAAAAAAAAGGGGGGAGAGAGTGATTTAAGTGCCTTTCAACATGGTATGGATGTCGGTGCCAAAGTATTTCAGAAACTGCTGATTTACTGTGATTTTTTTTTCCACACAGATGCAACCTCAGTGTTCCGTTTAGCTAAGAACAGGAAAGTTTTTAATTCATTTTTATTTATACACCTAAAGTCACCTCAAGGTGCTTTATATTGTAAGGTAGACCCTTCAATAATACATACAGAGAAAAACCCAACAATCATATGACCCCCTATGAGCAAGCACTTTGGCGACAGTGGGAAGGGAAAACTCCCTTTTAACAGGAAGAAACCTCCAGCAGAACCAGGCTCAGGGAGGGGCGGGGCCATCTGCCGGGGTCGGTTGGGGTGAGAGAAGGAAGACAGGATAAAAGGCTCTTTGGAAGAGAGCCAGAGATTAATAACAAGCATGATTCAGTGCAGAGAGGTCTATGAACACATAGTGAGTGAGAAAGGTGACTGAAAAGGAAATACTCAATGCATCATGGGAATCCCCTGCAGCTCACACCTATTGCAGCATAACTAAGGGAGGATTCAGGGTCACCTGATCCTGTCCAAACTATATGTTTTAGCAAAAAGGAAAGTTTTAAGCCTCATCTTAAAAGTAGAGATGGTGACTGTCTCCGGAATCCAAACTGGAAGCTGGTTCCATAGAAGAGGGGCCTGAAAACTGAAGGCTCTCCCTCCCATTCTACTTTTAAGTACTCTAGGAACAACAAGTAAGCCTGCAGTAATGGGGTGAAATGGCACTATAAGATCATTCAGATAAGATGGGGGCTGATTATTTAAGACCTTGTATGTGAGGAGCAGGATTTTGAATTTTGCAGTCTGCAGTTTGTACTGGTTCATGAAATTTGGACAGGAAGTTCGGAAAAGCACTGCTTAATTTAACAGTCTAGATTTCTACTGCAACAATTGGGTAATGAGTCAGAATTTGGTATAAACAGCATGAAAGCATGGATCCACGTTGCCTTGTCTCAATGGTTCGGGCTGGTGAGGGTGATTTGGTGGTGTGGAGGATATTTTCTTAGCGTACTTTGGGATATTACCAGTGAGGTGTATCTTGTGAAGTAGTTGTACACTAATGGGACAGCACTGACTCACAAGCTTGTTCGCCTCCACTGATCAATGACTTAACTCGCATATTAGTGGACATGAGTGGACAGAAATCAGCTGAATAGGTTGTACATGGTATAACGTGTCTGGTTCTTCTTTCTCACTTTTAACTTCTTCGTTGTCTTTTCATGCTGTAATGGTGACAGTAGGTTCCATTAACAATCACGCTGTAGCTTAAACAAACAAAACCGAAACAAAGAATCTGGTGCCTGGGGCAAGTTGGGGGTTCAGGTGGGCTGTGATTCTAGCCTTGTTCTGTACTTCCCTCTTTGCAGTCATTTAAGACTTCTGTCTGTAAACACGATAGCTCGAAAGGTTTTGAATGAATTCAGAAATTTTTTTAGAGAGGTCTAGAATGGAGTCATGTTAACAATTCATTAAATTTGGCATGCATCCACCAAGGTCTTCAAAGTCAGCAATGAGTTATTGACTAAAAAGCTTTATAACTTATAACAAAACACACGTGCAGTGTCCACTGTCAGTCTACAAAGTACCACATAAAGGTTTAAATTATATTAGATTTATCTGAAGGTCAAAGTGATAATAATGCTATTTAGAGCCATTTAAAACTGTTTCATACTCCCATTGTTTATATTGACAACTACATTTCATATCTGCTTTTTTTAAATTTGACCCCAAAATGTGTTAAATCTTTAAAGAGCTAGTTAGAAATTTACTGTAGTATAATATTATTTAATTAGCTCAAGTTGCACAATTATTTACAAATCATTATCTATTATTCGTTACTTACTCTTATATAATTTTTATATACAAAATACAACACTGCTTCCTAAAAGTAAATAATGCCCAGAGGGTGAGCTGCCTCATTTGAGGTTTGTCCTCTCTGAGTGCTTCTTGTTTAAATTGTCACTGGACAATTAACCATGGACAGTGTTTAAATTCAGTAAGTTCCACACAGACTGGCTCAACCAGCCTATGTAGTGCAAAGGTGCAGATTTTCTTTGCTCTAAGATTTTCTTTCCACGAGTTAAAAGTACATATGTACATATAAATAGTCTATTCTAACAATAATTACATGGATCCCACGACATATTAAACTAAGAGAGGCTCATAATGTACTGAATGTACTGCCATGAAACGTTAATGATTAACAGACACCATCATTTCAAGCTGGAGTATCTTGTTGAAAACATAACCCTGAAGCCAAAATGAGCAAAGATGGATGTTATGAATACAGTATAATGGATTTGTCATTTTACTGCTTTAAAAAGTTTCTTTTCCCAAACATCAGTGGGTAAAGTGAAACAGGTCTGCCTACAAAAACACACTAAAGGCAGCAAATGATTTACTGTGACGGATCACCTTAAATGACTTTGAGGCATCTCTAGTTACATGGTTTACAAAAAAAAAAAAAAAAAAAAGTGGCTTTCTGGATTGAAAGAAGCTTTGCAAGCTTTGAAAATTAATTTTTGCCAATTACAATAAACGTAATTAGTATAATGCCACAATGATCCTGTACTTGGTCAAATGCAAGGTCAATTGCAGTATATATGTATTCTACACAGGTCCATTAAAGATGCCAAATATCCTGAAGATGGCTTTACTGTTTATAGTAATTACAGTAATGGCTCGACGTCAATGCACAATGATTTATTAATGTCAACATGATGTACATATTTAATATCATTCATGTAAAACATTTCCAACCCCTATCTGGATTTACAACCTTCGGCAGCGTCCTTGAAGACAAGGTTGAATCTCTGAACCGTACCACGTCCCCTGACATCGCCCACTCCTGCTCCCTAGATGGAACAAGGAGAAGGTGAAGTAGTAGTTGGTAGGAAGGAAGAGAACGCATTGTAGATGCTGCACACACAAATGCCCAGGCGCTCAACCACTGAGAAAATGTAAATGTAAAGTAGCAGGACCAGACATAATAATCAACCAATTATAGGTGTGAGCATAGGTAAAGTGACTGACAGCCATTGTATTTTATGTTCATTATGCACAGCAAATTGCTTCATTGCAGGTAATAATGTTTTCTGTTGTAATCTGATAACAAATTAACAAACGCCTACTGCGTTTTTGACCAACCAGACAAATTGTGTTTGCATTTCTATGTTTTTCACATTTTTTTTAAACAAATAATAGCAGCGTGTACACTCTTAATAGGCTCTTAGTGGCAGCTGAACATGTTTGTGCATGTGTCTGTGTGTATGGTATCCCTGCAGTTTCGTTCCACTGCTGTTTGTACTTGTTGAGAGAGATGCTTTTTGTGATAGCTTGTGTACTCACAGCATGTGGCCGTACATTAGGAAAACACATACAGCCAGAGGAGGCACATTAGGATTAAAACACATTCACCCACACTCTCTCTCTCGCTCACAGAGTCTCGAAGAAATGCACACAGAAACAGAAATGCCAAATGCAGATATACAAATAGCAACAAGTAGACATCATTTCCCCGTTCGTCTCTGGTTTTCTGCCAAAAGCTGTCCCTCCTTCAAACTGAAGGCTTAGTAATGAGCTACCCAAATTGATCAACTCCAGTAAAACAAATAATTACATGCAAATACATAGTAACCATCAACCAATTATAAGTAATTATAAAATGTTTGTGATGCAAAAAAAAAAAAAAGAATTCAGGAAAGTGGCAAATACTTTTTCACAGCACTAAAAATGTATTTTCTATTAGCAAACGCCCACCCTACAGGCGGTTTTTGCTCGTTTGCTTCGCTCATGCATGAAAACACAGACGCCACATCTGTGTTCATATTATCCCTGCATATATTTGTATTGTATATTTCTTCATAAGCAAAAAATTCACAGCAAAAGAGAAGGTAATCAATTACAAGCACTATTAGTGTCTCTGTCAGATAAACACTTACAGATTTATAGATATGCAGCACAATCCAGTTATACCAAGGAAGGTGTGAAGTACAAACCACGTCCTTAATACCAGAAACAAATAAGCTAGGTGGCTAATATGTATGTAGATGTAAATGTGTTAGTGAAGTCTTTTTAAACACTTTCACGTAATTATTTTGGCTTATATAAAATGTCTCCCTCTGCTGGTACTGCAGCTAACTCCAACTTGTCCATTTCACACCTTGAAGAGACAAAGCGAGACCAATGCATGGACACGGTGGACCGGCGTGTCCAAGTTCACACTTTGCTGTGATACTGGTTGAAACAGAAGCAGCAATTTATTGAAACATGCAAACATAAATGGAAACACAGTGTATATAAGGCAAAAACATACTTTGTATGAATCTAAGAAGCTTTAAAGTCAACATTTGGTATGACCGCCTTTATTCTTTAACATAGCCTGATGTTTTTTAAGTAGTCTTCAGGAATAGTTCTCCAAGCTTCTTGAAGGACATTCAAAGATCTTCTTTGGATGCTGGCTGCCTTTTGTTACATTGCCTGCCAAGGTGATCTCACACTAGTTCAATAATGTTGAGGTCCAGGCTCTGGGGAGGCCAATCTATGACTATTATTTTGTATTGACAAGAACTGTCTTTCATGAGAGAAAAGACAAAGTATAACAAAAAATCTAAATCTGTAATTTGGCCTTTTTTCCCTCTGAAACATGTTAAATAGTTCTCATACGTAGAGCTGTTGTGCCTTTGTTTTTCTAACTGTATCCTTCGTTCATAAGAGCCGGTGACAGGTTTCTAAAATATCATAGGTTAGCTAAGGGCAAAGGGATCTGACTTCTTGTCTGTCTTTGAATTTTCTTGTGTTTGTGGGGGCGTGTGATAGATGTTTAATTCATTACACAGGGCAACCAAGGACAAGGAGGAGTTATGGGTTTGGGAAATGTGTGTATGCTTGGGAGGCCGGGGTTATCCTGCGTTTTGTGTGTCTGCTTTTGTTTTTCAACTCTGAATGCCATCTGTTGAGTAATGAGTCACCTGTGAGGTCTGTAATGCCAGCACATGCGTGTCTCTGTGGGACTATCATAATTGCTGTCAGAGACGATTAGGATTCACCTCATCAACAACACAGATACACCCATATCCATACAAACACGTATTAATTGCACTTCTACAAAACCCAAGGAAAGGAAATTGGTAATCAATTCCCATAGCTCTTTTTTTTATTTTGCTTTGTCTGTTTAAAGTGCAACAGACAAACTGAAACAGCCTCCTTCTTTCCTCCATGTATAACAATGTAAACACTCTGGGTGTCATTGTTTAATATAGAAAGGTCTTAAAGGCTTTTGTTATTTTGTAATAAGCCTGCAGAGGTCAAGATTCCAGAAAGGTCAGGTGTGCTCATCAGAGATTACTTACATTGACGTTTATTAGAAATGTACTGGGCCAAGACCTTTTACAACACCAACTTCACTGATTTGATCTGTTGAATAAGCGCCTTGAGAGGATTCATGATTAGCCAAATAGCACAGTAATATATACTTTACTTATCCTAGATTTGAGAACGTATTCTATGGCAGCAATAACAACAGTATAGTACTAATCATTTCCAGGTCGACAAGGCCAAAAAAAGTCATTTGCCCTTGTCCTTGCATGTCAATGCTTAACAAATTCATGCATGTCTATAAGTCTGTCATCAAAACAAATACTTTTGAAATCTGGTAAAAACTTGTTTAAGACTATAAAATGACTGCTTTCACTGAATTCATGTTTTTATACCCACTAGACATCTTTCACATCAATAATTAATCAGACATAACATTCAACCTCTAAAATGAAATTTTCTGTTCATAAATGCAAGTAAATAACTGTGATTTGGCATTTTAATGAAAAATTAATAATGCGCTCTGCTCAGCTTTTTTTTTATGAAGCAGCGAATTTGACAATTTATGGATAACACATTTACTTTAATTATATTTTTAGCATTAAAAATATCATTTAATTTAAATGATATACTGGTGGATTAACCATTACAGGAATATAAAAATGATTGTGGTAACTACCAGTGCTGTTTATTTAGTGTAATGGAACCTTGTGTGTTGCGTTGAACAATGTCACAGTAGCATCGGCCGATTAAATAAATATATTGATATTTTTTTAAATTGTTGTTTCATTCTGAACTTTCATTAATTTGCCTTTTTAAAAATCCAACTCTGTAAGGACAAACTGCTGAATAGTGCCATAAGGTGGGCGCTCTTTCCGTTTTGTTGTTGTTTGAACTTGATTTAGCAGTTGTGCACAACAACATCCTGCACTGACTCGGATTCTCATCAAGATTAGAAAGGATTAGAAAACAGACAGACTTTGAATTTAAAGAGCATGGTGAGTTGCCTGTCTGATGTGAGGAATGTCCTATTCCAGAACCCTTTGTTATTGTGTTGAGCAGCTGGACTGTATTATGACTTCTTTTACACCTATACTGTACATTTTTTACCTTTAAGAAATTTTTATTATAGGCTTTAATCATATTTTAATCATAAAGGGTGTACTTTTCAGTAAGTATTACTTTAAATCTAACATTTGAAATGCAGTTGGAGCAGTTTTTTGGTTTTCTCATGTAGCCTGTAACACCGAACAAATATAGGAGCTAGTATAGAAGTTCTTCCTATATAACCTCACTGTTACCAGTGAGACAGATTTTAATTTAAATGTTAAATGAGTAAATGTTATGCCTATAATTACTTCCAGTGCCTCTGCTCCCACCTCTTTTCCCTGCATTTCTGAGAATAACGCACACCAACACAAAAGGCGTGCACCCACTCAGCCGAGATCATTGAGACCCACATACCGTGGACGTCTGTTAATCTGAGTAATTGTGTGACTGTGCGCATGCCTTATTATACTCAGTTTCACTGGGCACCTGTGTGTATTTGTGTGTATCTTGGGTTCGTAGCAAGGTCAGCAGCTCTTTCTGACATGTAGTCTTTTCAATGCTCATTTAAATGCAGCACTAATTATTACACTGATAATTACAAATTTCGAAACACATTCAGCCACGTGGGTGCACATGTTTGTCTAAGGTGATTCAACACATAATGAGATGGAAAGAAAGGAGCAGAAGAGACACAAATGCGTCACAGGAAGACTTGATGGGATGTTTAATGAGGAGCTTCATGTGTAAAACTATATTCATAGCAGTGATGCTTCACGACTGTAGTTTAGCAGATGTTTACAAGAAGTGCAGTGCCAGTAATATGTCTATTCAGTGGTAGCAGAACAATGAAGCAGAGCACACTTCATTTATTAATGAAGCCCTTCAGATGTTTTTAAACACATCTATTTTTTTTCTTCAAGTTTCTTAAAAGACTGAGACCAAATGTACTGCGTAAACTCGCTGTTTCCCACGTATAGATTTTACTTGAGCAGATGCATCAGGTATATTAAAGGCAGCTAAACAACTTAGATGTTTTCTTTGTATCTGTCTGGGAGAGTGAGTCTGCCATTGATTTACCAGTGCACAATAACCACGCTCTTATTTGTAACATTCAGGCCAACCTGTATTTTCTGCAGGTGGTGAGCTGCTTTATGTGCTACTACAGTGAACTAACTGAGACTGCACAGAGCAAGCACTACTGTCACTAGCTGAAGTCTACCATTGTGGAGGCAAAGTCTGGGATTGGAGGCTGGAGAGGACGCTGAATATATTGATTTAAAAAATATTTGAATTGAAGTAACTTGCACTTCTATATGTGCATACACAAGAACTTCCCTATTGATCACTGATGATATTTGCCATCAGTAAGCAGTAATTAGGAGGTTATTGAGGGTAAATTCTCAGCTAAATGCCTGTTAAATGTAGAATATGGTCATGCAGAATGAGACATTTAAGTTCTTTATAGGCACTAATAAAATGTTCGTGCTACTGCTACTAATATGAACGGTGATGATAATGAAATATAGAAATATAAGCTGTTAGGAAATCTATGTAAATTGTTACTGGTTTGTGTCAGTTTCAAAGCAAATATTTATTTCTCTCCATGTTTATGTTTATGTTCAAATTTGATATAATATTATTCTGGGTTGGTATTGGTTGTTACTGATTGCTAACTTTTTGGTGGAATGACACAAGTCTAGAGAGTGATTGGTGACCACATTGGAACCGCTTGCTGTGTTCTACAACCAGTCGATGAGCGGTCGCTCATACCTGAAGACCAGTCAGCAAGCCCCTGGCAACTGTTAGCAAAGTGAAATTGGTCACAAAGAAGTATATGTAGCTGCACCAAATATCTCCGTGTGATTTCATTGGTCACAAGCTGATTCACACAGAAGCTCATACTTTCAATGGCAGACTAGTCTGCAAACATTCTCCAACTACTTTCCCAGCTGTTGTGTAAATTACGACTATTATGTTGCAAACACAAAATAATAATAAAAGCTGCATCTTGCAGACCAGTGGCAATCTACTATGACTTTTTATGAGAAACATGATAGGATTGGGGTGAAATAATTACAATTACATCACTGCTGTGGAGCTTAAACTTTGGTTCAACACATTTAGAGTTCACATCAAAGTCAGAATCAAAACACAACCTGCATAACAAAAAATAATTTGCATTGAGTCTGTTGTAGTTGTTATTATAGTGGAGAATACACACATGTCAAAGATGGAAAAACAAACCAAGCTGAGCCAATAGAAAGAGGAGTATCTATTTACCAAGGAAGCACTGCTTTAGGGTGGACAAGCAAACTGCGGGATATATCGTTAAACTAAATACATAAAACATCCTTTATGTCTTTGTCCTTGACATTTCTCTGCTTTTAGATGTTAATGCCCCACTATCCACAGGTCTGTTGATTGGTGAGTGAGTCTTTTTTTTTTTTAATCCAGCTGTAACCTTCATCTTTTCTACTCTGTTCTCTTTCTCAGAAGTTTCTGAACTTCAGCGAGTTTTGTATGGCTTACAGCTATATTTAATTGGCATTTCCTCTTGGCAGGCCAATCAAAGGGACCAAAAACATGAAATCGTCACGTTTCCCCTGGCTACTGAATGAAACGGTTCCTGCGGTGACAGGATGAGTGTGTGTTCCCATGACGACCATATGAGTTTTTTGTTCCCGTGGTGATGTGAAACTTATTCAAGTTCTTTGATTTCCCAATGGACCAGAATGAGAGAGAGAGAGAGAGAGAGAGAGAGAGATAATCAGTGGGAAGAAAAATAAATCTAGAAAGATGGGAAAAAGAAAGAAGACACAGAGTGAGAGAAGGAAGTGATAAAGACAGATGGATCAAGAAAAATTGATTTTGAGAGGCTGGGGTCGGAGGGATGCGCGGTAGTGATGGACGAGTCAAACAAGAGGAAAGAAAGGTAGACGCACAGGACTATTGGCATGGCTGGGGGATAAAAACAGATTGTTTTTCTGGTTTTCAGGATCAGTGAATTGAACAGTCCTGCGGCAATCTGAAGTTTATCTCCAAGTTTTATTGCAGCTTCATCCATCCTTCCATCCATGCATGCATCCATCCATTCATGCATCCCTCTGTTTTCCTTTCCCTTTTTGCTGTCATGCTTCTGGTAATTGAGTTTTTCCAAAGGATTCTGCAAAGAGCAGGTTTAGATTTTTTTTTTTTTTTTTTTTTTTGGTTTGTTTGTTTTAGTTGAACAGGCCTGCAGCAATATGCTATTTATCGCCAACTTCCCCTACAACCCACACTCCTGAGCACAAATATTGTCAAATCTTATTTGGTCCAATGCTCCTTCTTTTTTTTAAGACAGATGAAAAAGTGAAAAACTCACTTTATTTGTAAAATTTCTTAGTATCTATTGACCGGCATGGTGAAAAGTACACCTTGAAGAAGGGTTTAAAGATCAAGACCTGATGAAAATAATCATATTTATTAGCAGGAATATAGTCATAGAATTAGCTAAATACAATCTCAGATGAACAGCAGCACATGGCATATTACACCATGTTAATAATTATTTTACAAAAATTAGACAACAATGCAAAAGCAGTGTGAAAAGTGTAAAATAAAATATAAAGTAAGAACACACAATAAAATCACTAATTTGTATTCGTTTTTAATTCGAGACATATGTTTTCTAATGTCACATCTGTGCAAAAGACAATGTGATGCATATAATCACAGGCTTAGTACTGTGAATTCTTACCAGATGTGCGCACATTTAAATTCCAAAAATGTTCTGTCGACACTGGCCAACTATGAGTATGCTTGTTCATAGATGTGTGAAAAAAGGAAGGTTTTTTTTTTATATACTAGAGAAAAGAAAGTAACTTGTGGGAAAGTATCTTGGAAAGTATCTTAAACCCATGTCCAGCAGTGCCATAATTAGCAGAATGTGGGGTCATGTGAATGCTACTTATACACTGGTTTCTACAATAGGCGAAGGATTGCTAACTTTTAATCATTCATGTTAGTTAGACCTCTGCTCAGGGTAAAGCCCACAGAGTCCTGGGAAGAGGGCTAATTAGGCCAAAGGAGTGAAACATTTGTCTTGGTGGACCATGGAGGTGTGGGAAAAAAAACAACAAAAAAACCTACCATTGCAGAAGTGTTTGCGTGCACTGGCTATGCACTCTACAGCTTACATAAGTTCTGTAAAACTTTCGAGACAAAAACGAGAGCAGAAGTCAGCAGTTACAGTCGGCACTGTAGGTGCATTTGTTGCTTTCATTACATTTTTATGGATATACTTGAATATTTTCTTAATTTTAATCAATTTGGCCACCAGGAGTTTGATCTTATTGAAGATCACTGAAAGTATCATCAGATCATGTAAAATCGTCTGTTTGATGAACTTTGTTGCCATGGTAAAGCCATTCAAGCTTCTAAACAGGGCTTTAGGGTGAACTTTACCTTTGTTTGTAAAACGTGATATAATATTCTCTGCTAAAAAAATACTAATTTCATGTTAGGTCTCACTTATTCTGAGTCAGTCGTTGGTGACACCCTGGCAGCCTCTCTTCACTAGGGAGAAATGTGTATTCCCAAACCAGTTGGTGAGGTATTGGTGGGTAAAATAACTTCCTTGTACTGTAGTTGCTGATTGCCGATTGACAAGACATGGTATAAAAGCTTAAAAGAGTGATGCAAACCAGAAATGGACCACACAGTCAAAGTAAAAGTTGTGTGCTTGTTTCACTTGTAAGTGAAAAACTTTGCAAAACTTTAAATATAAAGGCAGATGGTGTCTGCTTAGGGAAAAGTTGGCAAGATAAGTGCCTGCAAAGTACGGGGAACCACGAAAAGTCTGCAAGTGGCCACATGAAGGAGTTTTTACGATGCAGTGCCAAATATCTCTGTGCAACCAATTTCAACTGACAGCAGCAAGCAACCTCCTCAGCTCGCAGTAACCAGGTAACACAAGGTAAGTCAAACAAACTAATTTACAGAAGTTTTGCTCCCAAATGCTTATGACTGGTCAGCTGAACAATGAAAATAAGAATCTAAATCTGTGTTATCAAGTGCAGTACTTAGACATTTAGAATAATGGGAAATATTCCAGTTTATTTTCAGTCAGTTTATTTTGCAACATTCTGTAAGGAAAATTTAACAGCCTGTTTCCTGCTCAGAGTCAAGCTTTACTTGAGTCTATAATTAGAAATTCCCTTCTTCATAGCAACAAGTAGCCACTGCTAACCTCAATTGGTCTGTTGGTGTAACCAGTCTATTACCAACCAACCAACATATTACCAACCAACATTCTTAAGGAAGCAAGTGAGCGAATAAAAGTAAATTTACATGTGAACTTCAAAGGACAGGATGAACAAATGCATGTGTATATTTTCAGAGTATGTCTTTATGAAGGGAGTTACTCTTGTGGGTTTTTACAGAAAAACTGTGGCAGCCTGATTGAATTCAAGGATGAACTGATTAGATTTTACTGATCCAAAGATCACTACGACGACACAAAACACAATTTTAGGCCTCAAGAAACGAATCACTTTGATAATAATTTTTCTGTTTGTTTTTCATTTCCATAAGTAATGAGGAGCAGAGGGAGAGACAGATGTAAATTTTAGCTTGGCTTGTTCGAGGCTTATAACTGCAAGGCACATTTCCAAGAGCTTTCCAAAGGATGCGATGTACAGATACAGCAGATCTGATCTGCAGTCTCGCTGCATGCTGTTTAACACTATAGTAACTGTTGTGCGTTCTGAAACAATGGAACAAACAATTAATTTTGGGAAGCTGATGAGGAATGTGAACAGTGTAAGGCAGGTAGAACGTAGCATTTTGGTCTTCATGTTAACATTTAGATGAACCCCAAAGTTTTTTGTTCACCAGCTGTTTTGTTTAAAAGGCCCTAATGTGGATTGTTTTCAACACAACCTTGTGCAGCAGTCTGGAAACTATGTGCAGTTTGTTGTTCAGATTCCCTCTTTGTGTTTCTCATTGGAACAAACAAAAGAATCTAAATGAGGCTTAAAGCAAACTAAACCTCTGCCAATGACATTCTTTTGCCGGGTAATCTCTTGTGCATGTGCGTAAGTGTCTTGTCTGTTAAGTGTCAGGTATGAGTATATAATTCAGCTCTTTCATCTGGCATCACAAAAACGTGGATAATTAGGCTGTTCCACGCACACACAAACAGCAAATACAGGCTGATTGGACGTGCATACTTGTATAAACCCTAAGGCTCTTGTGCACCTGATACTGTAGGAAATGAAAACACACACACACACACACACACACACACACACACACACACACACACACACACACACACACACACACACTGCAAGTAACAGGATGCAAATGCATAAATCTGTCTACATGTAAACCCACATATTTATACATTTCTACATATACAGTGGGGCAAAAAAGTATTTAATCAGCCACCGATTGTGCAAGTTCCCCCACTTAAAATGATGACAGAGGTCAGTAATTTGCACCAGAGGTACACTTCAACTGTGAGAGACAGAATGTGAAAAAAAATCCATGAATTCACATGGTAGGATTTGTAAAGAATTTATTCGTAAATCAGGGTGGAAAATAAGTATTTGGTCACCTCAAACAAGGAAAATCTCTGGCTCCCACAGACCTGTAACGTCTTCTGTAAGAAGCTTTTCTGTCCCCCACTCGTTACCTGTATGAATGGCACCTGTTTGAACTCATCATCTGTATAAAAGACACCTGTCCACAGCCTCAAACAGTCAGACTCCAAACTCCGCCATGGCCAAGACCAAAGAGCTTTCGAAGGACACCAGGAAAAGTATTGTAGACCTGCACCAGACTGGGACGAGTGAATCTACAATAGGCAAGCAGCTTGGTGTGAAAAAATCAACTGTGGGAGCAATCATCAGAAAATGGAAGACATACAAGACCACTGATAATCTCCCTCGATCTGGGGCTCCACGCAAGATCTCATCCCGTGGGGTCAAAATGATCGTGAGAACGGTGAGCAAAGATCCCAGAACCACACGGGGGGACCTGGTGAATGACCTGCAGAGAGCTGGGACCAAAGTAACAAAGGTCACCATCAGTAACACACTACAACGGCAGGGAATCAAATCCCGCAGTGCCAGACGTGTTCCGCTGCTGAAGCCAGTGCATGTCCAGGCCCGTCTGAAGTTTGCCAGAGAGCACATGGATGATACAGCAGAGGATTGGGAGAATGTCATGTGGTCAGATGAAACCAAAGTAGAACTTTTTGGTATAAACTCAACTCGTCGTGTTTGGAGGAAGAAGAATACTGAGTTGCATCCCAAGAACACCATACCTACTGTGAAGCATGGGGGTGGAAACATCATGCTATGGGGCTGTTTTTCTGCCAAGGGGACAGGACGACTGATCCGTGTTAAGGACAGAATGAATGGGGCCATGTATCGTGAGATTTTGAGCCAAAACCTCCTTCCATCAGTGAGAACTTTGAAGATGAAACGAGGCTGGGTCTTCCAACATGACAATGATCCAAAACACACCGCCCGGGCAACAAATGAGTGGCTCCGTAAGAAGCATTTGAAAGTCCTGGAGTGGCCTAGCCAGTCTCCAGACCTCAACCCCATAGAAAATCTGTGGCGGGAGTTGAAAGTCCGTGTTGCTCGGCGACAGCCCCAAAACATCACTGCTCTCGAGAAGATCTGCATGGAGGAATGGGCCAAAATACCAGCTACTGTGTGTGCAAACCTGGTAAAGACCTATAGTAAACGTTTGACCTCTGTTATTGCCAACAAAGGTTATGTTACAAAGTATTGAGTTGTATTTTTGTTATTGACCAAATACTTATTTTCCACCCTGATTTACGAATAAATTCTTTACAAATCCTACCATGTGGATTCATGGATTTTTTTTTCACATTCTGTCTCTCACAGTTGAAGTGTACCTCTGGTGCAAATTACTGACCTCTGTCATCATTTTAAGTGGGGGAACTTGCACAATCGGTGGCTGACTAAATACTTTTTTGCCCCACTGTATGTGTATAAATATATATATCTGTATGTCTACAGAGCGAGAGAGCGACTGACTAGATTTTGATATGCCAACTAATGTAGGTAACTTACTTTTATTGTTTTATATACACAAAATATGTAATCAGATATGAATTACATATGACATATTCTTCATGAAAAAATAATTAAATATAATTAAATAAAATATTAATTAAATACTAAAAATATATATACATAATTAAATACTGCAAATATTAAATCATAATCATGTTTATCATGAAGCTTTTGAAATACAGTGTTATAAGGTGGCCTGTAGTGACACTGCCTCAGATTTTAGATAGTATGTCATCTGACTTTTTCTACTGCATCTGTGAGTGTGTGTGTGTGAGAGAGTGTGTGTGTGTGTGTGTGTGTGAGAGAGAGAGAGAGAAATGCATAGAAATATAAACTTCTAAATACACCAGTAGAATTTATATTGGAAGATCAGATCATCTTTTCTGTTTTGTTTCTGTTTATTTCTGTACTTTCCTTACTTTCTTACTGGCATGCTCTGTTGTCCTTAGTATACAATAAGCTTTATATCCAGTGTTATACACTCTTATTTTCTGCGTGCCTGAGTGTTACTGTTGTCACAATCTTAATAACACTAAAACAAAAACAAAAAGATCATATTTGACATGTGTATTTTCTTTTCTTCTTCTTTTTTTTTAAGAAGGATGCTAATTTATTTTTAGATATTTTTTATGATCTTTGGCAAAACACTTCTTATCTAAACTGATGAATTGAGGTTTTGCTGGGTTGTCAGTATTAGAGGTAAAATGGCTCGTACAGTTGCTTGATGAATAGACTTGATTTAGTTTTTCATCTTCTGTGTGGCCCTGTCTTTTTCTGTCTCGTGGCAGATTGAGAAAAACAAACTTGTCTATTTATTTATTTATTCATCTTTGCTGCTGAATGGTGATATAAGGCTTTAGAAATAAATAGTCCAACGGGGACAGACAAATTGATGTTAGGCTCAACAGATGTGCCAAAACACTCTTTGTCCAGAAAGTAATCAGGAAATTGAGGCCTTTTAAGTAGTCATTTGAGCCTTTTTTGTTTATCAAAAGCATCATAATGCATATGAAAACCAGCTCCTATTAAAATGCTGAAACCTGCTGCTTGGTGTCTTGCCAGGAAATGCTGCTTATCTTTGAAGGACACTTTTGGACCACACCCTTGGCAGGAAAACCTTGAGATCACAACAGTTCATAAGTAGAGATTGATGTAGAACTGGAAGCAAAATTGCATAATGATGCAAAGATGGATTTTGTTTTTTCATAAATATTTGTCTTTATCTAAAACTGTAACTGAGTAAAGCAAGTGTACCTTTTAGCAGGACATCGATTCAAAGTTAAGTGAAAATCTTAATGGAAAGTTACCCTGAAATGTACATGAAGGATCCACTACTACTCTGATGGGCTTAAACAATAAAAACAACATTTAAATTACTTTCAGAGCATATACATTTTTTTATATATGATATTAACTGAAAAAGGACTAAAAATGACAATCATGCTTCTTGCTTTGGTTTGAAAAATAATCAGTTCTGTAAGGCAGCATCTCTTAAAGTGTGGGGCATAGTGTAAGTGAAATGATTCTTGTAAAGTGAAAACAATCAAACAGTTTACAGATAGTTATGCTGTGAATTTTTAGTAAACTAAAATTCAGCTTGGAAATCTGATCCGGTAAAGCACTAATTGATTGCTTTAGAGAACTACATTCATGGGGAGTTGATCATCACCATAAATACTCATCTCAGTAGTTACTGTTCCACTCAAATAAGTTTTAGGATCTTTTACTAGAATAAGCTGGGATTCCCATAGAATCTGCTGTGACTGATGAACCTGTATTGGGTGTAAAGTGTCATAAAGGAACGTTGTTACTGTAGTCAAATAAGATTTTTCTGTTACAATGAGCAATGCGACAATTTATTGTACAAAGTTCAGTGATTATTTATTTCCTCTAGGTGCATGTGTGTTTGTGTTTTGTTTTTTCCTATTTCCGTTGTGTTTTATGTGCCTTTGCATCGTTTTTCTTATTGCTGGTGTTTTCTTAAGTTGCAGTCCGTTTGGCCTCTCAGGGCCACCGTACTTTAAATAAAGATCAATATTTCTTATCTCAAAAATATATATAATATAACACCATAATTCCCTCCACACTCACCACCAAGCTGGAGCATCTGGGACTCAGCTCATCTATGTGTCAGTGGATCTCCAACTTCCTAACTGGCAGACCACAGGCAGTAAGGATGGGCGGACATGTCTCAGCCTCCACCACTCTCAGCACTGGAGCCCCCCAGGGGTGTGTTCTGAGCCCCCTGCTGTACTCTTTGTACACATATGACTGTGTGGCCACTACCAGCTCCACCACCATCATCAAGTTTGCTGACGACACCGTCGTGGTGGGCCTGATCTCTGATAACAACGAGATGGCCTACCTGAAGGAGATTAGGAATCTGGAGAACTGGTGCCAGAGGAACAACCTCCTTCTAAACGTCAGTAAGACAAAGGAGCTGATAGTGGACTTCAGCACTAAGCAGGAGAGGAACTACCAGACCCCCGTCATCAACGAGTGCCCAGTGGAGAGAGTTCACATCACGCAGGACCTGTCATGGTCCTGTCACATCAACACCGTGGTGAAAAAGCGTCTCTACCACCTCAGACGCTTGAGAGACTTCCAACTGCCCTCCAAGGTGCCCAGGAACTTTTACTCGTGCACCATAGAGAGCATCCTGACGGGAAACATCTTAACCTGGTTCGGGAACAGCACCATGCAGGACAGACGAGCTCTACAGAGGGTTGTGCGGTCAGCTGAGCTTTGAGATGAGCTTTGAACAGATGTTAAACCAAATCACTACTTGATTCCAGTTGTATCTTTAAACGGCTGTTAAGCAGCTAGATGTGTTTGTTTGATCGTTGTGCCAAACAAAGCTGACTGTAGAAATTTGTTTATCTTGCACTGTTAAAAAGTACCAAAGTAATTTGCTGATTTTTAGAAAATATTCTTTGTTAACAATTTTGTTGCAAACTCTCCAAACTGACTTGAATGCATGTAGTGAATTTAAAAATATTCCTTTTATAAATACCAAGCGAGAATATATATATATATAGAGAGATAGATATAATTTTTTTTTTTGATGAAATTAGTATTTCATACACATGACCATTAATTGTTTAAAGGGGATATGCATGCGGCTACCAGATTAAAAGCTCCAGCTGTTGTTCTGTTTTTAGTTAGTAAATAATCATAAAGGCTCACAGTGCACAAGTGTGCATTTCTGAGTACTTGGCATCCATCTTGACTTTCAAAAATCAGTGTTGTTTAAAGACTCTAACGGGCCAGACGGACAGCGCCATATTGCACACACCTCCACTTTCCATTTCTGCTCTGCACTGTCTCTATCGTGGATCATTACATGGTTTTTATAGATGATAATTATGAGTGAAAATTAAAGGCAGTGTAAGACAGAAGCTTATTTTGTACACATGGCACGTCCACAGATAGAGACACACACACACACAGACACACACACACACACACACACACAGACACACACACACACACTCTGTGCCTCTGGTTAAATAATTATGAAGAAACATTAGATGCCTTCAGTGTTTACATCAATAACTAATCACAGTATGACCTTCATATATAGGCACACACACTCACACAAATACATATATATGTATAAAATATACTGTTAGTGTGACTTTTTCCCATCTGGGTATTTCTTGTCATGTGAATTCAGTTTGTGGTGTTAAGGAGCTTTATTTTTGGCCCTCAGTGCCTGAAACACCTCAAGGATCCTGTCCTTCACTCCCACAAGACTGTTCACTGTACCTCCTGCTACCCACACATTACTTACCTCACAATTGCCACATGAGGCATTTAGAAATCAATAAATAATTTTGTCCTTTTTTTTTCTGAATATTTAGAAAATTGGGGGAGAAAAGGTCATCAGCAACAAGGACCTTGCACCTGTATTACATGTAACCTTTAACAACCTTCTTTTCGTAAATTCCCAGCTCTTATGTAAGATAACCAAGAGGCAAGGGCTTTTCTCACTGAAACATTCAAGCTTTTTCACATCCTAGCACTGCATAAGAACCATGGTGTGTGTGTGTGTGTGTATAATTTATATATATATATATATATATATATATATATATACACACACACATACACACACACACACACACAAAAGTTTTTTCTGTTAAAATGTAAATAAAAACATGGCCCTAAACAGGGATCAAAGTGGGGCATAATGATACTGGAAGCAGTGTTTTCCAGGAACAATGTTGATATCTTTGCCTCAGCAACACACCTTTGAGGCACTGCTATATAAAATTTGTATTTCATATTTACCTTTTTGCTTGCATCATTCTTCTGTGTTTAGAGTATTTCCAACAGCACTTGAAGGCATCATAATGGTTGCAACAGCAGTGGGACTCATTATGCTGCTGCACATCGATTTCAGCAACAAGTGACACTTGTTGCCCTTGTGTCACATTGACTGCTACAAAATAACAAAATCAATTTTTGACATTCGGTTACATCTGCCTGTGGGCGTGTATATACTTTTTTAATTACCTGAATTCATTGCAGTTTTGTTCTGTTACTTTCCAGGTTCATGTAGACTCAGTTCTAATTAATGCAGAACGCAGTCACCCCGTTATTATCATCATCCTGGGTTCCTGCAGCACAGAATGTGCCAAAATAAAATTGACAAGGTGAGAAAGATGGATCAGACACTCTAAAATTCTCTTTGTAGTTTTCAGGAAAAATAAACGCTAAATCCCACAGTTTTGTCATCATACACAAACAGGCATGTGCACACTTTCATGTGTGATCTCCTGATATTTACCTGTAGAGTAAAAATACAAACTTAATATCTGCTTCCTTGTTTTCACACTAGAATAAACTCTAACATTACATAAGCAGCATTAACTTGGGGTCAAACTGAAATTTAAAAAAAATTGCACAAATCAATTTTTGCCATATCACACTGGTTATATTCAAATTAAGTTAAAGTTTGTTCACCATGCAGTTCCAGAAACAAGAAATATAGACACATGTAGACTAAAGTGCTTTACAGACACAAGTAAACAGTGTTTTTGGTATTTGTGATTATAAAAAAATTCACAGATTAAGTGTAATTTAGCACCGTGAGGGTCCTGGGTACAAATCCACTTTTCTGTGTAGAATTTGCATGCTGTCCCTCTGTGCCTGCACAAATTTAAATGTTATATTCCTGTATTTTGCAAAGTTTTCCTTTTATTTTTAAAGATAAGAAATATGTCTAAAATGTAATGTGACAAAAACATAATTAACATTGTTAAAAGTGTGTGTATATACATATATTTTCTCCCTATATCTGACTGGGTTCTCTCTGGATACCCCAGTTTCCTCCTACAGTCCAAAGACATGCTTATTAGGTTGGTTATTTGAAACTGGCTGTAGGTGTGAATGGAAGTGTGACTGGTTGTCTGTCTCTGTGTTAGTCCTGCAACAGACTTGGAACTTGTTCAGGATGTACCCTGCCTATCGCACGATGACAGCTGGGGTAGGCTTCAGCCTCCCACAAACCTGAATTGAATAAGTGGAAGAAAATAGATGGAGATGGGTGAATCAATAAAGACCCATAAAAAAAGAATGTACTGAATGCTAAAGACGTAAGTGGGTAAAAAGAGTAGTAGTTAGTAGCAAGCGATTCAGTAATTTACTGGCAACAGCGGAGAGATAAGGTGAAGAATTCTCCGATGAAAACCTGGTGCAAGTTATTGCAGTGCTTTTGAAATGATAAAATCAGAAGGAATCTGCAGGCTTCACAGATGAATCATTCGTGAATTTGTAATGGGGTCCTATTTCATATCTAGTGAGGTGCTCTTTAGCATCAGAACAAAGTTGTTTTTCAGTGGAAAAAATGTAAATCTAAATGTTGTAATGGGTTAGGACTGGCAAGTAATGTCACAACACAAAGAGGAACACGGCACCAGTCTACGTTCTGATAACCGTAACTTACTAACAAAGAAAATAAAAAGAAATCAGTTAGGCAAAAAGGTCAAGGGTCAAGCACGGATGCTAGATGATGACAGATAGCAAGAAAATATGTAGGGCTAAGGAAAAGGCCACTTATATAGCTACACCCCTTATACTTCTCTGGAGTCCTGTGCCCGTCATCAGGCGCTCGACAGCTACAAAGACACAGATCACAACCAAATGCAGATACACAGACAAGCAAATAATAGCAGTGCTAGCGATCCGTAACAGTGCCTCTCAAACTTCTCTGGCAGAAGCTGCACTGCTTATTGAGGTGACAGAAAACAAAAAGATTAACCATTGTTTCCAAAGGATTGTGCATCCCCAGTGAAATCACAGCTGTCTTCATTGTAACAAAACAAGATAATGTATTACCGCCGCCCCAAACAAAATGTTACAACAAAGCAAAGAACAATAAGTGGATCAGAAATATTGGTTGGCATCAATATTTCAGTCTTATCACCAGCAGTAAAGACTTTATAACTACTTATTAAATGTTAAAGCGATTACTTATTAAGCAGTGCAGCTTTGGGTTTTTTAAAATAAAAGGTGTCTTTGAGCTTTATTTCATTTTCTTTATTTTTTTTTTTTCTTTTTCTGATGCACCTCTTCAATCCTGTGTGCGTAAATTTAGTGGCTGGTCACAGCTTATCACATATTACTTTCTTGTTGTTTGTTTACAGCACTGGCAGCACAGCCAGCAATAAGCTCTCCTGTGTGTGTGTGTGTGTGTGTGTGTGTGTGTGTGTGTGTGTGTGTGTGTGTTTGTGTGTGTAGGGAGCAGAGGGAGGTACAAGGCTCTGTCTATATTAAAAGTTTCTCTCAGAATGGGACTGGTTTTAATTGTGTCTGGAGGGTGCGTTTGTTTTGTTGTGTGCTGACCTCCCCGAGTGCATGCACATGGTGCCTCGAACGAGAAAGGCCACCAGGACCCACATCTGCTCATTTGCCTGGCTTTGTTTATCATTGTAGTCTTAAAGTTTACCTATATAGCAGGATTATTTAGATGGATGCACAAAGCCCTGACCCCAGCAGCAACCAGGACCTTTAGGATCAATTAGAATGCTGACGGAGGTCCAGGCCTTTTCGCCCAACATCAGTGGCTACATCACTGCTGCAGAGTGTGAATAGATTAAAATCACTGCAGTGGTGTGGTTCCGGGAGCATTTTATTAACAAGGTTTTGAAATGTAACACCGAAAAGTAAATGCTGGGGTGTTTTCATCATGTGGTAAGGTGTAATTAAAGTACAAAGATGGATAAAAACATCAACAAAAACAAAAAAAATACTAACTGAATAATTGTAAAGCAGTTTTCAAGCGCAAGGCATAAAAAGGCACTGATTTATTAAATACCGTTCATCATGTCGATGTGGATACATCAGTTCAAGTTAATTTTTTTATGCTTCCATATTAGTGACAGCTGTGGCTGCAGGCATTATATTTTTTATCTTGTTTTATTCCATATCTGTCATCTGACTATGACAGATATGGAAGATATTCTTGTGAATTGAATATCTTACTTAATAGCAAAAATTTCACATAGTTGACTTATGGCATAAAATAATGGCATTTTATAGTATTTGTTTCAAGTCAAATAACTGCCATGGCTGCTTATTATGTCTTGTGATACAGCATACATCCTCTTTACTGCACGAGGGTGTAACCGTCGATGTCCTTGCATCTGTCCATTACCAGCTGTATCATTTGCACAAATCTGGCCAACACTTCCGATTTTGTGAGGTTTTTCCTCCCTACCAGATGCAGCTTTCTGCACCATCGGTGTCCTTTTAATTATCACCACACGGTCTTTATGTGCTAAAAGAGAAACAGCACAAATAGCATGGCAGTTGTTTGACTTGGACCGCTAACTTAATCTCCACATTTAGACTTAGTTCTCAAAACAGTATTTCAATTTTTTCCCTCAAAATGTAGATTTTATTCTCAAAATGAAAAATAATTTGTCTTAATGTGGCTATAACACTCCCTCATAAAATTCTCAGTAGATCAGCAGTTTCTGGAAACAACAATATCATGTTCAAAGTCACTTAAATCATCATTCTTTCCCATTTGTATGCTTATTGAAAACTTCAGGAGGTTGGTGACCATGCCTACATGCTTAAATGTGTTTCTACGTTTACTTGTATCTACATATTACAACATTAGGTACTATAGGTATAATGTCATACTGAGTATACTCTGCATTGAAATACAGGAAACAACACTTTGGCCTTTCTTCAGTATGAAATGTTATCAAACCATCAAAGTCCTGTGGTGCTTCAGACTTTTTCACTAGCCTGTTTTCAGTTAGCACAGTTAATGAGCTGTCTAAAAACCAGAATTCAAAGATTTTCCAATTTGCTCTCCAATTGCTTTCTCTGTATCAGAATTAGGCAATGAAATGCCATCATTAACGCAGTTGCTGTTTAAAATTTTCTACGTTTAAATTGATACTCAACTGAGCCAAACACTGATAATTTTTTTTTTAAATACATTATAGTTAGCTAATTCATGCTTTTAACTCTACTGTTACTACAAACCATTTTTAAATCTTATTTAATAAAGAAAAAGCCTGAAAACCTGATATTTGCTTGTATTCCCCGATTACAGTAGGCTAAATTACTCTATTATCAGGAACATCTCTGGAGGAAACAGAGCTCTGTATTTTTTGCAGTTCATGAGACAGCCATCCCTCAGTTAAACACTTTTCACATTATTTTTTTTTAACATTTGGTTTAGTTATTTATAAATCTGGTTATCATGTTTTGAATTCCCACCAACAACCATGCAGTGCAGACTTTTTATGAAATAATACTGGTAGAACTTTTTGCGTACTGGAAAAGATCGTTAAAAGAAGCCGTTTGAAATAAACCAAAACTTCAGTAAAAATCTACCAAATCTTCTTTTGATTGCTTGCTTTAGGGGTCGCTACAGCCAACCATGTGCCTTCACGCTATTTCTAGCATCCTCCTCTGTCACACCAACCCCCTGCTTGTCCTCCGTCACTTCATCCATAAACCTCTGTGGTCTTGTCCTTTTCCTCCTACCTGGCAGCTCCATCTTCAACATTCTTTGTCCAACATGTCCAATCCTCAGCCTCCGCCTTCCCTTTCTAACATTTGTCATTTATGTTTATATGGTAACTCCCAATAATCTTAACATCTCCAGCTCAGCCTCAGCCCCAAACCAGACATCACAGCAGGTCTCACTACACATATTTTTCATTATCATCACATCCACGCTCAGTACACACTGAATTCATTTTCCTTTTCAGATTTTTTACTTCAACCACTCATCAATATGCCCCTTTTCCTTATCAAAAATGAGTTTTCTTTGACCACATAATATTAGATATATTGGATATGGGTTTTCTCACACTCCCCATGTCTTTCTCACTGTGTGTGACTGTCAAAGCGTGTGTGGATCTGCAGGTTACTGTGTGCAGTGGAGTGCCCCCGAGTCTTTGGTTAATAATTGAAAAATGTCCTCAGGGGCATGGCAAAGCATGTGAGTTTCCATGCCCCTGAGAGGATGGTGCATTAATGTAAACTAGCATTCAGAGAGAAAGCATAAAGATAGCGGTCGTGAACGAATGTACATGATACGGCTGCTGTCTGTGTTGCAGGAGTGCTAGCCTACATCAATTGTGTTAAATAAATAAAAAGAAATCCAGGACATCGTGTCTGGTGCTTTACACATATATGTTTGGATTTTACTTTCCCTTTTGAAAATATAAATTAAGTCATGAAATATTAATTAATGCCAGGGATTATCATATTGTATGGTCACAAGACATCAAAGTATGCGGTGATGACATATGAATCCTGCTTCTGTGTTCAAACAACTTGTGTTTTAACATTTTTTAATGCTTTGTATTTTGTTCTATTTAATCTGAACAAGCCCCCTTTATAGGGAAAAAAAAAAAAGTCAGTGATCACGGTCGGCCTCATGGTTTTTATTACCACTATTCATCGGCAGAACATTTTAAAGCTCAGTTTTTCAAACCTTACGATGTAACTAAAGCCCAGTCCGTGCAGCAGTATATTAATGACTAACCTCGTATTGTAGATGGATTATCTCAGTTGTTTTCCTAAAGTTTGGTCTGTTTACAGGATCCTGCATTTGTCCCTAACCATTGGGAACCCTCACTCTAACTTTTAACAAGTGCAAAAAAGTTGGCGCTCATCCTCTAGCTTCACTGTGCTAATGTGTATATATTATGCTAACCATAGCTGTGTAGCTAGCCACCACGAGCACATCATTATATACCAGCTAGTCCAACTTCATTGTCAGTAACTCTACAAGCATCACTGCTGTTTAGTTTTCTGTCTTCATTTATGTCGGAAGTGATAGCAGAGCTCTACGTTTTAAATTTTTAGAAATCCCTCTGAACATGGTACATCATCTTTAGATGGAAGCTAGCGAGCTAACTCCCTGCTAACTTCAAACTCTGTTAAATTTAATAAATTCTTTATTCACGGATGCCTGGATTTTAAAATTAATTATTACACCTGGTAGAGCAGCAACACTGATCACTTTATTAAAGATGAAAGAATTTAGACAGTTTGTAACTCTCAGTGATGCCGCAGTGTTTGTTTGTTGGAGCAGAGTGAAGCAGAGTTTGGACCTGGAAACGGCTAATGACGTCAGACTTAAAGACCAGATAATGGGTGCTTAACAATACCCCTGCTTGGGTCATCATATCACAAATATTATGTTGAAAAATGAACCATTTCTCAGATTGTTTGTTAACTTTCTATAACTGGACCATGTTTTATTTAAGTGCACCTTGCTAGTATCAGGATGGACCCTGTTTTGCCCTTAGGGCTGTCTTAGCTCATGGCGTAGAGCAGGGTGTCAAACTCAAATACACAGTGGGCCAAAATTCAAAATGAAACAAAGTCGCGGGCTAACATTAATATTTATTGAAAAAAAAATCTTCCTCCAGAATGAATCTTTTCTTATGGACTCAAACAAGTTTAGCTGAAAAACTGAATATGGAACAAGCAAAGCTTAATACCAAACAATATATATATTAGCTGTATAATACCAGCAGGCCAGCTCTAATAGTAATTTGGTATGGCTTCGCGGGCCAAATGTAATTAGGCTGCGGGCCAGAGTTTGACACCTATGGCGTAGAGTCTGTTAAGCACTGGTGGCCTTTGAGTACAGTGAACTCTTTGTCATGTTCAAGAAACCAGGATGATCTGAGCTCTGAAATACTCAGACCAGTACTTTTCCTACCAACACCTTTGTGACTTTGAACAGCATGTTCAAAGTCACTTAAATCACCTTTCTTCCCTATTATGATGCTTGTTTTGAGCTTCATGGGGTCGCCTTGACCATGTCTATGTGACTAAACACATTGAATTGCTCCCACCTGATTGGCTGAAAGGATATTTGTGCTAACGAACAGTTGAGGCTTGGTCAGAATAACAATCAGATCAGACCTGAAGAAAAGAAACAGTCTTTGAACAACATTTTCTTAAAATTGGCAAACTTCTGATGTACGTAATAAAGTGACTGAGTGTATAATAGTTCATATAATTAAATAAATAGGACGGTTGCTACAGCTTTCATTCATATCATTGGTTCTGCTTAGACCGTACATGACACTAAAGCACTATAAATCTTTTTCTCTTACGATCCTTACATTTAATATTCTGAATTAATAAGTATGTATGGAGTTCAGAAGCTAATTATGTATACAGTTCACATAAAATATCTCCTATGCTAAGGTGTGTTGACAATTAAAAAAGAAAAACTTAATAAATAACTGACAGTTTCCTTGGGTCATTTTTGCACATTTCTTCACCTGCCCACAGCGACAGTGACAGGTATGACGTGACCTTGACAGCCGTATTAACGATTCACACCACGGGGTCAAAGGAGCTTGCAAAGAAAAGCATCTGGACTTCTTTAAGTTGCTTGAAGACGTTTCACCTCTCATCCGAGAAGCTTCTTCAGTTCAGAACTGAAGAAGCTGGATGACTGAGAACCTTCACAGACAGATTCACACCACGGTTTACCAAAATTGGATCTTTTGGCTGATATGTCGAACGAATACTCAGGAGAATTCACAGCGACTCCAAATGCATTGCCTGAAGCAAACTGTCATGAAAAAAAGAACAAATGTGTCACACTTAAAGAGCTGTTTCGTAAATAATCAAATTGTCACAAATAACAAAGTTGAAAAGTAATGAACTGGGTGTGTGTAGTCATTCTTTTCCCAACAAACAGACTGTCAAGATGATTTTTTTCTTTGTTTTTATTTTCTTTCCTGAACTTGTTGTCAGGGATGTGTAACTAGGGCACTGCGTCTCATATAAAGGACTTCATGTATAATTTACTTACTTTTGCTTGGCGGGTGTGGCTCAGGTGACAAAGAATTCGGCAATACTCACACTTCAGTTTCTCCAGGACATTTAGACAAACAGCTGGTCATGATGGGATGTATCGGCAGGGACAGGCTCAAGTTGCTTCATTGGAAACACTTAAGAAAATGTCAAACTTGCAGGTGCTCTTTTACATAACAGTGACATAGCGCTTCAGGGAATGACTAGCTGTGGAGCTCTTTATTATTACTTTTTACCCGTCCTGCTTGTATCTTTATGTGCCGCTTTTGTCTCTTAAAAAACAGCTTCTGTCACTGAGTCTGACACACAAATTTAATTTTGAATGCCATATTTTAGGGCACAGATGATGCCCCATGTGAATAAATTCACCTACATGCTGTGAAATCTGATCAACCCTATAGGTTTTTGGGGGGCATGGCGCATATGAATCAAATAAAATAAAGAATAAAATCAAGTTTAATGTATTTAAAATGGAAAATAATAATACTTATTGAAATGTAGGTCAAGATGGACAATAGCGTGCAATTAGATTTTCTTCTGTCCATTTCTTTCCCGGTAGCATGTAGTTAGATAGCAAGTGTAGGTCATAATACAGTGGAATCGTAAGGAATTATTTGTTTGTATAAATATATTTGTATGTGTATGCATAACAGTTATTATTTACACGTACAGACATCTTGAGTTCATGTTTATTTTGCTGAAGAAACACACAGAAAGGATGAGTGTGATGAAGGACATGGTGTGTTGTTATACTGGTAATGCCAGGAGAGGCAGTATTGATGCTGTGTTACATGAATGTCCTGAAAGAAGGTGGAAGAAGTGTATCATGCAGGAAAATGATGGACTCTGTGTTGTTATGAACATGTGACTCAGAAGGTTCAGTAAATGAGAGCAACGATATTCCTGTTTGATGCTCAGTGATTCCATTTTTATTTTTCTAAAGTGCTTAACAAATTAGACAAATATTAAATAAATAAATAAATGTATATATTTATCTATTTATTGGGAAAATCTTATTTAAAACTATAAATTTGATTATTTATTATGCAAGTTCACGCTTTCAAAACAAAATTTGAGGTGACACATTTCTTTGTCTGAATGCGTAATATTTAGAAATGCAAATAAACTGTAATTTTGCATCTTATACAAAAAATATTGTGCTATTTCTTCTTCCATTAATCCATCTTCCACTTATCCGGTGCCAGGTTGTGGAATTTTTTCTTCTGTTTTAAAAAAAATTATACAATGAAAACAACAATCATTATAATAATTTAGCAATAAAAATATAATTTGGAATAAAGAGCTTGTGTATTTTGGTAATTACCAGTATTGTTAATGTAGTGCAGCTGTGGCATCAACACTTGGTGGTGGTTTATTAAACTTTTTAAGAATAGTTGTCATCCTAAATTTCTGACATTCTCATCATTTTTATCCCAGTTTATCTTTGGTTGCAAAATTATTAAAATAGCCAACTTTGAACCTCTGTTCCTGTGAGATATAGAGCCATATTTTAAAACATATCACTGTGAAATCACTCTAATATCCCGCATTAGAGGCTGTGTGGCACACAGATGTGATTTTGTGGGTTTAAAATCAGTTTATGGCTATCAGTCACTTTGGGAAGAAAGTAAGTCAGAGACACAGGAAAAAAAGGAAGAATGAATTACTGTCCCTCGTCTCATCTTCTAAAATGCCATCTTTGTAATGAGCTGCTGGGACTCGAGGGAAAAGTTTCCTCCTCTGAATTTAAATTTTGAATACTTACATTTAACTTTCTGCTAAAAATTCATTTAATTACCATCAAATCATCATAATGCAAAGACTGACGCATTATGCTTTAAAAACAGTCGCTCAGAGCAGTAACACATATCAAAAAAGAAAGTCAGTGAAACACTTTAAATGGACTTAGTCATCTGAGAGATTTGTTTTGTGCAATAAGGGCACAGAACGGGAAATTGCCCGTGTATACAAATGGCTCGTGAAGTTAATAAGATGTAAATGTGTCTTTCTTTCTCCTTTTTAATATGTAGATTTTCGAAAGTCCACCGATAAACACCACTTTCCTGGAAGATTTTACTGGTTTCTTCGCTTTCCTCTTCAGGTCGAGGCATAACTCAAATACTTTAAGACAGTGAAATGGCTAAAGCCGCAAAATATAAAGCTTAGACTGCAGTTTTGCCAGTAGGCTGTTCCGTGCATAATTGCTTTGGAAAATTGCAGAATTATCCCTTTAACTGGAAAACTATTCAGTGCCCTGTTGCTGGTGAAGTGTACGTGGATATACGAGTGTGTGTGTAACTTGAGTACGTTAAATGCATGCTAATGTTTAAATGCGCTTGTGCCTGTTTGTGTGACTGAGTGTATGAATTATTTACTAGTAATATCTCATAAGAAGCATATTATACAGACTGCACAAGACAAAGCCCTCCTGAACCCCATCACTGACTATAATCATAGCCTACAGCCACACAGTGGGAGAGAAAGCTAGGGAAATAAAAGTGTCAAAAAAAGGGGGCGAAAAAAGCGGAAATGGAGGGAAGAGAGCATGTATTTCTCTTCACTCTGCCACCTTTTCCATCTTTATTTCTTATCAGTTTTTCTATTTGCTTGTTCTCCTCTAGGTTTGATTTCTTTCTTTAATCCAGTCTTTATGGGATTAAGTGTACCTCCTAAGTGGATGGTCGCCACAGTGGGGGTTGGGGGGGATGAATTAAAGAAGAAATGTCTATCAATGTCCATCCCTCTCTCTGCTCTACTGTCTGCTATAATTCTTCATGACATTTGACAATCTCACCGAGAGACGAAATAATGAGAGTTTCACAGGTCACATCATCCCTTATTATCCGCAGATGATGACAAACTGGCCTCATACTAACAACTCCTCTGCCTGAGCTGCTCACTTTAGCAATCAATCAATTACGGTAATTTTACATCGATCATCGCATTACTGTCTATATATCAGATGCGTCTGCTTATATAAAACTGCTTTTCTTTTCCATCAGAAAAAAGGTTTTTAATGTCATTTTTTTAAATCTCCTTGACTTCTTTTCTTCTCCCTTTCCTCTCTGTCCCAGCTGTCAGATAACTACTGTTAAGCAGTTCAGGGATAGAAACATCACTCATTGTCCCTCTGTGCCACTTACAAAAAAAATACTAAGCCCACACTTATGATTGATATCTTGTATATGGCGCCTCCTTCTCTCTACCAGCCATCAATCAACCATCACACCTAAGTTTCATCATTGAGATCACCAGCAGCCTAGCAGTTTAGATTATTGCTGTTGTTGCAGTATCCTCGTCAGTTAATGGTCCATGTGGAAGAAATGTAAATAATTAGTAGCAATAGCCCTGCATTGCTGGTTGAGGATAGTTAGTCTAAGATGTACCATTATAATTTAATTGCAATTAAAGTGGTTTTCCAGTTGAGCATATAGCTGCTTAAATGACTCCTACAGGGAGAGAATATGGATAAGTGTCATACTTAAATTTACACTAATCAGCTACATCATTAAAATGTGTTAAGGGAAAAAAATTGTAACACTGCATTGATTAGTTGGGAAATCTGAAGTCTGGATAATCATGCAGTTTCTACTCTGACATGTACCAACTATCTGAACAGCAAACCAAGTACTTTTCTTCTTAGCCAACAGCAGCTTTCTTGAAGTGGAACAAGTCAACAAACCCAAAGTGCTCACCCAGCCTCCAAAGTCCCCATATGCAGATCAGATTATGAATCATTGGTCAATGTAGGAACAAGTCTGATCCAGATACGTTCGAATCGGTTTTATTTAGATTGCACCAAACCACATCAAGTTGCCACAAGGTGCTTTCTGTTACATATAAAGCAGCTTGATATAATAGAGAGAAAATCGCAACACTCAGGCGAACCCCGATGAGCAAGCACTCAGCGACAGTGGGAAGGAAAAACTCCCTGTTAATCAGAGGTGGGATGTAACAAAATGCAAATACTTCATTACTGCACTTAAGTACAGTATCTCTACTTTACATGAGCAGGTTTTTTTTTCTGATTACTTTTTACTTTTACTCCCGACATTTCTAAACAAATATCTGTACTTTCTGCTCCTTACATTTTCAAAACAGGTTCGCACATTTTGGTTGGTCGAGTTATTATTTCATCACTGTAAGCCTTTACACATCAAGCAGATTTGAGCCTAAACAGTAAAACATGAGAGGCAATCCTGTTTGTTTGTTAATCCCCAGACGATGTTGCATAAAAAGAGATGTCGTGAGCCAAAGTCAGGGTTTGAAGTTGGGACTTTTTTTTTTCTTTTTGTTTTGTTTTTGCCACAAGGAACAACAAGTGCAGCCTAAGCAGAGAGGCCCAGACCTCCCTCTCCCCAGCCACCTCCTCCAGCTTATCCGGGGGAACACCAAGGCATTCCCAGGCCAGCCGAGAGATATAATCTCTCCAGCGTGTCCTGGGTCTGCCCCGGGGCCTCCTTCCGGTGGGACATGCCCGGAACACCTCACCTAGGAGGCACCCAGGAGGCATCCTTGTCAGATGCCCGAACCACCTCAGCTGGCTCCTTTCGATGTGGAGCAGCAGCGGCTCTACTCTGAGCCCCTCCCGGATGGCCGGACTTCTCACCCTATCTCTAAGGGAGAGGCCAGCCACCCTTCGGAGGAAGCTCATTTCCGGATAAGCTGGAGGAGGTGGCTGGGGAGAGGGAGGTCTGGGCCTCTCTGCTTAGGCTGCTGCCCCCGCGACCCGGCCTCGGATAAAGCGGATGAAGATGGATGGATGGAACAACAAGTGTCCTGAAGTTGCGATTGTGGTACTTCTGCATATAGCTAGCTCTACTGAAGTGGAGCGAGCGTAAAGGGAGGGACTTTTTTTATTACCAATATTTGATATTTGCTGATATATATTGGTTCTGACATTTATAACAGCTGATAAATAAAAAATGTAAAAAGTAAAGAAGAAACCATAGACTCTAGAAGGCATGATCAGTTAATGAACATTATAAACAGTGGACCCGTGTTACCTTGTAGAAGATAAGGTATTTTCTGTTGTTTTTGATCACAAAACTGTTAAAAAACTTAACAATCCATGTGTTTAAATCTTGCTAAAACTTCTTTTGGGAAATCCAAATGTTCTCTGTGCTGGAAAAGCTGTGTTTTAGTCTCCAGGTTAGTTGGCAGTAAGCTTGTTTACTTGGTGTGATGCTAACCTTTGCAGCTTGTATTACAGCAGACAAACACACTGTTGAATCTGTGCACATTTCACTTTTTCTATTTTGGGAAAGATGCTAAGAGGCACACTGTGGACCACAGCACAATTTAATTTACAGTTTAAGTAATTGAGAACAACAGTGTGTGTGACTACACTGCCTATGAAATAATAAATAAACAGGACTATTCTGTTATTACAATCACTTTCTTGTAAAACAGCCCATGAAGGAGAAGACAATGTACAACACCTTTAATGCTGACTAGAACTGGACAAATAAACTCTTTATTAAACCACCTTATGTATACTACCAAGCCTTGGAGGGGGAAGGTGTTGGGGGGGAAAAACACTGATGGGAGATTATCTTTCTTATCTTCTTAATCTTCAAATCAGTTGAAGTCTCCCTAATTAGGTATTAATTTGGTCAAATCAAGATTCTGATTAGAATGATCCCCAATTAACCCATTTAATTGAAGTTTGGTACCTCTGAGAGGAAATCTTGAATTGTTTTAAGGCTCTCGTGATCTGATTCTATACTCAAATGTCTTAGAAATATATAACATTGTGCACATTGTGCATGAACACTGTTTCTCTGTACCCGATGCAAATCGTACATACCAAAGTGTTGTAACTGAATTAAAAGGACAGAAAAACACTCAAGGACATAATGGAGACTTTAAACCAGGGGTCTCCAATCTCAGTCCATGGGGGCCGGTGTCCCTGCAGGTTTTAGATGTGTCCTTGATCCATCACAGCTGATTTAAATGGATAAATTACCTTCTCAACGGCTGTATCCCAATTCAGGGTCTGCAGCCTTAAAGGCCGCATTTTAAGGCCGATTACGTCACATCGACGTGACGAAGGCTGTCCCAATCCAAAGGCTGCACAAAATGCAGCCCTCAAATGGGTCCTTCATTTCCCTGATTTTTAAGGACGTGGCGGTGTAGACTTTGTGGCCCAACATATCCCAGAATGCATAGCGCGGCGGTGGGTGTGGATAATTTTGCCGAAAAAAAACAGCGGATGAGCGGCGCCCGAAGAGTAAACTTTAAGTACTGAATATTATGTCACTTATTTATGTGCAAATGTTTAATAACGAAGAACATTAAAACATTACTGTTGGCCACATGTCGGCAAAGTTATGTGACATTAGTGACGTTTGTACTAACTTGGTTTTAAAGCCTTTACTTTAAAATATACGCCGTTCAATAGCTGAGCTTAATCTTACAGAGAATGATCAAAGCTCATGTAGAAACAAACAAACAAATGAACAAATGATTTTCTCCTTCATCTCTGTCAAACAAAGCTGTATGAAACGCTTCTAGCTGTTAGTATCATGGTTGCTAGGCAACCTGGGCAGCGCAACGGAGGCTAGACCGTCCCATTTCACAAGCCTCGCACTTCCGGCCTTAGCGGTCTTTGAGTATGCGGCCCTCGAGGATCGTTGAGACTGCGTACTTTAAGGCTGCAGACCCTGAATTGGGATACAGCCAACATGTCTTGAAGTTCTCCAGAGGCCTGGTAATGAACTAATTATGTGATTCAGGTGTGTTGACCCAGGGTGATATCTAAAACCTGCAGGGACACCGGCCCTCGTGGACTGGGATTGGGGACCCCTGCTTTAAACTTTACTCAACACATTGAACAACCCACAAGAATAACGAGACACTCTAAAACTAAAATAGATCTGGTTTTCAGTAATAAGCCCGAGCGAATTATTAAATCTTATAATTTTATCACTGGTATTTCAGACCACAATTTGATATTATTTTCTAGAAACCTTATAAAATCACGGGTTAAGAATCACTTTCATAGTTCATCTAATAGGAGATCCTTTTATGAATTTATACCAAGAAGTAAGCGACAAAATGTAGCAGAAGCATCAGTTAACTGGGAGCCTTTATTGTGTAGTGATGATCCACAATTCTGCATCAGTCACTTCACTGACATTGTCAAGGATGTTATATCAACATACTCTATTAGAGGTCGACAAAAAATAAAGATAACATCTAATCTGCCCTGGTTAAACAAAGAGTGCAAGAATCTAATGAAAACAAGAGATTAATTACTAAAACAGTTCCTTAAAAGCAGGTCTAACTCTGGATAGACAGAGGTTTACTTCAATGCAGAACAAAGTAACAAGAAGTTTGAGACGGGCCAAAGCAAATTTTTTAATAAATATAATTGAAAGAGCCAAAGGTAATGGTAAAATTATCTGGCAACACCTAAATAAATTACTTGGCCGTCATTCAAACAAAAGCAAAAATACAATTCAACTTTATGTAAATAACTCTATTGTTAGAGAGCCTCTATCTATTTCCAGTAACTTAAACACTTTCTTTATTTCATCTGTTAATGAGCTCAGTCAGAGCTTTGACTCAGTCGTATGCTCTGATAATGTGAATGATGTTGGTCAAAATTTGTTCACCATCACTCATATTTCAGACACTGAAGTTGCTAAACTAATTACAGGTTTAAAACAATCAAAAGCACTTGATGTATATGGTATTAACACAAATTTCGTAAAGGAACATATGGATTTGCTTGTATGTTCAACAACTCATGTTTTGAATATGTCTTTCCAACATTCCATTGTTCCAACAGATTGGAAAATTGCTGCACTTACACCAATTTTCAAAGCAGGTGTGAAGACTGACATGGCTAATTATCGCCCCATAAGCATACTCCTGGTCATATCTAAAATAGCTGAGAAGTGGGTGGTTAAACTCCTCACTGCTCACCTAGAAAACACCCAACCTTCATTACATCCATTGCAGTTTGGCTTTCGGGCACATCACTCCACAGATACTGCCCTGTGTATGTTAGTGGAGAACTTGAAGAACTTGCTGGACAAGAGTCCCTGTGTTGGAGCTGTATTTTTAGATCTGAAGAAGGCTTTTGACTCTGTAAACCATCAGATATTGTTGTCCAGATTGACTCAGTTTAATATCTCCAGTAAGGCTCTTCAGTGGTTTGCCTCATATCTCTCACACAGGAAACAGCGTGTGGTGTTGGATGGGGTTAAATCTCCATATTTAGACTGTGATACAGGGGTTCCTCAAGGATCTGTTCTTGGGCCCTTATTGTTCTCTCTTTTTATCAATAACTTACCTGAAGTTTGTCCAAATATATTTGCTCAAATGTATGCGGATGATGCAGTTATATATATACACAAGCAAATAGTGTCCAGCAGGTGGCAAAAGATCTTACAGCTGCTTTCGCATTAATGCGTAGCTGGCTGGAGGACTCATGCCTAATGTTGAACACCTCAAAAACTGTCTGCATGTATTTTTCAAAACGCCCCTTAAACTTGAAGCAATCAAACACAACAATCAAACAAGAGTCACATAAATAAAGTGTCCCACGTACTTAAATTTAATAATCGAAGTTGGCTATAATGTGGTATGTTTACATTCATCTAATTTTTTTACATTTATGTTCATTAACATGCACTGTCCTAAAAAAAAAAAAAAAAAAAAAAAAAATTAAGCGGAACAGTGTATGGAGGTTATATTATATATTTCTCTATAAATACTGAATGTATTACAGAAAATTGTTTTTCGATTCAGCAATTACAGAAATGCCAACAAAACAGTGTTGTTGTTGTTTTTTGTAAAATAATAATAGGGATTAACTAAAAGATAAATGTAAGCATTGTTTTTTGAGTTTTTTAAATGAATAACTTCCAGATATCAGCAAAGAAAGTTCCTATGTAAAACTGCTTAGACAACCTATATTTGGTGAAATTCTTCAGGGCAATTTTCAGTATGTAACCATCATTTATCCATGGCACTAAGGCAGCTTGACTTGTAGAAATCCCTTTTTTTTCTTTTCATTTTTTTTTAAACAATAGCATCGCTAACTAGGAGCAGATTCAAGGTAGGTTGTTTTCAAACTGATGCTGTCAGCAGAAACCACTGTTTCCTTTAGGAAGTGATACTTAAATGTTCTTTAGAAAAACAACCCCAAAAGATTTGGATCAAAAGCAATACCACAGAGTCTCTCCTCTACCAACACTTTGCTCTGTCTGTTCTGTATTTTTCTGTGTCCCCGTCTCTCTTTTCCTGTCATTTTATCTGTTGGTCTGTCATGCAGTGCAGCTCAGGTTTGAGCAGGGGGGATTAGAACCTACAACCATTTCTTCCTCTTTAATAGGATTTGACAGTGAGGGACCAGTTTCCCTCTAAGTTTCTTTGTGTGTGGGAGTATGTGTTCTCATCGGGGGTGACATGGTCTCATACCACATAAAAGTCAAGTTTGAGGTCATCGGTCTGCTAATCCCACATGCCTTGTGTGTTTGAGTGTGCGTTTCCGTGTGCATGCTGGTGCCTGTGTCTCACGTCTCGAACTTTTCATGTCGTAATCCTCATGGGATAAACTTTGTGTGTGTCTGCTGAAGCTTGTGTGAGTGCACACGTGTTGAGGAGGGGAGTCGGAGACTGTCTGAAGTTCAATCCTCATTGGATATCCTCTTAAAGCATCAAGTGGCAAAGAGTAGACACAGTGTGTCCGTATGCGCCCCCTCTCACTTTATGAAAGGATTTGTCTCGTTTGAGAACCCTCACATGTCTTGAACTATGATTGGAGTGTGCTCGTGCTGAACTTCACTGTTGAACGCATCGGTTAACCCTTTTTAGCAGCAGCTGTTCCGGGTGTAATTTTACCTGATTTTACAATTTAATACTCCATAATGTCTATTTCATCTCAACTGCAAACGCAGTAAATGAGTTATTTATTTTATGGTGAACCTAATAAAATACAGGGCTATGCAAAAGTCCTGCATTACCCCTCATTTCTTCATATTTTACAGTGACAGTGGGAAATGCAGTAATTTAGGGAAACATGGAAAAAATACTCAGAAATACAACAAGGGGGGGTGTTTGTACTATTTCAACAAGCTTAAAAGTGAATATTTGGCATGACCGCCATTAATCTTCAGCACAGCATGAACTCTGTTAGGTAAACTCTTTCTTCTAATTTCCTTAAGTAGTTTTCAAGAATAGCTCTCCGGGCTTCTTGAAGGACATTCAAGGCTCTTTTTTTGGATGTTGTCTGCCTTTTGTTTTGTTCTCTGCTAAGATGATCCCACATTGCTTCAATAATGTTGAGGTCCAGGCTGTGGAGAGGCCAGTCCATAGCTGATAGCATCCCATTGTGTGCTTTTCTATCCAGGTATGCTTTTACTTGGAAAGAAATTGTGTTGGCAGTGTGTTTGGGATGACTGTCATGCTGAAAACTGAGGGTGTTGTCAATCAGATTCTTTCCAGAAGGTACTGCACGGTAGATGTAGAAACTCATGTTGCTTTTTAACATTCAGAATTTTACGAGTTTTGACAAAATTCCTAACACCCTAGCTGAAATGCAGCTCACCGTGTTGTAGACACTAAATATTGTAACATTCTGCTGACTTTCTCCCTGCATACAGATTTTCAGTCCACTTCTTCTCTCTCTTTTCCTTTCTTAAAAGTGGCTTATTGACAGCCACCCTTCTACTGACACCAATTTGTGATGAGGCTTCAGCAAACAATAGATGGATCAGCTGAGGGGCCTAATGCATTCTATCTGAAGGCCACCAGATCGAGATAGCTGTGGCTGCAAAAATACATCCAGTCCTGTAGAAGTCTACAGGAAAACTTTCTGTCTTGACCTTTGTGAACACTTTTCTTGAAGCTTATGGGCTCAGTCACTCCTCTTGGGTCATATTTGATAAAAAAAAAAAAAGTAATTGTTTCAAAAACCTCACTCATACTGTACTTGAGTACAGTATGAGTGAGATTTTTTTCCCCAGCTTATTTTAGCTGGGAAAAGGAGAAATGCTATGAAACCTAGTTCTTAAAGATTTCCATATATTCATTTTCTTTGGTATAAAACCCACGGTAGCTAATGACTTGCCAATCAGGAGCGTGTGGTTTCACTGTCAGGCTCACCCCTTGATCATATATATTTTTATTTTATTTTTAATTTTTTTTATTCAAGATGGTGACGGCAACAATGCTCATCTCTAGGCTTCATAACAAGAATTCAGAAGCCATTTTTGGTCATGGTAGCTACGTCCATGTTCTTTAACATCTGTAGTTTTATGTTGCTCTGCAAAAGCAGCAGCTAGCAACAGAGCTAACATAGCATGAAGGAAGCTAACAGGAAAGGGGTATCAGTGTGGTGGTATTTTTTAGTGCTACACCAACAACTTGTATTTACATCTTTGCAAAACTTTTTTATTTCACTCTGACCACAGTTTGCAGCTATGTCTCCTGACTGAGAAGATCAATCTACACCCATGGTGTCTCTCACTTGCTTACTAGCACATGTACTTCCTTATGTTTGGGCTTCTTTATGGGTTGGTGTAACAAATGCTGATTAGTTTTTATTGCCCCCTCAGCCATAAAAGCCTGATGTGATATTGTCAACCAGCCAGGTGGGCCGACGGCGTGGACACTCAAGTTTGTGAATTCGATAAATCGAGAGTGAGGTGGGAGTTTCAAATTGATACCATAGATGTGTTAACTAAAATTCTAGAAAGATTTATAACCCCAGTGACCTCAACATCAAGGTGAAGTTCAGAAGTCATGTTTTCTGAAAATTTTGTGAATGTCATAACTTGAGGACAAGGCATTGTTGGATTTTTAAACTGATGCCATAAGTGTACTCTACTAGGAGGCTAAGGGGTACTACTGTGATTCACCAGTATTTTTATACTTAAAATAACAATGATGTGTTCATGGCAATATGATGAATTATTATTTGGCCTCAGTCATATCCTGTAAGCTCCATGCATGTCTGAAGAAAAAAAGGTATAAACTACTGTGACTGTAAATGGCAGCAGTTTGACGATTTTGTTGGTTCGCTAATAGATAAGCAAATTTCATTAAATTTATATTTGTGGATGTTTTTATTTGTCGCATTTTCTTTTGCAAAGTTGTGAAACCTGCTACAGTTAAGCTTGAGGTTTCCTTAAACATAGAAAAATGATTCCCAGGCTCTTCCTCACAGTGAAGGATAGGGATTATTAATTTAACACTGGTATCAGATCAGTGCTCAGTATTGACAGATCTCACCACCAATGTATGGGTATTGGTAGATGTAGAAACTCAAAGTGAACAGAGAGGCACGATAACATATTGACACAATTAGAGCGACTGAGCTTAAAATGTGTTATCACTGTGACTATTTCATGTTCTTTTTTTTATTAAAAAACATACTTGTTTCTCAGACTTAGAAACATCAAAACATCCGCAAACCTTTATACAGTCACCATGAATTAAAGATGGTGGTACGCACTCTTTTTTCAAAATGTAATTTATCTTTTTACAGCACAGTGTTTCAGTATTCATCTGCAATGTCTGTGTTCTTCTGCCGATCTCTTCCCTCGATTGGGCAGACTAGCTTTTGGCTTTTTCTTTGCAACTGTGCCCACATGGCCAGCATGCTGAAGTCTCCTTTGAATTGATATGGTTTTTTGCAGGTATCTTTTAATAAAGCTGCAAGTTGAGAAGCAGTAAGGCAACTTTTTTCAAATGTATGACTTTGACTTGCTTGTCCTCTTGGTCAGTTATCTGATAGAATTACTTTGCACTTTTCTATGAAGTATATAAAACAGATTTTGGAGAAAGTGGGGAAAAAAATCAGAAGTATACCTACACTCACAAGGGCTGATGTACCAGACGTTCAACTCGCTGGATTTATTGCTTCTTCAATCAACGCAACAGTTTTCAGCTGTGCTGACATAATTGGAAATATTTTTAATGACCAATCAGCCTTTTAACATGATAAACTTTCATTAGGGAACACAGTATGCCATTTGCATGCAGGAGGCTGCTGTAAATGAGCCTCCGCTGGCTCATTTGATGTAGATATTCCATCAAAAATCATGAATGTTTTATGTCTATTATTAATAAAAATCAGGAAAGGACATTAATCTACAACCTATGTTTTAATCTTAAAACATATTTGCTCAGTAATATGAACAGAAGGTCTGTCTTGCCAAGCTAAACAATAATAGGAATAGATGCTGAGCCTGAAAATGAGGGTTCAACACAATCTAAGTGCATTGACCAAGCATCCTCTTGTCAGAGTTTACTCATGCAAGCTAAAGTTATGTGCTTGATGAATTTTTCATTGTGCAATATTGATATAGCCCGACTGCCCATTTTGAGCTGTGCTAGGCCACATCATTATCCAGGCCACCTGCTTGTGGCTTGACAGATGGGAGAGGCTTACCTTGTGCACCCCCAACTGACAGCTCGAGCAGACGTTTGTCAGTGACAACCACAACAAACTCTGCATGACACTTGTATGCTCAAACACGTCCCATATGTGGCTCTCTAATGTGCAAACCCATATGTGCTTCTATTACTTCAGAGTAAGTGAGAAGAAAAGGTGTACAGAGAAATGAAAAACATGCTGAGAGCGGGTTTAGACAGCTCGGGGGTCATCTATGCAGCACTTATTTTAGCTGAGAAAAGGAGAAATGCTATGAAACGTAGTTCTTAAAGATTACCATATATTACTGTACAAGTAAGGTAGCTACATTTTCTATAACTTCAACAAAAACATGACAATATGCAACATGACTTACATTACCCTTTGATACACAGGATGTTTTACAGCTTCAGGCCTTTATACAAATTATGTTATGACTTTAAAAAATAAAAGCCATACTTCTCTTAAGCCTCTCACGCAAAGTTATTTTCAACCACAATAGATACTTGGCTGTAGGGAGCTGTCTTTCTCACAGTCAGTCCACCAACTCCAGCAGCAATAGACTGCCACTAAATTTCATACAGATTTAATGGTCCTTGGATCACAATTTATTGACTTTGGAGACACTCTATTTCACTAATGTCACAATTAGTTTTTTTGGGAAATTTATCTCCTCTAACAGATACAGCGAAATGACTTTGTTGAGCCTCTGAATTTCCACTTAGCAACTTGTGCCCAAATTAAAATACTCAGTTAATTGTTTATTAACCTTTTTGTAGCTTTGATTTTGGGTACTTTAGGATATTTGGTTGGCTAAAAGCTGTCTGAGCAGACTGAGGCTGCGCATACTGTTTAACCATGTCTTGGATACCAGGATTGCCTGAGGAAAGGTAACCATCAGAGGGGCAAGCAGAGACTGTTTCTGCCTTTGGCTGCCATATAGAGAGCATGCTTATATAAGCACATTTATATATCAGTATAAAAGGAACATCATTTAATGCTCAGCAACAAATGTTTGCATGCTTACACAGAAGACTGAGGGATGATGATGAATATGGTTAACATTTTAGTTGCATCGCTAAGTTCAAATTGTGTGTATTAGTATGCAGATGTGGATGTAGACTCTTTAAAAATCAGATTGTGTGGATTGAAAAAGGTTTCAGCATCAAACACAGAACAGAAGTTCAATTTGAGTCCAGCGTCTCTCATTTTCTTCCCGTAAAATTCTTTTAGTTATATTGAAAGTGCAATTAAATTTAAGCAAAATAAAATGAATGGATTCTCTTGCACTTCAAAGCACTTTCCTTTCACCACAGCCGAGTGCCCTGTTGCGCCATAATCTGTGCAGTTTGTTTGCTGGCCAACTGTCCCCTTTGCTTTGTTTACATTATGCAACATCACTTGTTGTTAAACTTTACGATCTGCAGTGTATATTCTGCTGAGACAACAGTGCAGCATTGTTATCTGATAGTCTATTTTATAAGAAACACTGCATGCAAAACTATTGGCCTTTAAATGCATCATGACAAAATGTTACACAGTACAATTCTATTATAAATCTCATAAATCTCACATTAAGTCTTGAAAATAAGACATAAAGAACAGATTTGGTGCTTGAATTGCCTCTCATATATATATATATATTTTTTTTTTCAGAAAATATCAAAATAGTGTTATTCCTCTTTTAGTAACACATTCTATCGGGACCAATCAGAACACAGTAGTTTCTCATAATCTGCTCTCATTGAAGAATGAAACACTCGCTCAACATTATTGTTAGGTAGGCCTTGGGCTGCATAAGCAGCAGTAACACTGAGCTGGTTTTTTTCTGCTGCTAAAGCTCTCAAACTGGCATGTTACAGAAAATTTCCGCTTCCTCCGTGTAGCTGCAAAAATGCTTATGACAAGTCTGATATTAATATTGGTGAATAAATACAGAAAAGATGCAGAATCAGACACTTTTTGTACCTGAATACACATTGTCCATGACTAGCGAGGCTCTTATGTAGTCTGTGAAGCAACTGTACAAAATAAACCGCTTAGGATGACACAGTCATGTGGGATTTAAGCCTAAGATTTGAGGTAAGTGTGTTTGCACTTTTTTTCTCGACAGGCCTGATCAAACCATACTGTGCTCACTGGTCTGCAGGATTTAACATCTTTACCTCTTTCTTACTGTGCTGCATACTTATGGCTCTTCTCTTGCTGCTTAATTTTAGCTTCTACTTGCAAAATCACATTTTTAAATATTTCTTTTTTCAATGCTTCCTAAAGACTCAAAGGCGTAAAGAGTAGGGATGGGTATCGAAAACCGGTTCTTGTTGAGAACCGGTTCTCACTGTTTCAATTCCTTGGAATTGTTTGCCATTTTTGCAAACAATTCCCTTATCGATTCCAGTCGCCCCGAATGACGTCACCACGTTGCGGAGCGTCATTTACCTGGCAGGAAACACGGCGCCTAAGCGGCTCAAACGCTCAAAAGTTTGGTTATACTTTACGAGAATGGATAACAACAGGGCAACTTGCAATACTTGAAAAGTAGATATTTCATTTAAGGGAGGAAACACTACGAATATGCAAAAGCATTTGCTCAGGTAGGTAAATAATCAACTAACAGTGCATATTATGTTAGCGCGATCTGCCTTATTACAAAAACTGCCATTACTGTGCATTTAGGTGACCATGATGAGAGAGACAGACACAGTCTGGCTGGCTCAGATGCTGGCAGTTCTCGCTGCAGTCTCCTTTCAGGCCAGGATAGACGAATGTCACCGAGCAGTGATTAAGTTTGTGGTAAAAGGCTTGCACCTATTTGCCACAGCAGATGCCCCGATTTTCAGTAAGTGCATGTGTTTAATTGTAGGCAGGAACATTATTGGATATTCTTGTGTAATTGGTACAGAATAATTTATGTTATACTTTGTTATTGCTACAGAAGAATATTTATTTTATTATTTTACATTTACAATTTTTTCCTGGGGACCCCGTGACACCCCATTGAAGAGCCGTAGGCTGGATCTCTTAAGATGTCATCGTTGGGTTTGTAAGGCCATGTTACTCCTAAATTTCTATCTTGTTCAAAGAGAAGATTTAAAAAAAAAACTTCTAAGCTATTCGACCTCTGTGTTCTCCTTTTTTAAAAAGAATAGATAAGAGAATCGATAAAGAATCGAATCGTTAAACAGAATCGAAAATGGAATCGGAATCGTGAAAATCTTATCAAAACCCATCCCTAATAAAGAGTGATTCTCACTCGCTCTTTTACGCATAGTCACATAAACTTGCTAATGCACATCAAGAGAAAGCATAATTTCTGATTTGCTAAACGTCATTCACGTCCCCGTTGCCTAGGGGATAGCTGTTTTTGCCACATATTCCATATTGGTGTTTGATAAATGTGCTCTTAATGGTGCTATGTGCATTCAGTCTGAATTTATGTCTGAACCAGTATCTCCAGGGTTATTAGTAATAGATAAAAGTTTAACATTAAATTTTTAAATGCTTGATGATGTTCTATCATTGATGTTTTGTTTTTGTTGACATTTTCCCGTGGCAAGTAGGACTGGGAAACCACCCAAAAACTTTGAATGTACTTTATTGGAACGACACGACCAGAAAATTTAGAACTGTTGACCTTGGTTGATATTAGCTACTTGCCTGCATTTATAACCATATGAGAAGCTGGGAAAAACACCCTTCAGCTATTTTATGAGTGTTGATGTTGCATAGTGTGCCCACTAGAGGGCACTCTGCAACTTCCCTGTTGATTGGAACATCACAAGCACGACAAGCAGCTGATCTGAGCAAAGTCTAACACAGTGTAAATGAGTAAATCATTATTTGTTGTGACAAGTAAACTAGTTTACAAGTTTGCATTGTCATATTATCTTATTTGTAAGATACATGTAACAAATGTTAGGGAAATCTGTTTATTACCAAATATCAGTGGCGATATCACTCTTAAAAAACGTATACCCTCTGATTTCTATTCTAACCTTTTAATAGGACAATGGCTTTGACAAACTATCAGCCTAAAGGCCATCACAAACAAAGCATGCTGCAAAAAGGCGTCATGAAAATGTTCAGATATGAACCTGTTGCGGGAAAATTTGTCCACAAAAAATCAAAGACAGAAAAAGGAACCGTAGTGAAAAAAGGGTGAAGTCGACATCAAGCGATGATGAGCTGGTGCTCATGTTTCTAAACAAGAAACTGAAGATTCTTGGTTCATCGAGTCCAGATGCAGGGAGAAATTCATGGTTTGATGCAGGACTTGAAGCTTTGTCACGACCGCTTTCGTACATATTTGAGGAGGCAGAGAAATATTTTCAGATTGATCCCAGATGTGACTGAGGTAAAACATTGGACTATTTCATATTATTGTATGTTCAGTACTGATGCATGCTTTAAGCTGTCAGTGCACTTGTTTCCAAATGCAGTCGTCTGATTGGTTAGATCAGTTTATTCAGATCTGATAAATCTGAAAAATTGAGCGTGGTTGAAAAAAATAAACGCCTCAGATTCATCCATCCATCCGTGAAAATATTTGCATGAATTTTACGTGGCCTGAGTGTAAAGTCCTTTTAGAGTCATTAGACTCTGGCAAGTGGACCAAGCAGCTAACGGCTTATTAGACAGTGTATAAGGCTCTATTCACCCAGGCTGAGGTTTTAAAGGTAACATCCAAGATGTAAAGCAGCATAATGCAGCCCAATAGAAGAATGTAACTGAGCTCCCAATAAAGCTGGAGACAGAAATGAAAGCAGTTGAGCATCAGACAGCATGAGGCTGTATGCTGAAGCAGACAGCAGAGTAAAAATGATATGCAGAAAGAATGAAAGCAGATCAGGGGATCATTCAGGGGCTGACAGATGAACAGGATGTCCACCATCAGGAGCTGGAAAGGCTGAAAGCAAGACTTAAGGAGCTAACCTCGACCAATCAGTGATAGAACTTCAGCTGAAAACTGAGGAAGAAGTCAGTCAGGCTCTTCAGAAAGAAACTGCTCAGCTGAAGGAAGAATCGAAAGAGCAGGAGGCCCTTGAAATTGTGCCAGACTCAGACAAGAAGCCTCCAAGCATACTTCTAAAATCAATAAATTCATGTTTAAGAATGAACAGGAAGCTCGACCAGCTATCAAGACAAAGGCATGCCCTAGTGAGTGACTGAAATTGGATATCTGCTTCTAAATGCAACGTTTTTTAGAATACAAATTTGAATTGTCGGAGGTGATTGTTTCACATAAAAACGGGGAAAAAAAATCCAAGAGAATATGATTTCCTAGCACTAAAATCTGATCAATCAAACAGATTCTCACCTCTCTATTTCATTCAACCACAGTAAAAAATGTAAGGGCTTCAGCAGCGACGCCTTTCCGGTGACCTCGGCCGTAGATTTGTTTGTTTGATGCGTTCTACTTTAAATTCAGTGGCCGTGATCTTATCCACGCGCCGATTAGATGATTACTAAATCGACCAAGTTCATCAATTACTCTGAGGAATTTTAATGAAGCAATGGAAATACTTCATTATTCTTCCTATATCAGTTAATCATGGTTCAGTAATGATGGTGGGCGAACATACCATGTCGCAAAGAGAAGTCATAGTCTTCCCCCCAGCAGTTGTTTCTGTTTTTCAAGCCAACCTCTTTTTTTCAGCCTAATTATCATCAAGACAATCAAGAAAATATTATTTTTAGCAAAGTTCAGAACTGACAGATATCTTAGGTTTCCTTTCCCTCCCATCCTTTTTACTGTGTTGTCTCTTTTATTTATTACTCCTCTTCTTGCCTTTGCTGGATGTCAAGGAGAAAATATTGGCTTGAGATTTTTTTTTTTTTTCAAGACATACTCTCATTCATCCCTCTCTTCTCCCCATATACAGCCATAATTAAGATTATCATCACAGCTATCAAGCTGGTAATGACCTCAGCAACAGATGAATGTTAAATCAATAAGCACAGACCTTTGTCCATAATTATCTGGGCCTTTCTTATTCGTACAATAATAACTTCATTACAGTGGGAGACAACCAAAGTAATGGAGGTGTTATTCTATTAAATTATGCAAGTAAAAGCATATGGGTTTTTCGCAAACAGCAGATTGATCTTTAAATGGACAGATGAGGTTTAAGCTCATTTAGCTGAAACAATTTACCAACCTGAAGTGTCCTCAAGAAATCCTAAGGTCTCCTGTTGGTGATTTTAAGGGCTTAGAGCTGGCACTGACTATAATTTATTATAATCCAGTTTATTCTCCAGGTGGACGACGGCGGGTCCTCAGCCACTGTTAGGTCATCACTTACAATTATGCAGTCAGAGAGGGGTCACAGACTTCTTTCTTTAGACTTGTCACACAGAGTGGCACTGAGATCCACTTTTCTCGCTGCGTAAGCGTCGCTGCTCAGTGGAGAGGAGACTAAAGCAAAGGGAAGAGAGACAGAGCAGGTTGTCTAGTAATCAGAAGGTTGGTAGTCCGATCCATCCTGCACATCGAAATATCCTTGGCAAGATACCGAGCCCCCCCCTGAGTTGCCCCTCATTCATGAAAAGCACTTGTGTGAATGAGGCTTTGAGTGCTAAAATTGAGTAGAAAAGCACTACAAAAGTACCAGTTTACCGTTTTATTTTCTATTTTTAACTTGAAAATGTATTGCTTTGTGTAGATGGATTTATGGAACGATGATAACCAGCAAAGGCCGTGTATGGAACAAATTAAAAATATGACCTGTTGATGGCACGAGATTAAACATTTATGGGCTCATCAAAGTTATTACAAGTGAACCTGAGGGCAGCATCGATGTGTGAGCAGATATACTGGCAATCCAACCATCGGCTGGTAAAATATGTGAGCGAGTGGCCAGTTTGTTTTCTCAGCTTCTTTAGTTTCAAAGTCGAGAAGGCGTTTTGACTAAATTTGCATCTTGTGGTAAATATGAATCCTCTCTGTGGAGGCATGCAACCGTCCATGATTCTTACATAAGATGTTTGGGACATGATTGTTCATCTTTGAGCTGCTACTTTTTCCTCACTCTATCCCTTGCACGCTTTTCAGTCACGCCAATCCCCTGCATGTCTTCTCTGCGTGCTTCCTCTTTTTCCTCCTGCCTGACGTCTTCATCTTCACCATCCTCTGTCCAGCATATCCCGTATCCCTCCTCTGCACACATCCAAACCGCCTCAGCTGTGCCTCTCTTAACTTTGTCTCCAAACCGCTCAACCTGAGCTGTCCCTCGGATATACTCATTTCTAATCCTGTCCAATGATCCTCATTTGCTGTAAAGCAGAAGAACTGAGTGTCTAAATCCTGACTGTCTGACTTGATAGGAGCTCTTTCCTTTCATGTACAGTGTTTTGCCAGGGGAAAACAACACACACAATCTTTACAAAGAAGGAGGGGAAGAAAATAAAGCCAGCAGAGAGGAGGCACGATAACATATTGACACAATTAGAGCAACTGAGCCAAGATAATAAAGTGAACTAATAGAGGTAATTGAATTTTGTATCACCCTCAGTTATAATTTCACCTTCACTACCTACAATTACCGTCTACCTCTCAGCCATAGTATGAATTTGATGATTTGTCTTTGTTTCAGAGTTACTTAATCTCCTCCCTCCGGTATCCCTTCTTCTCCCCCCTTCTTCTATAATTTCCTCTCTTTCCCACTTCTTACTTTCGTTTATTTAAAAACCCATCTCTTCCTACCAGAGGAAGCTGAAACTCAGAATGAACTTAATTCCAACAAATAAATATGGATGGATGAATGATGCTCACACAAAAAGAATTCAAACAAGGGCAAACATGCATAAAAATACAAGACTGAATCACTGAGTTATGTGCCTCATACTGACTAGTGACTTTATGTTGCTTTAAGGAGGCGAGTTAAGAATATTTCCGCTGTTGTCAACATAAATAGAAAAGGACCATGCTGTTGGAAGTTTTAGCTGGATCTTAGCTCGAACCCCAAAAATATCCATTTCATAATGTTTTTTGCCCCCTGTCAATGCTCTGTGTATGCATGCCATTTTTAACAGAGTACAGCTTAAGTGTTTACACAATAGTAGTGAGAAGATGCTAAGTGCTGGAACAGGGTTGAGCACCTGAGCCATGCTCAGATGGGATTAATTTTACCCACCTAATATTATCACAAGACCTCTGTGTATGCTGAAATGTGGTAATGCGCGGCAGAGTTTTTATTTTACTAAATACAGACACAGGAGATTCCAGCAGGATTTGGATCACAGACGACCTCTGCAATTATTGCAAATTACTAGAGGTACCCTGGTAATAGTCCTGTGTGAATAGGGATTTACACATAAATGAAAATAAACCTTTTGGCTTACTGCGTTTTAGCATGGAAACTGCCACGATGTGTCTTCATTTACCAAAGATGTCATGCAAACTAAAAAAAACAGGGAAAAAACCCCCAAAAAATGGCGGCAGAGAAAAGTGTGAGATGGCTGAGTGACAAATGAAACAAGGAGAAGACAATGAGTCGATCGGGATCTGAGAGCAGAGATACAGTAGATTGACTGAGCTGTCGAGAGAGAGGTGATTGACAGGGAACAAGCAGAGAGGGAGACAAAATGAGAAAGGGAAAGTAGGAAGCACTCAAAGGCGGAAAAGGGAAATTTAATTTCTTTTAAATCCATACAGGTTATGAAGAACCCTTTATCAAATCCTGCTTGAAGTTTAAAAAAGATCAGTGGACATCCCCAGAATTACTGCTACATCATTTTGCAGTATACTGTGGTCAACAGTAGGTATGTTTTTTCCTGAACACTCTAACTAGTTAGACTTTAATGCATAGCTCTTATCAGGACATTGTTAGCTAGCATAGTAGCTTCTTTAAATGTGCTCTACAAAATGAAAACCCGTGACCTTTACTGTGTGAGATACAGTAGTGGCCACATCAGCGCTATCTCACAGAAAGCCTTTAAGGTTTCTATATTAGAACTCTGTTCATTTCCTGTCCGGGCAGCCTGCCTCAACATTAATAAAAACCTTTAAATGTAAATGTAGCAGCCCACAGCTCCAAGCTTTTTTTTTTTTTTTCACCACTAGTTTTTAAGTGCACCCAATGAAACTGTGAACACAAGTTCAAAGAGGTCAGAATCTAGGGCTGGCGAGTTTGCAGGAGTCATCATACTCATTGACCCTTTTTCTACTCTGGCAGGAAATAAAGTAAGTAATCCAACATGTCATTCTGTACACTTGTGTCAAATAAGACAAGATGCTGAAAAATCTGTAAATCTGGTTATTAGAGTTTGCCCTTTAATAAAGACAGGCTCTATATGTTAGCATATTGCTTGACTAATCTTACTGACAAGGAATTGGTTTTTCATGGAGATCATTAGATAGTGATCTGGTCTCATCTATTAGAACAAATATCGGTGAAAAACTAGCAGCATAATGTAAAAACGGTAAGGTCGCGGACAAGAATAGTATCACTGTGCCCGAGTATTTATGGGACTCAATTCTTTTAAATTTTGTGACGAGTGAAGATGTTGGAAAACGACTCAAAGTTGCCCCGATTGAAAAGATGAGGGAAACGCACCTGCGGTGGTATGGACTCATCATGCGCAGTGTCGAGAACAGCCCTGCGACTCCACCCTGGAGGTTGCCAACCAAGAGGGAGAACAAAGAAGCGGTGGATGGACGCAATCACCGAAGACATGTGCGCAGTGGATCACGCCCCAGAGGACACTCAAAAACCCTATCCAAATGGAGACGACAGAGCCATGCAGTGGATCCCATAATGGGAAACCGCCAGGAAAGAAGAAGAATTCTTTTAAATTTTAACCACTGTGTATTGTTAATGTTAATGATGGGTGATGCTTCAGTCCAAAATCAGCCCCAACTGGGCCACGATCAGGAGACGGCAAATACAAGAGTTATTGATTCATACTTCCTACTTTCACTGCGCCAGGATAAAAGTATTCGACCACAGGACTGGAGTGATGAAGCAGAATAACTGTACTGTACCAGCAAACCGAGTCACCCCCCCCCCCCAACTAAATGGGTCAGGAGTTCAGATTTTTCCTTTAATATGTCATCCGTCTGTGCTATACAATAACTTCTAGCTCTCCCCCCACACATACAGTCTCTCTGTCGTCCTCTGAAAGTTATCTCCACGCTGCCCTCCCTTTATCGCCGACCTCAGCTGTCACATTATCAAAGGAATTGAAGAGAAATTGCATGTGTGTGTCTGAGAGGAGAAATGGTCTTTTGTCAGTATATGTCTAAGGGGGCTCTTTAACTTTTCAGCCCATTTTTAGGCTCTGATACGGCTGAGATTTTTTGACTTGTGCCAAACTTGAGGCTGATTTTAAAATAGATCTTGAACAGAAAAGAAAAAGAAACTCTACTACAGTGGGCAATACTTATCATTTGGAACCTGCCTTTAATAGACAAGAATATATGTGTTGCAAACACAGCAATGCTACTTGTATATTTTGAGGGTACACATTTGACACAGGTAAATAGACTCGGGTTTCTATTTGTCATACATCTGTGCATGAAAGCTAATTTTACTGGATTTAAATCAGAAACTAGATCTTATTTTCTTAGAATATGGGGTGAGCAGCAAATAACATAACATCTAATTTTCATGTATTAACATTTGCCAGTCACTCAAAACTTTAGCTGAATGTTTAAAGTAGAGAATTAACCAAAATTGTAGACATTTTCAACTCTTAGTGCACTGATTTTCTCCTTATTGTGGACATTGCTGCTTGGTTGCATACAGACTCATTCTGGAATAGGTCCTTCACAGGAAAATATGGGAAAAAGGATTTTTTCCTGAGACTTTCCAGTCTGTACAATCCAATCTGTTCTGATGGACAACATTGTGGCTATGTGGAGGTAGATGAGTCTCTTCTCCAACTGGATTGGCAGCTGCTTACAGTCACGATTTTCAATGCGGAGTACCATAATCTGCACAGATGCACAGTCCAGACTGTTTGAACTCATTCTCGGCACTGTGTAAGCTGTCAATGCCACAACGTATCTGAGGACAACCTGCTAGTTTGGAAGAGAGCACTAAAAACTTCATTATAGCTGTTTTCACTTCACAATACATATGTGGTTGTTGTTGTTTGCTTTTTCTAAACATAGCATCTTATTCAGAGTTTATTGTATTTTTTTATTCTAATTATTTTAGTGTGAGTTTATTAATCTCGAATCCCCAAGTGTACATATTTCAGAATATATTGTACTTCAGTACAGAAGAAGAATCAGCAAAAATGTCAATGAATTCAGTATATCATGGGAACTGATTTGTTTAGATAGAATAAAATAAATATGGATAAAATATAGGATAGAAAAACAGTAACTCCTGCACAAAATGGAAGGAAAACTATTTCAAGTGTGTGTGCGTACTTTTCTTTGAATGTAGCTCCCTCAGAGTTGTCTTCTTCACTTTTAATATTGAAGATTTAAGAGAGAACTTAATCAAGAAAATGTAATTTTTATGGCACTGCTCCGGAGATACCAATGTCAGTCTGCCGTTCCATATGCTAACTATGGTTTGGCACAATATTTTGAAGGGTTCTCAGAAGATGAATTGTAATGACTTTTGTGATCTACTGACTTTCCCTCCAGCACCACTAAAAGGTTGACTTTATTTTTTTCTTTCAAGGAAAAGGCCTCGTGAATTTAACACCCTGATGTTAGTAGTCCAGACACATAGTAAATTCTTTACTTCTATAATGAATTATTTTGATGACTGTTCATCATCACAGGTTCCAAAAGCCCAAAGTGTTGTCTTTGGTCAGTCCAAATCAGTCCTCTGATTCAGTTCAGTTCAAGTTTATTTATATAGCACCAAATCACATCAACAGTCACCCCAAGGTGTTTTATATAGTAAGATAATGCAGAGAAAACCTCCACAATCAGCGAACTTGGTGATAGTGGGAAGGAAAAACTCCCTTTTGAACCAGGCTCAGGGAGGGGCGGCCATCTGCTGTGACCAGGTGGGAATTAGGGGAGGGAGACAGGACAAGAGACACACTGTGGATGAGAACCAGAGATTAATAATAATTAATGGTTAAATTCAGTGGTGTGTAATAGTTATTGGGGGGAAAAAAGTGATTGAAGAGTAAACACTTTTGTGTCATGGGGAAACTCCAGCAGTCTAGACCTATTGCAGTGTAACTAAGGGAGGTACTGTGATGTCTTTAAGATAGTATGGGGCCTGAGTTTTTAAGACCTTGTATGTGATGAGAAGGATTTTAAATTTGATTCTGGATTTAACAGGGAGCAAATGAAGAGAAACTAAAATAGGAGAAATATTCTCTTTCTAGTCCCTGTCAGTACTCTTGCTGCAGTATTTTAGATCATCTGAAGGTTTTTCAGGGAGTTTTTATAATCCAGTTACTCCTAGATGTAATAAATGCACAAAACCATTTTTCAACATCACTCTGCAACAGATTCAATTCTAATGATCATTTATGACTGAAAACTGTAGAAAGTCCTTGCACTTGAGAAGCTGATGTCAGTTAAGGGTTAATGTTTGACATGCCAGCTATTTATTCTGAATGGAAAGTTTATGCAGGCAAATAGAGTGGTCAGTGACCACTGGGTGACTGTGCATTCATTCACCATTTGGCAGGTAGTTGCTTGAGGCTGCTGACTGTCCCTAGGTGACCATTCTTGTGATTATTTTTCCTGGTAGCAGATTGCACCGGTCACCTGTAGACTCCATGGACGATGCTGACTGGAAGTTGGTGCCTTTAATGCAGCCTGCTCAAGACAATCAATTGCCAACTGGTTGGAGAAAATGCATTTGTAGTGACTGACAGTTGCCAGGGTGTTACTGACCAGTTTCTAGGCCTGCAAGAATTGGTCCTACTACAAGTGAGCAATGTCTACCCAAGCCCTTTTAACCAAAATTGCGTTTTGATGTGTTGATTTGATTTACTAGCTAAATTTGAAAGCTAACTGTTTTCTACTAAAGCATTTTGAGAAGTCATATACGTGCAAATATTTCCTTTCTACGTAAGGCTCAAATGTGACACTAATATGGTGATTAGTGTAATGCCGGGTCTTGCTGAATGCTCTGCAAAAATACCAGATTAAAACATAAACACAAGCAGGTATAGAAATATATAAAATGAAGCACATTCCATCATACTGTATACAGCCTGCACTCACACATCATCTGCAAACATAAACTCTGCATTACGCCCTCTTGCATTCAAGCTCTTTTGCTCATTCATACTCTCACGCATCAGTTCATTTTGTAATCCCTCTCTCATTTTCACGCTCACATTTTCTGCCTCTGTTTCTATTTCTCTCTGAAAAACTCAGCCACCCCTGCACGCACACATTCATAGCTTAGCTGCCACAGTGACTAATGAGAATATGTGACAGCGCTGGCGGTAAGTGAGACAGAGAGCAAGTGGAATCGAAGGACACCTGAATTTGTCATTGAGGAAATGAGGGGTTACAGGGTTCAGTGCTTTCAACTTCCTCCTGCCTGACCAATGGCTGATGAGTATTTAGAATAGAGTTACAGACAGGGAAGACCACATCTGAAAGACCTAGATATGAATGTGACCTCTGTCTTTTTTATATTCATTTATCTTTATCCAGTTTGCTTTCCTGCACATCGATCTCTGCCTTAACTCGGGCCTTCCCCTCTTTCTAGCTATTTCACCAGCTCGCTTTCCATCAACTCAATCATTCCCTGCTTTTCCCTTCCCCTTTGGTATTCATTTACTGTCTCTTCACCATCAAGCACGCTTTGTTTGTCTCTCCATAGTCTGTCCCTACGCTGTTATCATCTATTCTACCCTTCGTCTTCCTATTTCCTCTACTCATCTACCCTTTTTTTTCTTATCCACACGCTCATATTTCTCTGTCTATCCATTTCTCTGCCTCTTTTTCTCAGGTGGCAGAGCAGATTAGTGCTTAGTGAGACCATCCCATTACTGTAAGGTTACAGATTCAATCTCAGAGGCAGACAGTGTGCGCATCAACATCCATGAGTCCTGTCAAAATGTCCTTGAACAAAATGTTGAATATACACCTGCACAGTCATTTTACGTCGGCCTTGATAAAAGCTGACTGTCAAAATTGTAAAATTTTGCTTTTACTGCCCTTGACGTTATTCGTATTGCATTCATTCTGTACTTTCTACTTCATCCATCATAAGGGCTGTTATTACACTAAACCAGTATTTCGGGCAGTATGGGTGGCTGCGCATAGGCTTATGGTCTGTTTCTGTTAAGTCTTTACATCTAAAGAGATAAAAGGTTGCTTTTAGAGCTCCAACCAGTCATACTTTATCACTTGTAAGCGGACCAATAATTTGGTCATGGGAACAGTATAAATATAGTGGTGAAAGAACTCAGTCCTAGTTTCTCAGAGTACTTAAAAAAATAAATAAAATGCCAGTATCCAAAAGTATATGGTACCAGCTGGACGGCCCAACAGATTGTGAAAGCAGGACAAGGTGTCGCGTGTGTGCCATGGCGTCTGCTCCGCTGAAGTAAAGTCAGGACAGTCTTCTATTTATATTTTTTATTGCCTCACAGCAATAAGGTTCCTGGCTTGAACTTCCTGGTCAGCTGAGGCCTTTCTGTGTGGTGTTTGCATGCTTTCCCCATTATTTTTAAAGATATTAAGGTCCCATAAGTCTGCAAAGTTTCAGCCCAGATCATTTATTATTCAGTGACTGCATCCCCCTGGTTTTGCAGCTGTTACAGTGCCCTTTAGATCCAGCTGCTGCCCAAGCCCTATTTCACAAAAGGGTCTATGAGTGCTTGACATTAAAAGCTAATGTTAGTAGTCCAGATGTTTTACTAGACATTTATAGGTTTTATGAGCCTTAATATGAACCGTGTATACCTTAGTCACTGTACATAAACAGTGTTATTGTCCGCCTGTAATACACACAGATCTGGACCTCGGTTGCTATCTACAGAATTTTTTCCACTCGATTCTTGATGCAACTTCTCACAAAACGTGAAATCATCCATCGATCTGCATATGCAGGTGAAGTACACCCCGGATAGGTCATCAGTCCATTGCAGGACAACCACAGACAAACAGGCAGATGATCCTTTCAGCTTATGGCCAATTTAGTACTGCTACTTAACCTTAGATTGTGGGAGGAATGCAAAGTTCCAGATAAAAAAGGTTCAAACCCAAAACCTTCTTGCTGTGAGGTAACTGTACAACCCCCTGCAGCACAGTGCCTGAAATCAGGCCAGTAGTTTTTGACAAACCAGCAAATAAGCAGGAGAGATCCTTAATATAGAGACTGGGATTTGTATGCCTGCAGTAGTCTAAGGTGCCACGGAGATGTGATTTTCCTTCATAAGTGAGATTGCTTTCATTTAGAAGAAAAATTCTCCCTTATCATCTTATATCAAACAAATGAACAAATCTTCTTGTAAGTGGAGAACAAAATGAGGTTTTGTCTTCTTTCTGCCAAGTGTCCTAGAAGACCGTTTGCCACATCCTTCTTATCTGGCGTTCATAGGTTTATCTCTTGGAGAGAAAATATCTTTTTTTTTGAAGAGATGAAAGGCATCAATAGCAAAAGGCTTTGATTGTATGAAAGCTCCTTGGAAGCGTCTGTCAAGTGCTTAAAGTGCGAAGAAGCAGCTTGCAAGTGTAATTTATAATTTATTTTCTTGATAATTATAAATAGATGCTTGTGAGTGGTTTGCATCTTTGCTTTGGGCAGTATTCCATCACATCAGAGGGGGCGCGTGATGGTGTGTACATGATCTCTGTATGTATCTATCGAGCCCAACGTTGGCATATGCTCCAAGGCCGCTGCTTTCATTAAATAAGCTTTCGGTTTGACTTGAGAAGAGTTTAACACGTTCTATGCAAAACAGCTACACAAGAAACACACAAACCAACTCAAAGAAAGACAGCACGATCGTGAATAATTTCATGAATTTCTCCTCATGTGGCCCACTCTGTCAGACGGTGTGTTTCTTTATGCAGCAAGTCATGATTCGAGCTTTAGGAAGAGATTTGTTTTTGTCACAAATCAAAAGGTATTCTTTCTGAGATTACAGGGACACCATAAGTTTTCCTTTGAAACTTGTCACAAAGGCAAGGCCTCTCCCATCCTCACCGCATGCTCTAAACACAAGAGAGGACAAAAAAAATCCATAGTCACACTTTTTTGAGTTAGAGATGCCAAACAGCTTCCTGCATTCATTTGAAACTTAAATTACATGTTGGTATTAATATGTACAGTATACATTAATATTTATGAATTCAAAGTGCATATATTAACATTCATGCAGTTGTCCCTGTGTTTGCCTCTATGCTTGTTTGACTGTGTGCCTGCCGCCCTTCTGAGTCGATGAGTGAACCTTTCTAGGGTAACCTCTAACACTCACCGGTCAATATTACAGCAATTACCACCAAAGCATAAAATATCAATATATGGCATTTTTTTAGAGGTCAAACTAGAATTTTGTTGACCTGAGAACCCACACCGATATGAGTCGCCTGACGATGTTCGATCTAAAGTAAACTGTTAAGTAAGACTTTAATAGTCATTGATTTTTATAATGCAATCATTTGGAAAGTTAAAGGCCTCCCAAACTGGCTTTGCCATTCAGCTTGTTATTACAAGTGATGGAATCCCTAGATGTGTGCATAAATTCCTGCTAAATTTCAGTTTTTGCTATTTTTTCCGCCTCGTGCTTGTTTGAAGGGGGTGAGGATCTGTTAGAATGTGAGGCCATGTCCACATGTAGAAACCTTTGGATGAGATTTTAGCAGCTCACAAGGGAGTGGATCCAATGCATGACATAGACCGGGATTAAAGCCCAATGAGCCAACAAGTCATTAACAAGTGAGTCAAGCAAAGCGAATAATTATAGTAATCAGCAGGCTAAAGGTAGAATTTTTACAAAAAGTCATAAGTAGGGAGCTCAATAGTGACATGAGGGTAAAGAACAAGAAAATGAAACCAAACCAAGAGGAGCACTGGGAAGGCAACGCTGACACTAGGAATGGACAAGAAAAACACATGAAAATGGCTTAAAAGCTTGACAGCTAAGTTATACAAAGACAATGTGGCAACTGGGAGGTGAACAGCTGGTGCAATGTATATCTACTGAGGGGGTCATTAACTGAGTGAACACAGGTGTGACAGAAAATGAGTGCGGAACAGAACAAAGGATGGAAGCAAAACTAACAGCAGTGCCAGGGATTAGAAAAAAGGAAGAAGACAAAAAATGAGGGAAGATGATACAACCAGAAATGAACAGACCTGAAATCTAAAACCATGACAAGCATGCTTCACTGGGTTTCCTCACACCTCAGGGTTTCTGGGCTCCTAGGATACGTGCGATAAATCCTTCTACGGCTTTATTAGGACTAAATGGGGGGAAAATAACACAAAGGAACAATGTTCAGGGTTAGTGAGACTCATGAGGGTTAGTGAGACTTGATTTTATTACAATAGAGATTAGCTCATTCATAATTAAGACGGAATACTTTTTGATGATCGAGCGTTCTGCGTTTGAAGTTTTTTCTAAAAGACCTGTGCTTTTGTTTACTAGCTAAGGGTAAGTTTATAGTCTTTACAATGCACAGTCAATGATCAGAGGAGCTTTATAAATTTTTAATTGAATATGTGATATTTCTGATGAAACATAGGGTATTTTTAGTGATGTCAGTCAGCATGAAGATAAATAAATCAGCGGGAAGGAAAAAGGAAGAAGAGAAGGAATACGGATATTGTTTAAAAAGTTGCACTCATGCTACACTATTTCCATTTCCAACCTTTTCTTTAATTTAGCATGGTGAGTTTTTTAATTTGACTCGCCATGAGGCTCCTAAAGTACCCTTATAATCATCTTTGAATACTTTTAAGTAGGAAAACAAAACTGTGAGGCTTAACAGTGTGATTTAGATCACTTTGGAGCTGTAGGGTTTCATCATTTCGGAGACGGGCTCTTAACTGGTGCTGCTTAAAGAGGCTTGTGGTTAAACCACAAAATGTCAAATATCAAAAAAGGTGTATAAAGAAGGTAACAACAGCTTTTTTTGATCTTGAAAACCAAGACGACTGTCTTTGAACAGATGGAAATGTTAAAATTGAGGTCCAACCATAGATTCATGTTCTCTCTAAGCAGAGAAGCTCAGACCTTGTCTTCCCTGGCCAACTCTACAAGCTCATCCAGGGGACACACCGAGACATTCCCAGGCCAGTCAAAAGATGTCATTTCTCCACTTTGCCTTTCGTGAAAGATGCCCGGAACACCTCACATGCCCTAGGAGGCATCCACTGGCATCTTAATTGATGCCCTAATGAGGTGTAGCAGCTCTACTCTGAGCCCTTCCCAAATGACCAGACTCTTCACCCTGTCTCTAAGGGAGAGCCCAGCAACCCTTCACAGGAAGCTTGTTTCTGCTGCTTGTATCTGCAGTGCTATTCTTTAGGTCACCACCCACACCTCGTGACTGCGGTGAGGTCAGGTCAGGAAGGTAAATTGACAGCTTTGCTTTCACACAACTCTCTCTGGACCAAATCAGATCAGTAGAACACCTGAGTTACGAATGATTTAACATGTGACTTCACTGACCTGAGAAGTGAATGTGTGCTGTGCACTCAGTGCTTTACTCAGTAACATTTATTGTGGCTTCGGCATGGAGGAGAGATAACATCACTCAGTTCTAAAGGCTATCCTCAACATTTATGCCATTACCCCAGTTTACACTCCTTTCCTGATTAGGCAAAAGACTTGGACTAACCTTAAGTCTAAAAAGGAACAGCCTGGTCCTGTCGTCTTCAGTTAGATAGAGAGAATCCTGACAGGCCTTCAGGTTTCCACAGACACATACATATATGAGACACCTGAGGTCAACTGTAGTGTCAGGGCATCGCTTTTCAAAAAAGGCCACACTGTATGTGACCCCATGAGATCTAACGAAATTGAGAGATCTGCTCTAAGCTGAAAAATCAATAAGAAGCTGTCACAATCGCTTGTCATTAGAACCTAGGAGGGGCTTGACTTGACATGATTGATTCTCACCAGACCAAGGTGGGGTTTGTTTGTGACTTGAAGATGAAACCTTGAGATGTGTAGGTGACTTGGCACAGAAATACTTTACACCACAGCTCTCCAGCTGAGCTAGGGTCCCTTTGGGCAAGTCTGTGAAGAACTAAAATCAACTCAAATCAATTTCACCATTATGGGGCTTTGTTAGAAGCCATGGTTATTGCCCTTGTTTCAGTACTAACTTGATTACTTCAAAAAACACAGAAGAAACAACAAATTGTACTTTGAGAGGGCTTGTTCAATTAATAATAAGATCTTCTCTCCACATTAATGTCGATCAGCTATAAGCACATTAGCTACAGTCATGAATCCACAGTAGAGGAAAGCAAGCATGGAAATTTTGGGGGTCGCTATGGCTCAGGTGGTAGAGCAGGTCTACCGGCTCCTCCAGTCCATGTGTCAAATTATCCTTGGGCAAGATACTGAACCCGGAGTTGCCCCCAATGTATCCGTCAGAGTGCGTGTGTGTGTGAATCTTAGATAAAAGTCTCTAAATAAAATGTGTGTGATTGATGTGTTGAATGAAATGTGTAGTAATAGGGAGCTCAAGTTGAATAGAATGGTGTTGTATGAATACCACTCCATTCCCCAATAAAAGCTAAAAACTTCAAAACAGTAACACAAACATACTTTCTTATCTCTTCCTCTTCTCTCTGAAGGGCAGCTCTTTGTCCTTGAGTGTTTCTATCATCAAAAAACCAGATCAAAATCGGCACTTCAGGGGGTCCAATATAATTTCAGCTATTCACAAAGAGCCAGAGTGAAAGACAGTTCACATCTCAGTGTGTTGGCATTATCTGTTTATACAGAGAGACGTAAATATACAAGCACGCGGGCTAACCAGCACGATGGTTATCGCAAAGTGGGCCCTTTGTGTTAGCGGGTCCGTGGGACGGACAAACAGACCTGTGTAAATGATGCGTGTTGCGAAACCGCTGCTGCGGAATGAAGGTCACCGTTTTAGCATATCTTATTGTGCTGCATGAAACGGCAACGCAGCTGCATGAATAATGCATTCGGAGATGAAGTTGTCATGTTTGATGCCGCGGAGTTGAAGTGCAACTTATTATTTCAGGAGTTGATTGGCAGATGATAATGACAAGCGGTGTCGTGGATTGGCTGTTTGCTGTCACGCGCTCCTTTGATGTTTGGCTGGGGGGGGGGAGAAGCAGGATCAAACACAAACAAACATAAATGTGACCGAAATCATGACAAGAAAATTAAAGTTTGTCCGTGGCACTTGACTTTCTGAAGTTTGCTTAAAGGAGCAATTATGCTGTCAATAATAGGTCAAACTTGTATTTTTTTTCAAACAATATTTTTCCTGTTAATGTAAAATTTGAAGGTTTTTTTCCTCAACAGTATTCCTTCCAAAATCTTTCCCACTCACACCCTGACATCCTGAATTAAATGCTCCCAGACAAGGCGGCTAAAGAAGTGTGTGTTTACCTTGTCAACAAGAAAAACAAGCACAGTGCCTGCAGCAACTATTTAGGAGCACTAACGCGCTTGTCAGAGTAAGAGCAAGTGTTACTGCCTGCCTGACAAATGTACAAACATAATATTGAATGTAGCACTACAATATGCAACCACATAACAAATAATATCTCGACACAGTTTAAAAATGCCCGTGTTAGCTCTTCTGTCTGTAGCATAGACTATCCGAACCTCATTTGACAATAACAAAGCCATCATTCACTGACAAAAGCAAGTATTATACTTCATGCACAGGGAGGGGAAGATGTAGCACGCAACCAAACCTCGTGTCTCGCAGGTTAGAGGCACCTGGGTTGATCCGCCCGCTCTCAAGTTGTAATCCTTGTTTGATTTCTGTCCTTGTTGAGCGTGGTTTAATTCTTCGTCAAATACCCAGAAACATGAATGAAAGGCGGCTGCTGTGTTTGCAGTACAGCAAAGCAAATTATATTGTTTAAATGAAAAGATCAGCCAAAATCATTAGAACTGTGATCTAATATTTGTACATGAACAGCAAGGTGTGGGGAAATTTGCTACCTTGCTGAGGAGCTGGAGGTGCACAGCCTGTTGCTCCTCGCTCCATCATGTTCCAGCTCTACATAAAACAATTATTAGCTGGTTTTCAATTTTTTTTCAAAATGTTTTTGTTTCATTTTTTCTCTTTTATCTATTCTAGATATATCTAAAATAGATAAAAGTAATCGCTAATGACAGTGATGAATACAGGTTTCATGCGGTTGCCCAGGGGTGAAAATGGTGGACTCTGTCATTTAAAATTGAGACTACAACAGAATAAGAGGTGCAATTACTTAATTTGAGTACATTGAATTGCTCTTTTAGGGGGGAAAAAAGCTGATCCCAAAACATGGTTTGATTTAATTACAGTTTTATTAAGATTAAAACCTGCAAATACATTTTTAATGGGAAGATTACATTTGGCTCAAATGAGGCTGTTTATGAAAAGTCAAGTGGTAAATTGTTTAAAACTGCAGCAGCATAGAACAGGAAAGCACAGATCCAGTCTACAGCTCAGGCTGACGGTGTGGGGGATATTTTAATGGCACTCTTTTGAACTCTTACAACCGGCTGAGGTTTATTTTGACAGGGAGTTCAGGGCCTCCACAGTCACCAGATCTCAGCCCAACAGAGAAGCTTTGGGTTGTGCTGGAACAGGAGATTTGCTTCTTGGATGTGCAGCTGACAAATCTGCAGCACCTGTGTGATGCAATCACATCAATATGGAGCAAAATCGCTGAGGAAGGTTTTTGACATCTTGCTGAATCCATGCCACAAAGAATTAAGGCATTTCTGAAGGCATAAAAAGGTCCAACACAGCACTGACAAGGTGCACTTAATGAAGTGACCCTTGAGTATGTAGCAGTCTGTTCTTTTTGTTACTATTTTTTTTTTTTGAGGTGTCATCTCAGCATCTTTTTCTTTTTTTTAATCAAAAGCTCCTCAAAGTTGTCTTCTTTGTGAATCCTTGCTTTTCTTCCTCTCCCACCTTATAAAAGAAAAGATGTATTGTGAGGTTGTCAACATGACTTCTTATTATGGAGTTAAGTGAGTAGAAAATTGACTTTGGGCCAGAATGTGACAACTCTCTGAAACCAATTGCAGTTTGAGTCTGCAGTGTTGCTTCTCACTGTGTGCGTGTGTCTGTGAGAGAGATATAGAAAGCATGCCTTTGCATATTCTCGTGTTTCATCATCATGTCCGCTGCTAACGACATGAGAGCTAGTGTGAAAATCGGTAACAAATTTGTCTTTTAAGTTTCAGATCTAAAGGGCACAGGAGAGTATAATGTTACCCTTTGGGTTTCTTACTAACGCGTGTGCGCCAACTACTTGATTACTTTACAAAACACTGTTGTTGTGCAGGGAGACGGTGTAATCAGTTTTAAGCAGCATTTACGCCCACGTTGTCCGTATTGTCACCGGGATACATGTCAGTTCTTGTATAAAGCTGACAATAACTGCCTTTTTATTTTCTATGTATTTTAAACTATATTTATCGATCCACACAGGCCTTTATGACATTATGCAAAGCCTATTGTGTCTAAATGGGGCCGATGGCGCGATATGGCAGCCTCGCTTCTGCCCCAGGGCAGCTGTGGCTACAACTGTGGTTTGCCTCCACCAGTGTGTGAATGTGTGTGTGAATGAATAGTGGAATTGTAAAGCGCTTTGGGTGCTGTAGAGATGAGAATATTATTTTACTGTTACTATTCATAATCATTATTATTACTGTTTGCATCACTTATGATTTATCATTATCATTTCATTTATTGAAACTGATGTTAAATTAAAGTCTGTATTTCAGGTGTTAGCATAAACACATAATAATCTTTGATTGCAGGTGCAACTGTAATCATGTTATACACATATTGGATTTTTGTGCTAATTAAAGAGTTGCCCTCAGCAGCCTGCTGCATTGGAGTTTGCCTGGTAACAGATGACTCAAACGGAGTCAGGAAGTATATTTCTAAAATGTCTTTGTTTGTTGAGTGAGGTCATGTACTGAGTTTAAAACACAGACACATGGGCTGCCTGCACACATGCACAGTATATAGACTTGTTTTGCTTGTAAACAGCATGCTCATGTTCTGTTCTGAAGTGCAGCAAGTGGAATGACAGGTAGCATCTGGCGGGTGGTGGAGGAACAGAGCAAGGAACTGGTCTTTTTTAGAATATGTCCTAAGACAGAATTACTGGAACATGCATATGTTTTTATCTGCTTGGACGCACAAGGGGGCGTTATATTTCCTGATACCCTGATGTTATATATATCACACCCCATTTATTGTTCGGAGAAGATCGAGGCTGACGTTTTGCAGAGCTCATCTTCCCACATATATGTGTTTTAATAAAATCATTGTTTCGACGCACAATGGACCTTCAGTCGTATGTCTCTCCCTCAAATCACGAATCAGGACAGTGCCTAGAAAAGCGCTATATGAATGGAATCCATTATTAAATCAAGACCTATATTCTGTATAGATCAGAGTTTTAACATCCTGTCAATTCCTGGATGGATTCCTGTTGTTTTTTCAATCCATCTTGCAGGAACTAGCCACTGCAAGTGTCCAAGCTCTTGTTAGAGAAGCTGTACCCCTCAGTGAGCTGTAGATCTGCCCGTCGAGGCACTTCACACAAAGTTCAATCAATTTGATCTTTGACCCTCTTTGCTGATGGCCTTTATAGGGGCAGCTTCTGAGTTTACACAAGCTGACAAGAGAGGGAAGAGGGAGGCTGAGGAGCATTATAACACCCCAGAAATCCACTTTCCCGTGTCCCCCGAGTTCCAAAGGGGATTTTAAAATATATATTTTGTTCCCTGTCACAGCAAGCATGTTGTATAGGGTATTAATGTAGCTGAGAATTTGAGATTGAGGCTGTATAAGTTATGTGCTGAGTCCTCTCTGTAGAAACATTGCAAAATTACATGATTACCCACACCACAACCGAGGCAGGTGCTGTGCTGACAACCAACAATAAATGCAGTAAATCAACATCTTGCACACCTTTCTTTTGAGACATACCGGTATATATAAATAAAAATGAAACTGCAGTACTCGGTTTTCGTGATGACTGGTCATCTGATAAAAACAACAGTTGATGTCACATGTGCTCTGGTGAAAAAGGTCAGTTGTTTTCAACTTTTGAAAGTGCTCTGCTCAGCCAAAAAAGCAGCTTGGTATAGAGCTTTTTTAAAGGGCAGCCACATTCTGAGCATCTGATTGTTTTTTGTAAAACACACACACACAGAAAAATAAGTTGCCGTCTGCTCTGTTCTGGGACACGCAAATGAGATGGATTTCTGTATCAACTGAGAGAACAGGGGAAAAAGAGGGAGAGAGAATAACAGCGGTAAATAGGAAGGAGATAAGTAGAGACAGAGAAGTGAGAGAGTTAAAGGAGTGAAAAAAGAAAACTACAAAGAACGCATGTGAGAGGAATAATGCAAGAGAAGTAAGGAGGAGGAGAAAGAGCTCAGAATAGCGTAACCGAATGAATGAGAACGAAGTGAATAGAGAGACAGAGAGGAGGCGAGATTGCAGATGTCATGTTGATGGATGGGCTGACATTTCCCCTACCCTCACTAATGTTGTCCCACTGCTGACACTGCTACTGTACACTTACACGCAGGGACACGCATACACTCTTAAAGTTTTATCTTTATTGAATCCTAAACACACACATTGACACGAGTGTGGTCCCCTGCTATCAGACACGAGGTGCATTATTGCAGCCATCTAAAGGGTTTCAGTATAGTCACTTCCTGTTTTGTTTTGAATGTACAGTGGAACCCCGGCTTACGAAGACCCCATTTAATGAAAAATTCAAGTTATGAAGGCACTTAAAGGCAATATTTCTGCCCGTGATACGGCAAAATGCCCACGTAACGTAACGAAATAGATGAAATAGAAAATTTAAAAAAATTAAAGTAAATTCCATAATGTTATGTACACGTACGTATGTATGCATGCATATGTATGCTTTCTTCAAGCTCCGCCACCTCCTCCTCCACCAAGAACTTCGTCTTCAGCCAGCATCGCCTCACTCAAAAGGCGATGGAAAGAGGTGCTTTGACTTACGAAAATTTTGACTTACAAAAGACCCTCTGGAACGAATTAATTTCGTAAGTCGGGGTTCCACTGTACTTGTTTTATTGCCTTCACTTCTACTTCCTCCCTTTGTTTCTGTTTTATGCCAATTTTCTGGCACAACTCTGTGCCGTCAGTTAATCACTCTCCCACTATACATAAAAGCACGCTTCATATATCCCTCAGTCTGTCTCAGCACTTTTATGAATGTTCCAGCATTTTCCAGTATTGCAGTTAAACAATGGCACAAGGTCATACATGAGAGAATATCTCATGTATGACCTTGTGCCATTGTTTAACTTCTGCTTTTAGACTGATCCCTTCGCCACACTACTGCCTACTCACGTATGACCCCAGTTATCATCATCATCATTATATATATATATATATATATATATATATATATATATTAACACTGTTGAATCACTGCTTCTGAGTTTACAGTTGGTTCAGCAGTTCAAGTTATTTTCTTATCACCTTTAATACAGAAAAGCACATTTAAAGTTTTGAATGTCTGTTGAAAGAAAGTTTAGACAAACTAATACAGGAAAAAAAACATACTTAATAAAGCAAACAAATAGTCAAAGCTGTGGAAAAAAAATGTTTTCATTTGAAGAATTTTATTGATTTGAGCCCATCTGTGCACAGTATAATGGGCTTACTGTATGTAGAATAAACATTTATTTATAGTGGCAATAATGTATTTGGATTTTCACTAATGAAGCAGTTCATTGATGTGGATCAGTTTCTTTAAATGTCATTTGGATGTGAGAACCAGAATTGATCTTCAGATAACAAAGGGGACGTTTAGCTATATTGGCGTAAAGCTGAGTAATAAAACTTTAAACAGTTTCTCGGTTATATCATGGTGATGATGGTGGTGTTAGTATATTTTACACTAAAGAGTCATAGTGACGGATGATGAGACCCATTAACACTGTAGCGATTGCCCAGTGCACTAAACATTTGATGTGCAAGCTGGGTATTAATCAAACAACTCAATTAAAGAACTCGCCTTTCACGTCAGCAACAGATCAAAGCTTATCTTACTAATACACAGCCAGTAGCTTTCAGCTTTCGCACATGCATAACTACCCACAGATGCTGTGTCAGACTCAATTCTTAAAGTGGCTAGCATTTTTAATGGCTGTAACTCAACCATGAGGAAGCTGAGGACTGTAAAAAATAAGTTGGAGAAACAAAAGCAGTCAAAGTTCTCGTTCAAAATGAGCTAATACATGTCAAACACACTGTGTTAGATTCTGGCCACACATTGGCTCATTAAACATGTTACAGAATGGAACTAAACTATGACTAAACGCACTGCAGGAAAAACCAAATTCTCCTTAGAAGGTAACTAGAATCAAATCACAGACTATACAGAGTGCAGCAGTTCATAACTTAGTTGCTTGCTAAATGCAATATGCTGACACTTTAATTTGGTCAACACCATTTTGGGGCATTCAGTCATGCAGTACCTATCCTATTTAATTTTTGATTTAAAAGATGACAAGAACCCTAAACATTTACTTTTATCTTAGAAAATGATCAACAGGGGTATGAACTGGTGAAATGGGATAAAAAGTCAGTCTCAGAGATGCATCTTTTCATACTTGTGCAGTCATATGAAAAAAAGTTTTCAGAGGACTGAATGCAGTTGTGTGGGGAAAAAAACTAATTACAGCCTTACTGCTTCCATGGGGATTACGAGGGTAAGTAGCAGTCGCTGCTAATCAAATGCACTTGATTAACTGATCGTCATCAAGTGTGAGCACTTCTATAAAAAGCAGACATTTTGGCAGTTTGCTGACCTTGAGCATTCAGGTGTGTGATATAACACAGTGCCACAATCTACCCAGGAGAGGATGTCACAGCAGATTTACCCCCAAGATCTTAGAGAAGCAATTGTTGCCCATCAGTCTGGGAAGGGTTATCAGACCATTTTCAGACAATTTGAAGTTCATCATTCTAAAGTGAGGAAGATTATTCCGAAGTGGAAACCATTCAAGACAGTCGCCAATTTTTCCAGGAATGGGCGTTCCAGCAAATTCACTCCAAGGTCAGATGCTCAGAGAAACTGCAAAAAACCCCAAGAGCTATGACTCAGACTGTACTGGTCTCTATTAGCATGTTAAAGTTCATGACAGTACAATTAGAAAAAGACTCAACAATTATGGCTTGTTTGGAAAGGTTTCCCAGATTTAAAAAACAAAACAAAACCTCTCTCTTAAAAGAACACGGCAACACAGCTTAGCTTTGCAATGGTGCTTCTGAACAAACTGGAAGATTATCATCACAAATACCACCAAGTGAAGTGTCAGCATGGTGGTGGGGTAGAGGATAATTTGGGCTTGTTTTGCAGCCACAGGACCGGGGCACATTACAGTCAGTGAGTTGACCACAAACTCCTCAATATACCAATTTATTCTAGAGTCAAATTAGAGGACCTATGGCTAATGTTTGACAGAATTATGCCTTGCAACAGGACAATGATCCCAACCAGAGCAACAAATAGTAAAAAACACAGGGTTGCAATGACCCTGTCAAAGTCCAGACCTCAATCTGAATGAAAGGTGACGGCAGTTTACGAGAGCAGCTCTTAAATGTACGGTCTCAAGCCTCAATGAACTGGAACAATGTTCTAAAGAACAGAGTTAGGAATTGAAATAATAAAACAACTTCGAAGTCCTTTATTTTCTAGGCAATACTCTATGAAGGTTTTGGCTGTATTGATTATTATTTCAGCATCTGAGCACAGTTGCTAAGTAAAATCGACACTGACTCTGACATAGCTGACCACATCATTAACAAAGGATCTCCCGAACTCCAGAGTGATTAGCAGTCGTATTGCTATCATGAAATGAAGAACATGCTTCTCTGTTTGAGTTTTCAGTGTAAGGTAAAGCAAGGTGAATTCAGGTAGGAATTGTATATTCCTGAAAATGTTCCATATAATGGTAAATTAATTTCTCTTTTTGTGCCTTTGAAGTGTAGGCTATGATCAAAGGCAGGGCTGCGAGCCGTATTTCTGCCATCATGAAGAATCCTCTTGACTCCACAAGCATTTATATGTGTGTGTGTGTGTGTGTTTCACTTAAAAAAAAAACAAAAAAAAAAACGCAGTTTATGATATTCTGTGTTTAAATTCAACAAGCCTGGGGTGTACACAATTTATTTTTACACGATTTTCAGAAAATATTTAGCTGTGAATCTGAAAATAAGCTTACACATATTTTCTAGAGATTGGAAAGTTTTTGTTCTTTGGGTTACAAGGTTTCAACTGATCATCCGGCTCTATTACATTGTTTCCCGTAAAAATAAAATGGGAACTGGCATGTGAGGCTCAGTGTCCCACGTTGTGTAAAATACAATAAATTGGATATGCCCAATTTATTTTAATCCCCAAACTGAACAGTCTTAGATGTTTTATTTTGTTAGAGAGTCATGGGAAGCAAATGAGCTTGAATTAGTCCCGTGGGTCATGTCATTGACGGACGCTAAATCCATGTTGTCTTAATTAAAACTCAGTGAATAGATGAAAATTAGCATTGCCCAAAGCCTCTGTGAACAACACCACCGGGAAAATAAAGTTTTCCAGCTAATAATTATGGTGATTGTGCTTTTTAGTGTGAACAAGGCTTTCCGCGGGTACAAAGCAAAACAAGCCATTACAACGCTCATCAAGGGAAAAGCCAAACTCTTGATGGAGCCATCAGTCACTTCTAAATTAGGGACAGTTCACATCTCAAATGTAACTTATTAAACAAAAATCACAGATGAAAAAACAGGCTTCTTACAACATAAAGAGGCCTCTTTATGTTCAGGGTATAATTAGTATTATCTATTCATCTGAACTGTGTGTAGCGGGAAAACCTTCTTTTTTTTTGTAACCATTCATAAAAGACGCAAGTCTCATTTTCAGTCTTAGAATATAAAAGATTTGAATTGATACATTTTTTTTGTTTGTTTTGATGATAACTTATCAATGCAGTGGGCTACTGAACAACAGTGACAGTCTTTCTAAATTATAGATTTCTGTGTGATTACGGCGCCATGTACTACAAACACAACAAGTCCCAATAATGCATAGTTGGCCTAAAATGCTGCAGTCTGCTGACGAGAATTAAGAATATACAGCATATTAGTCCCATTTTAGATTAACTTTAGTGGCTCCACTTTGCAGTTTGGGATTGATTTTAAAGTGTTATTGATCACATAAGAAACAGTTTGGACTGGTGCCCAGCCAAAGCTCCCTTGGCAAACTGTTTCAGTCATTTCACGTTTAAGGCTGAAGACTAATGCCGACTTCACAGCAGATGATCCTTGAAGCACTTTAAGAGATTTTAACAACATTAGGACCGATATCTTTGGGGCGCAGAGAGAGAGAGAGAGAGAGAGAGAATATGAAGCAAAGCATCAAAAGCATTCCTTTTAGTACTGTCATATTCCTTTAATTACACGAGATCCGCTAATGTAGATTTTCAAGACCAGCAATTGGCCAATATTGACTGGGTGTGGGTGGGGGGGGGGATCGATACACCATACTATTACTACCGCCATACTAATGTGTGGTAATAGTGTATCAAGTATGGGGTGCAAAATATCAATACTTTATCACATAAATTTCTAATTGCATTAAAGTTGATGAGCTTTTTAATAAAATGAAATATTACTGTCCTGAGATAACAGTAGCTAAAGATAAAGAAACACCAACCAACACTGGACACACTTTGCTTGGCAAAACTTCCAATCTTGTTTTGTAACTTAATTCTAACTCAATTGAACTTGTTTTTAGTTAAATTTATTTGTAGTTAAATACCTCATCATCTCAAGATAGTTCAGATTTTAAGAGATAAAAATTCTGTTTCTTTATGAAAGAGTATTGGCATCAGTGTCAGAAAATAACTGATTTTTAACAGGAAGAAACCTCTGGCAGATCCGGGCTCAGGGAGGATGGCCATCTGCCTCGGCTCACTGGGGTGAGAGGAAAGAGAAGGCAAAAAAACATAGAGAGGCAAAATATAACAATAAACAGTGTGTATGGTGGGGGGGCCCCAACTGCAGATAAAAAGCAATGCAGCTCAAGGGCCAGAGACAGAGGAAACAGAGGAAACAGAGGAAAAGAGTGGGGGACACAAAGTCAGTGCCGTGCAATACTGGCATACAAATGCATAGAAAGTAACAGGGTAACAAAAGGATGATTCAGGGTCACCTTAGCCTGCTCTACCTGCAAGCTTTGTCAAACATCAAAGTTTTAAATGTTAATAGTGGGGTGTCTGCCTCCTAAACCCAAACTAGGAGCTGGTTCCACAGAAGAGGAGCTCGAAGCTCTGCCTCACTCTGCCTTTACTTTCGCAACTTTAGTAACCTCAGGTAATACTGCAATCTGAAAGCATGCTGTGTCCGTGCAATGATATGCTCTAAATCCAAAGTAAAACTCTTTAAATAAACCCTTCCTGTGCAAATAGTCACATAATTGTTTTCCAACAACCCTTTCAAATGATTTTAGAAATAAAGTATAGATTGTTCTACCACTACAATTTCCTGGTTTTGCCCTTACATCCAGAATTCAGGCAGTAATTGACTGTGATCCTGGTACAGTTTGAGGTGAGTACAGTTTTTCTAAAGAAGGCTGTTCAGCAGCTGTTTTGACTTTTTCTAACAGGAATAGAATAGAAATCAAAAACATAAGTTTTTGTAAAGGCTGCTAAGAGTCATTGTTGATAATTGTTGAACCTCTATGAAGTAGCCACACATGCACATGAAAAACTTTTAGCCGTGAGAAAGAGATTACTACATATTAATTTTAATTCCTAATTGCTTCATCACATATTTGAATGGAAATGCTTTAAAAATAAAGCAGCCAATATGTTCATATTCAAGTCTTGAGCTGCCCCTAATTTCTTTATATTTTGATAGAAAAAAGGAAAATTGGTGCAGTGATATACTGTTTTGCCTGTTTTGATGAGTTTAAAGTCATTATTTCTATCACCACTTTTATCTTAAGTAGTTTTCACGACAGTGTGTGTGTGTGTGGTGGGGGTATGATATTAAGAATGGCTTCTTGCCCTCTTAGATCCTAACACAATACAGAGAAAAGCCTAATTATCAGATGGACCCCGCCCCCCCATGAGCATGCATTGGTGACAGTGGGAAGAAAAAACTCAATTTTAACAGGAAGAAGCTTCCAGCAGAACCACGCTCAGGTTGGGAAGCTGCCATGATCAGTTGGGGGTGAGTGAAGGGAGACGGGACAAAACTGTGGAAACAAATATGTTTTTGCTAACAGTTGAAATAAGAATAATATTATGTGTCATTCAATGATAACTAAACATGTTACACTGATTTTGAAATATTTATATGCTTTAAAAAGAATATAAATTTAATTGTCAAACTACACTAAGGTAATCCAACAAAGGGGGGAAAAAACACATCACACAAAAAGTTTCATTGTATTTTAAAAACTGGCCATTTTAAATATCCAGTTTAAAATAAATAAATGAATAATTATGTAAGGCTATTGATATCTGTGACCTAAAAAAATAAGAAGCTTTTGACAAAATTCTGATCAGATTCCTTGGCCAGGGTTCATGCATTTTTAAAATGGTCCTTCTTTCCAGCTCATCATTTAACAGTCTATTGCCTCTGATACTTTCTAAATTCACCACTTGCCAAATAGGCCAATGGCAAAACACTCTTTTCTGAACTCACTTGTTTTCAAAGATGCTCTCCACAGGCAATCATAATTTCACAGAAAGCCACACACATGCATTAGCGGGCACACACAGGCACGCCACTTTTAAGAAAGTCACTCAGAACTGTCCAAAAGAAAAAAGAAAAATAAAACAACAAAAGCTTGGAAATCTTGCTGTGTTTTAACATATACTTTATACTTTCCTCTAACATTCACACACATTCAGTGCGGGCTGTGTTAAGTATGGTTTCCTTCTGTTGGCTGTTATGTGACAGTTAATTAAGCCCTTCAGTAACATCCTCAGCTTCGGCACCACAGACAGACGTTACTCACTCTTATCTTCACACAGAACACACACACACACACACACACACACACACACACACAGCTGTATTTCCATCACTTCAGATGGAAATCATTACACTAATTTTATTAACCTAACTCAAGCCTTTACCTTAAAGTAATCCTTCCTTACACTAACCTTAAAGCAAGTCTTTAAAGTAACAGTCAGTGATTATGGTGATTTGCATTTTTTAAATCCCCACAAGCCAAGCAGATCACCACAATGTGTTTTTTTTAATTGTGATTTACATTTTTGAGAGAACTTGTACACACATACGTCCCTTCGCACTCTTTTTATGTGGTGTCAAAAAGCTACCGTGTGTCCTCAGAACATATTTAACCTATTTCAACAGGGAGCAAAATGCGCACACACCAACACACACTCATTCATCATTCTTCTCTCCACGCATGTAGACATGCACATTCTCTCTCCATCACTTATTCCTCTAATGTTAAGAGGTCACTGCCTGGGCGTTGTAGATAATAATGAATTATGATTTTGTGTGCAAGAGCACACACACAGATACACTTTGAGGGGTTAACACGCATTTGAAAGACTGTCTGTGGTTATGTGCATTTGTGTGTGCTTGTGCGTGCAATGTGCTGATGTCAAATATTCACTTGACAAGCCATAAAGATGGATATCTTCCTATTACTTTCTTAATTACATGACCTTTAAGAAGTCAATCAAAATGGATGTGTATTTTCCCGAGCCTTTGAACCAGTACCAGTGTCAGCAGCATAATACTGAATGTGTTTCAGATCTGTACTGTTTTTCATCGTGTAATTATATCTAACACGTTAACAGTGAAGTTATCCAACTCTGTCCTATTCAAATGTGATTGGAGTCTCTTGAGCTCTGCATGAAATCTTCCCTACCAGCTTCACACTAGTGCATATCATTTCAAATATGTTTAAATGTGACTGACACAAATCTTTGAAAATTAAAGGTTCTTAAACTGAGTACATGTTAAAAGAATAGGCAGCCTGCTGCTTTTAAAAATGTAACGTTATTTTACTTGTATCATATATACTTAGATGACCCAAGCTCAGCCTTTGTAATCAAATTCCTTTAAATCTTCATTAGTATGTCTGTGAAGGTTCTCAGTCATCCAGGTCATTGTAGTCTAAGGAGCTTGGAAAGAAAAGCATCTGGACTTCTTTAAGTTTCCTTGAAGACGTTTCACCTCTCATCCGAGAAGTTCAGTCCTAAGAGTCCCAGATTTAAGCCGTATGGGAGTGTCCCCAAGAAGGTCATGGACCCTCTATTGATCCTCTACTTAATCACACGAGCCAAAGTGTGAAAACGGGTGTGGGTCACAATCAGCCAAGGTTTCTGGTGAACCCAGTTTGAAGCCTAGCCCCACCCTATCATGTGATTTCCTGAGGTCAAATGGCCCAGGATGTAAGTGGGCGTTAAGGCATCTGGGAAGGGATCTCAAAACTGGATTATAGATGGCAGACAGTTGGTGTCATATGCCAGCAGTCCCCAACCTGTTTTTGCGGTTTGTCTCATAATATTTTCCCGGTCCGGCCTTTAAGGTGTCGCGGATAAATACAACACAATTAAACCAGTACCAGCACCAAAGAAAATAAGATTTATTCATAACACATGGGAAAAGACCCAGGGAAACAGAGTTAACGATAAAAACGATAAAAACCTGAAAACCATAAATTTCACACCCGAGCCTCAACTCTTGCGGCCGGGTACCAAACGACTCACGGACCAGTACCGGTCCATGGCCTAGGGGTTGGGGACCACTGTCTTAAGCCACCGCCTCTGTTCAAAGATGGTTGTTCACAGTGGACATAAATGGCTTCTTTCAATCCTTTTTTCAAACCATCTGTCTTCTCTGTCCAAAATGTGAACATTGGCGTCCTCGAAAGAGTGACCGTTGTCCTTTAGATGCAGATGGTCCTCGCTAAGCTGTTCAGCATACACTACGTTCTTGTTGTGCACTGAACTTTTAAAAATGCTACATGTTATAAACTTGTGTTAATATTCAAATAATATTCCGTTCTAAGAACACGGACTCATGATCCCTCTTAAAACAATTATTTGAGTTTGACTATAAGTATTATTATGTATATTTAATATATATATAAAGTATAATTACACACTTTTTGAGGCTTCTTCTTGGAATGTTTTGTCCTACATCCTTGCACCCACTTGCCAAGCTTCCTTTTCACTCTAGGGTTTTTCTCTTAATGAAGATATATTTAGGCAGGTAGCTGAACAGAGCTGCAGTTCTATCACACGAATGATGCTTTCATCCTAATCTGTATAAGCATACCGCAGCGTACACAGTACTTCATTTTTACTCCTGGGAATTATGATTTTTACCTTTGTTGGGTTTTATTTTTATAATTAAGATCTCACTTTGGAGATGAAATTCCAGGTCTGTCTATTTTAAATCCAAAACCTTACAGGCAGAGAAACTTTTTTTATTCTTGAGATGCGCTCTTTTGAAGTTCCCCATCAACTTTTTTTTTCACTTTCTCAGTTACACCAGCCATTCTCTAAAGTACTTGCCACAACCCGACTAATATTGGTTTTAAGTGTCAGCATTCGTAAAGATCTTTTTTGTTTGTATGTTGAAATTTCGTAGTATAATGTTGGTACCAATTTGTGTAAGCCTGTTTGGCTGAATCTCACATAGGAGTTGAATTGTGTTTCTTTTATCAGTATACATGATAAATTCAGTCTAAAGTGATTCCTCAGTAGACCTCCGCTAAAGTTTAAAACACTGAGTATGCATTTGCAACAATTAAGCCCTTGGGAGTTTACACAATTTCGTGTTTTTGTCTAACATGAAAATATTCTGATAAAAAGAGCCGACTACACATTAGTCTGTGAGATTATTTACCAATTACTTACTAAAACAACACAAATGCTGACATGTAAGGGGCTTTGTGAGGTTGGATTAAGGTATAACTGGTACACAATGCAAAGAAAAAATGTTCTGCTCCTGGTAATGAAAGTGAATATAACTTTCATTACCAGGAGCAACAATATAAGCAACAATATAACCAAATTCATAAGATTTTGGGAGCAGCAGAAGCCAAGAGGGTGGATAACACTGTTAAAACAATAATCTGGTTTTATTTAGTTGTTGTTCAGATCAGCAACATGAAACGTTCTACACTGTGTTACAATCAGTAAACTCTAACAAAAAACCCAACTGTGCACACATATGAGAAATCAGAGTGCACCTTTTTAAGGTCACTTTGATCCATTTCAAATTGCTGGTTGATCTGAAGCAGGTGGTTAGTGTGAAACCAATACACTTATCTGTGTTAGAGTACACTTTCTTTTACTGCACTTACTGCAGGCTGTAAAGTTCAGTTCCTTTTGGGCTGGGGCTTGTCATCCACTACAAATGGAAAGTTATAAATCTTCTGTGGGTCTCTGGAAGGTCTGCAGAAACTCAAACTTTGTCATGTCTGTCTTCTGAACTTCAACTGAAAGAAAAACTGACCTAGACAATTAATGTTTACAAGTTTACCCATGAACATTAGCTTAAATGATAAGGCTTAAGTGTAATTAGCTCTATGCTCCTTTTCTAAGTGAGTTGTACAACCATGACATGCAAACCTCCATGATGCATAGCAATCTCATCCTGAAGCGTCATGGACAATTAATTAATTTCAGAGAATGAATCCATGCAGCTCATTTAAGGCGGTATAATTATCCCTTTGTGTACCCTTAATCACAAAAAATGCTAGTAAGGCAGTTTTAAACAAGAGAAGTATACGAAATACTGAAATACAGAACAAATGTCTGTCTTAATTTTGCTTCATTACATTACAAAGACTCTTTTTGTGCAGCAAAAATACTTAGTGAGTGAATGTAGTTTTGTGATTCACTAATTAGACTTTCACTTAGCATCATCTAACTTCATCACATGGATAAATTAAGCAGTTTTTAGCATATTGGCTAGCAATCATGTTTATTAAACATTACTTATATGCTAAACCAAGCAGTCAAAAATTTAGCTTATTAGCTAGTGAGCTTGTTTGTTAAAAGCTTCTTACCCGGGAAAAGTTCTGTACATTAGCAGAGAAACAGGCTTCAGGTCTGTAAAGGTTGGAGCAACAAGGATTGCTCTGCTGCTTCAAAAGTGTCAGCATTTCAATGTTTAAGGTTATGTTTATCTGTACATCTACTGGAGCCTACTTAAGCTCACAGTAACAGTATGCTAAAGGACACGCCTAGCATGGCACGCTAATTTTGAGCAGGTAGAAGTTTTAATGTTTAACAGCTTGGCATATAATGTCAGTCTTGCAGTTTACAGAGGTGGACAATCCTCCAGTGAAAATAAATGTTTCACCGATGGTCATTTGACTGTCTTTCAGTATGATTCTGCTAAAACTCACAGGCTGAATTGAGTTTTTCTGAGGTAAGCCATGGGAAAAGAAGGGACAGATTACATTTACTGATGCAAATGTTGAAATGTTAGGGGCTTTAGCCTTGACAGTAGACTGCTCTACTTCAAGTTTCACATACTGAACTCTCTGATCTTGCTTGGAAATGATGAGTTATTGAAACAAATTTATTAACTGAACAGTTAGTGGTTCTTCAACCAAGGTTTGTAAAACATCAAAAGGAGGACCGAACATGATTTATTTTTCTGTACCGCAGCACTAGGTTTTCTCAGTTATATGTATTCCAATTATGTAATGAGCTTTGAACAAAATTGTGGTGTAAGTATCAAAATTGTGGCCTGTGACTGGAGTGCACCTCCCAGCGCTGAGGCAGAGCAGATCTTTGAGCAATGCTTTTACTCTTCACAAGCAAACCTCTGGTGGTGCCCTTGACAAAAGCACTTAACCCCACCTGCTCCAGCTGAGCTGTATTGAGCAACTCCCTGAAGTCACTTTGTTAAATTGAATGAGGGTGATACAGGTTGTATTGATAAAAGGGCTCCCAGTGATCTTTAGTTAACAAAAGGTATGAAAAAGACTGAAAGAGATAGTAACAACTTTGTCCAGCTTTTTAGTTTTATCTTTCAGTTGCCCTCTTTGAAATACATGCTTTTTAGAAAGAATCCGTAGCCTACTTAGGTTTTGATCTTCTTAGTTATTCAACACTGGGACTGTAGCCTAATACAACTACTGTCGGCACCTATTTCTCTCTTAAAATATTTCATATTTATGCCATTGACATATACCATTGACAAATCAAGTGATTTAACAAGAATCATCTGCAATGTTCTGCTTATAATAGATAGGTTCTGATATTCATGTAATTTAGATGCCACTTTGACATGCAGCAACCTTACAGTAGATCTAACTGGGTGTCTTACTGGTTCTACAGCTGTAGAGCCAGTAACACACCTCAACCTGCTACACACCACAAAATCTGCCCGAGGCATTTACCCATCTTCGAAAATCCTAGATCCAAATGCAATCTGGCATCTATGGAAGTCAGAACAAGCCAGATTCAGAGAGCTCCCATCCCGCAAACCTCCACAACATCCAAAACATATTTTGCTACGTTCTGGTTTCTCAGACATCACAAGACACCCTCTGGGATTTCTTTGCGCAGTCCTGATGAGTCACACGATAGTAACACAGTATTATTACAGATATTTAAAACAGGTAGCTCTTGAAAATGAGACCTCATGTCTCAGTGAGATTTACCTGTGTAAATAAAGGTGAAATACAAAAGTAAAAACCACAGAAATGTAGCTGCTTAATGAATACTAATACTTAATCTTCAGACATTGATTACATTTAGCTGCATAACTATATTTATTGAATAACACAAAATAGTAATAGTTAAGAACTGATTGATGGAATAAACAATTATTTATATGGCTTTAAAGCAGGTGTGTCCAACTCCAGGCCTCAAGGGTTGGTGCCCTGCAGGTGTTTTGGTAAAATAGATGCAGTAAAAGAAAAACACACTGTCATGAACTGATCTCCCCAGATCGCAGATCTCAGTGTTATTGAAACAGCGTGGGATCATCTCAACAGAAAGGAACTGTTCATTTATTTATGTCAGGAAATAATTCTAGACAAACAAACACAGTACTATCAGAACTTGAGTTACACTGCCTGCTAAAGCAATAGTGAAGATTCTTTATTTTCTGTTATGTGTTCGTATGTCTCTGATGAAAGCAGTACAACTGACTGGATAACTAATTAGTAGCATCGCTGTATACATCATCCATCTGACTGCCTCACTAATGGACTGATACACTGCTTTACCCACGCTGCCTGTCAAATTGACTGACATGACTGATGCATTGCGTGACTGGTTGAATGACCATCTGACACAGCAGCTTGCTGACAGATATACTAGCTTTCTGACTGACTACACAACTGAGAATTTAAGAGAGTGACTGGCTGTGGAGGCCATTGATGGACTGTCAGTATATTCTTAATAGAAGGTAAGCAGCAAAGTGTGCCCATGCCATGAGAAGCCCGAGTGACCAGTGTGCTAATAGCATGACCTCCTACGTAATACTAAAAGGAGAGGGTGGGGAATAGAGTAAGAGACAGTGACAGAACAAAGGTAAGAATATGCATGAAGAGAAGAAGAAACACATTTATTACATAAGAAGAAAAGGGGAAATTGCGGTGAGAAAATACCCCTCTTTAAGTCTGTTGTTACTGATTCTGAAGGACAGGGACACACAGCTGTTGTTAAGGACAAATAGGAGAGACTGATGAAAAGCAGACAAGGAGAATTAGAAGGTGAAATTGAGAAGATCAGTGCTTTTTAATGTAGAGTCCGATAATGGGTGAAGGGAAGAGACATGGTAAGGGCAAAGCCTGAGCACTGGGGTAGAAAAATTTCATGGAGGTAGAATTTGGAAAAAAGATTCTTTCTATGTCCCTTTAGGCAACACAGAATATTGATTGTATCCATGGTCATTTAATGTGTGCGGTAATGCAGTTGTGTGCCAAGATCGTTGTACTTTTACAGTAACTGTGCACACTCCAGCATTCATTGTGTATGTCTGAATGTGTGTATGTCTTTGTACCCCTGGGCAAAGGGCATAAGTGATGAACTCGCCACTATAAATTTCTCATATTCAGCTATGAATGATGCATTTTGAGTGTGGGATCTATGCACCTCCAGGATAGGATAGCATAGTTTAAGAGTTTGAATACACTGAGAGATGCAGCAAAATCACATTTGCAGTACAGCATAATATCATTTTTAAGCACAAATCTGAAACATTTAAAGTACAAAAAGTAAAAAGAAGTATCAAAGAGAATGGAGTAATTTCAGTGGCTCGGACTTTAAAGCCATGATTACAGCTTTAAAATTAAACATTGTTTTCATGACACTGAAGACAATAAACTGTCGGCACTGTTTTCAGCACAGCATTAGGTGATGCTCATATATTGCTGAAAGGCCAACTTTTGACTGGTACTGCAAAGACCCCAATTAAGCACAGAGCGAACAAACACTAACAGTAACTTAAATACATAGTGCATTGAGTTAGGGGTGTGACTTTCCTCAAATGGATATTTTTTCTTCTGCTGTAGCAATAGCTGTTTTCTCTCATATTTATTGTAACAAGCTTGGATGTATGACTGGCTAAATATATATTCAGTCAAACGGAAGAAAACACAAAAACTAAATAACAGACAGTGTTAAAATTGTTTTGCTTGACCAGCATGGCATCCATTCCCCAGTTTTTTTCCTGCACAGTTAATGTTAAGATAATTAAAATGACATTAACTGCGAGAAAGCTGCTGTTTTGTTGTGCATGCTGAATACGCTGTGGATCACCTTGAATGTCACATGAAGAAATAATCTTGTTTAAATCCATCTCCTTTGTTTTAAATGTTCAAATACGATAGTTAAGAATAAAGCAGGAAGCAAGCATATTCCTCTAACACCATTACCTTTCATCAGGGGAACAATGGCAGATGCACTTACGCCGCAGAAGTTGGTATTACACAACAGCGGCTGTGTTTATGCAGGTCTCTTACTGCAGGCTGAAAATGTGCCTGTATTAAGCCGTTCTTCTTGCTTATACCACCTATATAATATGCAGATGCGAGTGCGGAAAGAAATTAAAGGGATACGTGAAACACTAAAGGCTGCCCGAGCTCTACCAATCCTGCAGTCCAAACATTAACAGCACATCGATGCTGAACGATTATGCAAAAACATGCATTATGTTTCAAGCCGCTGTTTTTAAATGAGTCATTTCAGTGCTGTGTGTACAATGTCATAATTGTTGTTTTGTTTGAAGCGGGTGAGCTGAATTGGATGAGGAGTGATGTGGAGTTCTTATATCACTTTGACCTTTGATTTGAACTCTTCAGACCAGAGTGTCCATTCTGTTTCTTTTCTGCTATGTGACTCTTAAGAACACAAGTTCAGCCATCTTACTAAATCTTGATCAGAACCTGGACTTTATTTATTTCATGGTTTTTAGTCATATGCAAGTGTTCAGCTTACATAAATACAGAAATACAGTATACAAGGAAAGAACAGAGTTTTATGCTTCTTGAGCCCAGTACCTTACCTTCGCCTGATATTTCCTCATTCCATATTACACTGATAGCACTTACCCAAACAAGTCTTTAATGGAAAGTTTAAACTAGTTTAGAGCTACTTCAGTTTCACTTGCATCCAGTTCTCCACTTCCAGTACCACGCTAATGTAAGGTGCTAATAAATGGAAAGAGACTTGGCGACAGCCATCTGCCAAGTTAAGCAGTGGACAGTGCAGCTGAGAATAAACAGCTATAAAATACTGTAACCCAGGTCCCACGTAGCTATGGTAAAGCTAGAGTATATAGTACAATGAGACTGGGCCTGGGTTCATAGTGCTACTAATAATGATACTTGATTCCCACTAATTGAATTAATAAGGACCACCACAACCGGGTATTTATTTAGACAAAAAGAAATAAAATAAACAGTTACTTTTATAAAATGAATTGAATTCAAATAAACAAAAATACTGTAAAAGTGACTACATGGATTTTCAATAAAAGATTATCAACAAAATACCTCTTTCTTAGGTGCCAACTGTTATTTCAGTTACAACAGCTCACACGTTTCAAAGGGATGAATTTCAACCTTTGAAAATAACTTTGATTACAACTACACACCAAAAACCAAATTTGTAACAGTGGGCCCACACACACACACACACACACACACACACACTTTAACCTGTCCACACTACACCTGTAGCACGGTGCTTGTTGCAGGCCTGATTCAAAGTTCGGGTGCGGTGAGGCCTAAAAGTGATGGCCGCTTCACTCAAACTGAGCCATAAAACAAAATACGTGCACTTTAGTTCCAGTTAGTACTCACGAGTCCAATGAGTTTGTTAGTGGGGCAATCAGAAACGGGCAGTTAGTTCACCAGTAGTGAAGACAGTCAGGGGTGAGAAAACAGCCAGGGGTGAGAAAACAGCCAGGGGTGAGAAAACAGCAGGGTCCATCCGGGCAGAAACTTCTCTCTCCCTCTCCTTTCAGAGCGTCCCTCGGCTTCTAAACATATTAAAACACTTGAGCTACAATACCAAATGCTATCACATAACGATTTAGCATTAGCATGCTTTGACTGAAAATCACAGAGCTAAACATAAAGCATGGCATCACAGCACATAACGCGGTAAGCTGCGCTAATTAGCAAACCGCTAGTTAGCATCACATATCACGCTATTTTATCACTATAACAAATAGTTACAGTACAAATGTCAAGGCACACAGTCTCATTTACCTCTTGCAGATCACAAATAAGTAATATCAGGACCACGGGTAGTCGACCTCGATGATACACTTGGATGCAAAATCCACACCACGTTTGCCTTATGACATCTCTCTCTTCGGACTTAGCTTCTGTGTCCGCTCCCACAGATTCACACAAACCTTACCACTCGTCCCGCCCCCATAACAGAGAAGAATGACATTGACTGGCTCGCCAGCACAAACAACCAATGACAATACAACATTGAGATAACTGACATTAGATGGGTAAAATACACTTAGGTTACACCCCAACATATTGATTCTGCATAGAAAATGAACTCTAAATCATGAAACCCTTTTATTTATTGGACTCTTAACTGTAAATGAAATTACATTTGTACCAAAGCATATGATTTTTTAAACCTTTGATCAACTATTTATATTTTAACCATTTTTTATAACAGTAGACTTTTTTTCTTTACCCTGTAAGCCTGAATAATTTCAGACAGGGCTACAATACTATACTGCGAAAAAGTCTTAAGGCACCTCCCATTTCTTTATATTTGGCTTGGAAATTTGGAGAGCGGGCACAAGGGTCTAAAGTTAACATTTGCTGTGATCACCTTTATTCTTCAACACAGCATGAACTCTGTTGGGCAAGCTTGCTGCTTCTAAATTTTTGAAGTGGTCTTCAGGAATAGTCCTCCAGGCTTCTTGAAAGACATTTTTTGTCTGCCTTTTGTTCTGTCAAGATGATCCCACACTGCTTCAGTAATGTTGAGGTCTGGGCTCTGGTGAGGCCAATCCATGACTGATAGTGTTCCCCTGTCTGTTTTCACTAGGTAGTTATGCTTTTGCTCCATTGGCAATGTGTCACAAGCTTTCCAGATGGTATTCCATGATGGATCAAGATTTGACAGTACCTTATTGTGTTATACTTCCATCCATTCCCCAAATCATGACAGAGCCTCTACTGTGTTTTGCAGATAGCCATAGACACTCATTGTTGTACCTGTCTCTTGACCCTTTCTGTACATAGTGATGATAGTTTAAGCTAAAACATTTCAAAGTGGAATTCATCACTCTATAAAGGTCTATGTAATTTGCAACCAATGGATCCGTAAGACCCGTTAAAGTTAATCTCAACTGAACTAAACTGAAGGACTGGATGAATATATACTCGATATTGTGTAGCTGGATATTTTTCCTCCAACTCACCAGTTTCCTCAGCTTTTTTAAGCACACACTGCTCACCTTGTCCAAAATTATTGAATAGTAGCTCCATTAGAATCACCTCATTAATAAACATTAACAAAGAAAAAAACACATTCCTCTGCCAAAGTCCAAAGAACGACTTTGAGAGATTTTCAGAAAGCCTGGAGAACTTTTGCTCAAACTACAGTGTATAAAGAAATAAGGAGTGGCTCAAGAGTTTTGCACAGTACTGTATATTGATTATCCTGAGGTCTATAGCCTACAGTGTTACTGTGCCCTCATGAATATTCAATCCCTTCAAACCACTGCTGTTCAGATTTTTCAGCTTCCTACTGTGTGCGGCTGAATGGACTCACTGTAGTACATGGGTATTAAGCACATCACTCATGGCCGTTGCAGGGAGGAAAGAAGTCCAGATTTTTCCATCTGGTCTCCTGCTTGATGTTTTATTCATCTGAATGACCCTGTTTCCTGATCTATGATCTTAAGAGACTCAGCCACACACACACCAATGACACCACCCTCCCACATGCTTATACGCAATTTATCAGTGGGACATAAATTTGAAGATCACCTTAAACATTAGATGAACCATGCGGCTTGTAAATAAACACTCGATATCTCCTTTACATACCTCACATACTCTGACTTCCAAAACATTTGTTCAAACCCATCCTGATTCCAGCCTCTGTCTGTGTCTCTGTCTGTGTCCTTCACTATGGCTCACTGTCATTTTCATATCTTATTGAAGGACTGTCCTTACTCTTTCAATGAGGTGCTGTTGTGCTATTAGCGAGGCGTACACAGACACTGACATCTTGAGCGAGCAACAAGGTGAGGAAAATCTCCGGCTGATGGATGTAATTTTCCATGATCACCTCTTCTGTCCTTTGAGTTCTTCTTTGTGAATATGTCCTCCATTTACCCTCTCAAACTTATATTCTGTTTATTTTTCTGTGCTCGTTGGTACATTGTCTGCATAGATGCACAATTCAGGAGAGTTAGAGCATATATATCCCAATAATAGAAATGCAGACAGTGACATATATTCTAGACAGGTGAGTTTTTCCACACCTGTAACACATAATAGGTAAACATGTTTGCATCTGGTTCCGTGGACAACTCAGACTCACCAGTTCATCTGGAGTCCATGTTTTTAGATGGCGTGAGGAAATAGGCATGCCAGGTAAAAGGCGTTGATCTTTTCATGCAATACAGGGTTGTCCTGTAAGATGTTTGGTCATGACATTCACACGATGTCCAGCTTTTAAAGCTGGGATTGGTACAATACATGATCCAAATATTGGATTGGAGCATTCCTTGACTTCCTGACGGCCTGAAAAACTTGATTCCAGGTTATGATTTAAGTCAAAAGCTCTAACATTGTTATTATGTGCTTTAGCTGACTGACTTGCAATGTAATCAATAATCACGTTGTCATGTTTTGGTTGGCAATGTACAGTCCCAATCAAAAGTTTGAGACCACTTGAAAAACGGCAAAAAAACATATTTTGCATGGTTGGATCTTAACAAGGTTCCAAGTAGAGCTTCAACATGCAACAAGAAGAAATGGGAGTGAGGCAAAACATTTTTTTGAGCAATTTGTTGAAAACAACGCTTTATTTAAAAGTTTAGGACCACACCTCCAAAAAACCCTGTAAACCCTGTAAATGAAAACATCTCAGGTGGGATCTGCTTGTCATGCCAGTAACGTTGGAAACCATCAGGACCATCAAGATTAAATTTTTTTTCTCATCAGAGAATAAAACTTTCTTCCACCTTTCAGTGTCCCATGTTTGGTGCTCGTTTGCAAAGTCCAAACGGTCAGTTCTGTGGCTTTCAAGGAGACCTTTGAAGACGTTTTTTGGTTTTGAAGCCCTTCAGTCTCAGATGCTGTCTGATGGTTATGGAGTTGCAGTCGACACCATTAACGGTCGTAATTTGGGTTGAGGATTTCCAGTGTCTTGACGGACTGCCAGTTGGTTCCTCAGTTCTGGTGAAATCTTTTTGGGTCTTTCACTTGACTTGTTTGTTCCATAACCCCCAGGGTCATTTAAGAAATTCCAAATGACTGTCTTACTGCTTCCCACCTCAGTACCAATGGCGTCCTGCGAGAGACCCTGTTTATGCAGTTCAACAACCTGACAACGTTAAAAACAAAATGTTTTTTGTGCTTTTGCCATCAGAACATCATGACAATGTGAGTACCTGACAGAAATGATGATGAAACCACATTTTTTTCACAGATTTGACCTTTTACAGGCATGTGGTTCTAAGTGTTTTACCAACTGGAAAACAACTTGTTTCAGTTTAAGCTTTGTTTTCAATAACTTGCATGGTCAAATAATTGTTTTGTCTCACTCCCATTTCTTCTTGTTGCATGTTGAAGCTCTACTTGGAACCTTGTTAAGATTAACCATGCAAAATATGATATTTTTTGCCATTTTTTTAAGTGTTCTAAAACTTCTTATTGGGACTGCATTACTGCAGGATAGTATTCTGTGGTTTCCATGCATGCATGTATCTGTAAGAATTAGAAAGATGAGGTGATCTATAATCAGTGTTTGGTCTTCTTCTCTCTCCTTCTAAAATATATATCAATTGAATGCATTCTATATTGTGTGTGTGTTTGTGTGTGTGTATAAACTGCAAATGTTGACTTTTGAATTTCATCGCTAAGCAATATGTTTAATTTTTTTTTCTCATGCAACCATGTGTTTTCAGTATTCAGTCACTGCTCTAGGTTTAATCTGGACATTCATTCTGCTGTTGCTGGAGACTTTTTGAACTGAACATGTATAGTCCACCAGTGGATCTTTCTTTTAAAAATCTCAGCAATGTTGCAGGTAGTATATTTTTAAAAATCCTGAAATATAAAGTAGATAATGAAATAGTGTTTACTTTTAAATATATTTCTTCCATTAATAATTATTTAAGTGCTCCTGGGGGGTGAGCTTTTTGGTAGGAAGTATTTTCTAGGACAGCACTTACTCTTACTAAACCACCTAACTATAGTTAGTGTATCAACTGCTGTTATCAAAATGCATGAATTTAAATACTGCAATGTTTACACACTAGCATAATCTAGTCACACAAACTTGTAACTTATTGTTTTTAAAGCATTTTAAAATAAAATACTTCAAATCACTTCTTATTTCTACAGTATAAAATTCTGTGAACATGACTGCAGTAATCACTTTAATAGAGCGGCTTTAAGCAGCAGAAATAAAACTGCATATAAACAAGTACCAAAGCTTCCCATATGATGTATCAAGTCTCATTATGTTATTTTTGGTTCAGGTGCATTGGCAGAGCTGCCCCGAAGTCTGCTCCGCCCTTTAACCACAAACTCAAAGGGGAAGTACCTGAGCTGCTCTCTGCGTCTCAGTAATAACAGCCTCACCGACCTTGTTGGCCTCCAGTACACGATCAACCACTTTTTTGCACAACCATCAAAGCTTGGATGGTTGGATCTGTCCTTCAACAAAATCACCTGCATAGAACCTGTAAGAATCATTTTTGTTCTTCTAATAGCTCATTTTCAGTTTTCTATGTCTTCTTCTGAAATTAGCCCCTGTCTTTGATGTATAATTACACACATGTCTTATACACAACATTTGTTCTCCCTGTTTATTTAAGAAATGTTTATAATCTACATTTGTTTCCCCAAAATGCAATAAATTCTGATATCTTCACAAGCTAACCAGCATTTTATTGATTTAAATTTACAACTAAGCCCTGTTACAGGTTTTGTGTGAGCTGAAAGAACTGCGTGTGCTGTATCTTCATGGCAACAGCATCTGGAATCTGTCAGAAGTGGACAAGCTGAGAGAGCTCCAGCATCTGCACACAATCACATTGCATGGCAATCTCATAGAAACAAGCAAAGGCTACAGGTGCAGGCTCATTTTCAGCAATTTCACTTAAGACAGACATTCTGTTCTCAGAGCTGATCTCAAGTTGCAGTGTGTGGAGTTATACACAGGCTGGTTCTAGATTGGTTGTAGATAGTTGATAGCAAGAGGCTAGGCCAGAAGCAGAGAAGAAGAAAAGCAAAACAAAAAATAAGAATTAGAAAGAAAAAAATACCCTGACAACACCTGCTTTACACAAATTCATAGATCTTGCGGCATGTTGAGCATAACTCATATGTTGAGTCTAACTTGACAGTTGTTTCAGGGGGCTATGTTTTTTTAATGGGAAATCACAGGTGTGTAAGAGGGAATATTTGATCAGAAATGTAATAACTATTTTAGCAAAGTGGCAAAACAAGAGCTAAAATATTCTTTCTATTAAAGTACAGAATTTACCTAAAGTAGGTAAAGTTAAACTCCCTTTTTATGAAAAATGTCATTAACTGTACCAAGTACCATAATATTCTAGTTTAAACAGTATTTGTAATAACTAATGCACTGAATCTAATCATATATCTTTTGCAACACCTACAGATATAGACAGAGAAATGTCACATTGAGATATGTGATACCTCTAATACCTGCTTATGTCTACATTAGATGTGTCAGGTTATTAGGTTCAATATCTCAGGGATATAGCTTCTTGATTTAATTTTCATCTCACTTCATACTCTCATTTATGTGAAAAATCAGCAAAGTCTGCTTCACAAAGACTTAGACATATCGTCCTTATTTAAAATCAAATGTTAATGCTGATATGAATTTTCATATATGGAAGCACTCAACATGTCCACGGTGCCCTTGGAGTCAAAGCTGACTTTGACGTGTGTGCCTTTGTGTGTGTTTAGGAATTACGTGATTTCTGTATTGCCTCAGCTGAAGACGATGGACTTCAGCGGTGTGACACGAGATGAGCGGGTCATGGCAGATATCTGGCGTTCTCACGGCACCAAAAAAAAAACCCGAGACCATTAAGTGTTTCTGCTGAATAAAAATGTTTGTCCTCTCATCACCAGCCTGTTTTGTTTTTTTCTCAATTCCCTGCATCAGATCTTGGTACCCATGTTATTTACAACTGAGCTAATATCCTGTGAGCGTTCTCATTTTTGACCTATGGGGTGTGGCTATGGTCACCCATCTTCCTGCTTGATTACTGCAGTAGTAATTAGGAGGTAATCAGACTCTCGGTGGCCATCGTCACGACATGATGTCACAAACGGCGCACTACTTGTACAAATCTGAACATGCTGATGTGGCCCAGGGGTTATCGGTTGAAGTTAGAATCACTGTGACAGCTCAGACAATGTGAAGGACCTTGCATAAAGTCAACTTCAGTGAACTGCGGTTGAACTGTGAAATACAAAACTCTTGCTTCCTCTTTTGGGATATTTCATATTGGGAGCACATTCTGTGGTTAGACGAGTGTAAAATGAATTTGTTCAACTCAGAAGGGATCCAGCACCATTTGGCATGACCCTCGATGGGAATACCTCAGTGAAAACATAGTCCTGACTCCCACCAGATAAGCCAGAAGATGGGACTGTGATGATATGGGTCTGCATGACGAGTGTTGGGGATATGATATTATAGAGGGCACTTTGAATGCCCAGGGACATACAACACTTTACTGCCCCATGTCCAGAGGTCTATTGGAACAACAATATTCCTACTTGATCACAATCTAAATCACGCTGCTAAAATCACGCAAGAATTAAAAAATAAATCCAAACAATTACCTGACAAAGGAACATTTAAAATGTATAGTTGCAGCCTGTAATCACACCCACCTATATAGCAAATGTGACTTTATTAAATATACATACACATAAGCAAGTTTGAGTCTCTGGTATTGCCATCTGGTCTCGTTGGGGAAGAAATGTGCACCATTTATTAGTTTCTAGGTTGATTTAACTGGCTGTCCTCCAGGCTCTTTTTGGTATAGATTCATCATTTTCTCTGAAAAACTTTAATTGGTGTGAATGAAATATGCCTGAATCAGCAAACACACCACACGACACAAAAACGGACCAATAAAACCAACACAAATGATATCATCTAAGTGCACATCAAGACTTTGAGGTGCATAACACCTAAACTGATACTTTCCTAAGGGTTTTCTCAACGGAAGTATTTAGGCCCCAGTTTCCTTTGAAACCTGCACTTACATGGTTCTTTTGAAACAGCGTTTAGACCATGTGTCAAACTGTGCAGTGAAGCCAGAATCAATGAATATCTTTCAGTCACGATGGCAGCTGCTCTCAGCAGGATAGCCCGCTTTGTACAGTGCTTGAGGAAACACTTGCATGCACTTTACAGATTTTGACGACTAGCTATTGCACATCGACATCCCTTTTTTTGACATTTCACATGTCGAAAGCTGTAGTGAAATACAATAAACATGTCCCATAAGTCGTCACAGCCATTGTTCGCATTTTTAGAAGCTATGGTCAGTCGGCATAGACGTCTGTCCTACCCATTTGGTAGAATACACAGTATTCCATTGTACTCTATGAATTCAGAATGGCAAGCGTTAGCTACTCTTGTCATGTTCCCTTTGCTGCAGATGGGAATGGCAGTCAAAGTTTGTTATTTATTAATGGTTGTGCAAAAAAGAATTATAGAAAGCATTAGTGCAAATGTATTAATAAATAACATCCACACTATGAATCTGAGAAACAACCTTAGGAAGGGTTGATACAGAAATGAGTGTGGGATCATTTCCTCACGGACATTTTCAGCTGTCACAAAAAGGAGAGCTGTTGTACACTTTTATGGAGAATGGTAGAACTGATATCCTGAAACGTTCTTTGTGTCAGCGGGGTTAAATAAATCTGAGGGAGATGGGGCTCTGCTGCCTCGATAGTGTGGAATGGAGCAGGTGACGTGGGTTGTCTGCAGTTTTTCTTGTATTCAGTGACCTCCTGTTTCTCTCTGACTCCACATTCTGATTCTGGACAGTGATGGTTCCAACCTTGTGGATTATTTTGTTGATCCTTCTGGCATTGATGCTGCCCTCTACCCTCACCCCCACCACTTTGCAGAGAGCAGAAAAGTAGATGACCCTCGCTATCACAGACTGGTAGAGGATCTCCAGCATCTTGCTGCACAGATTGAAGGATCTGAACTTCTTCAGTAAGTAAGGAGTCTGTTTATCCCCTTCTTGTACACGGCTTCACTGTCGGTCCTCTGGTCCAATCTGTCATTCAATTGATCACCCAAGTAGCTGTAGCCATGCATCAAATGTCTTTATGTAGTTTTTCTATCTTTCTTTTCTTACCTTGTTAAGACGTCTGACACACAGACCTAGAGACCTAGCAACATTACTCACTAGAAAAAAGTGTATACCCTTGTAGTAAATAGTTCACAGGTATTTAAAGACAAGTCTTCCACAATGGCAGCTACAACTACAATATGCTAGCAATCAAGGCAACTGCATGGTGATTTTCAACATAGCACTGCACCTCTTTGAGATCAGTTTCACTTTGCAACAGCAAGAAATCACCCACAAAAATGTGTCTGGGAAAACAAATTTTTACTTGGCGGTTACCAGGAGGGTCACTGACTGGTGTTACTGTGTTACAGGCATTCTTGAGCAATCAGTTTCACAGGGACTGTCAGCAACCACTCGCAGCCAATGAGGGAATTATTTTGTTTCCCTAGCAACTAGTGGGTGGTTCCCAGGCCTGCCTCTTGGCCTAACTGATAAGATCCTAAAACTGGATCTTTTATTTTTTTTTCCTGAACAATATTGCAGAGCCAGGTGTATCAAGACATTCACATAGACTCAAGCATGAGTCTATCTGGTTTTCTGTAATTCAAAACTGCATGTGTGCCATGACAGGATGACAGCTTTATGGTGGAACGATTAGCCAAAAAACTGTCTGGCAAACACCTAATATCAGGAAATTGAAAAAAAAAATAGCTATAGCAAATACACAGGATCCTAAATTAAGTGGGGTTTTCCACTTGTCAATCTCTGATCTGCATGAAGTACATGGCCACCTGCAGAAACCGCATCCGTCCATCACTGTCCAGGCTAAGCGCTCTGTGTGGTCAATCTCACCGCAGCCACACATTCACATTGTGAGATAAAAAGCTCTATCTTCTGCACTCCTGTGTGAGGAAACTATCAAAGTCAAAGCTATCATCCCTAAAAGGACCTAACAGAAGTGCACCTAGCACCATGTGGCTTTGATGTGGTCTGAGCAGGCAGGTGACATGCACAAATCCCAGTAATCCGCGACACTAAAACTGTACTGCACCGCTTGATCATCAGTGACACACTCCCCACTGTGCCTTTCCTCCCACTAGGTGCTGTTGTTCCCTGCTCCCTTCAGGAGAAGTGACATCACTACGGGACGTACTGTGCTTCAACGGATTGTTTTTGTCAAGTCTGAAAGCTCAAGCTAAAACAGACAGTTATATTTTCAGGTGGGGATAAGTGGTGGTGGAGGGTTTGAAGAGTGAGCTCCAGCGTGGGAGTCATAAAAGACAGAGTCCAGAGAGCGTTATTTTATAAGCCCAGATGTGTTTAATAAATCATTTTCCCCCAGACCTAATTAAACACTTACTGCCTAGCCCTGTTAAGCCATTAACATCTGCTCTACCAAATGAACCAGGAAGAGCTCCAGCACGAGATGGATTTAATGGTGGCAGGCAGAATAAATATAGTGTTCTCTTTCATGTTGCTCCTCTTTTTCTATTTTCTCTCCCCCTTTCTGTGTGGTAATATCTTGCTGTCTGACGTGGTAATTGCCTCAGCATATGCTGCATATATTGCTTAACATTTTTTGAGATTATTTAGATGGAAAATAATGCTGTTTCTGTTATAGAAGTGGATATAGGTTGTAGGAAATATGGGTAATTTTGTTTCATCTGTGTGTCTAAGGGATTCTTTAAAGCAATAATCCAAAATAGTTTGTGAGGCTTCTGTTTTGACTTCCTGTTTTATTTTGAAAATCAGCCGTACACGCAGTTCCGTTTCTCACCTTTGTTCTATTTTCTGCCCTTTTCTTGTGCCAGTTAATCAATCACCTGCCTACTACTCCCCTGTTGTCCAGTTCCCCTCTCTCTTTGTTCAACGTAGCTGTTGAGCTTTCAGGCCGTCTTCTCATTGTTTGTTCTGTTTACTTGTGTCGTCCCCCCCCCCCCTGTTTTACTGTTAGAGAGTAAAAACCAAAGATGTAGCTCTGTGTTGGAAAAATTAAGCCAATGTGTAAGTACCTAAAAACCTGAATTCTCTCTGATAACCACCAGATAAAAATAGCTGTGGTTGCTAAAGGAATTCCAGTTCTAGAGAAGATGATGGAAAACCAGCTTTCTGTCTTTACCTCTGCAAACACTTTCCTACTGAATTTATGGGTCACTTTTGCCATTTGGGTCATTGCCTATTAAAATGAGGAAAAAAACCAATTGTCTTTTGGTCATACCATAATTCAGAGTTGACAATTATCTCTCAAACTACATGCTCATTGGCCAACGATTTCATTCATCACGAGTCAAACAGTCATTTCAAGGCTTCAGAATAAAATTTAAGGTTGGTGATGTCATGGTAACCACCTCCAAGTTGGTGAGACTTCCTCGTGTATAGACTTAGTAAGTTTATCATCTGTACCTCTTCCCTACCGCTGGTTGGGACTGTTTATCTAACAAAGTCCCTGTGCGTGACCCCGGTCTGTTTTGGATTAAAGACTTAAATTTGAGACTTCTCCCACTCTGCTGTGTCAGTCATAGATAATGAAATGCTGTCTGTCTCACAAAATGGTCGATTTTATTAACATATAACACATATCCATCATTAGAATGCATATTTATATGTCTTATTCTGCAAAACCCTATGTGAAGTCTTTCGATATAGAATATTATGAATATAGTGACATTTGAGTTCAGGCCACAAAATCAAGCTTGGCCTTAATAACAACAAATCAACAGGTGCTCTTCTAGAAATGTCATATATGCAGTTGCAAGCCACTTTGCAACCCAGCTCCCCCTGACATGCTGTGTCTGACATAATAAGTGTCACTGATGTCGTCTGTTCTCTGCAGAGGTCTTACCTGCTTGTAATTGCTTCTGGCTTTTCATTGAAGGCTGGAAATGTATGGTGTGTGAAAGAATAATAATCTTATTTTAACTACGGTAGTTACAATTGAAACGATTAAAAAATGTCTTAGAAAAACATTGGTCCAGTGGTTTTCCCTCACAGTTAAACTTAAAGTTTGTGGACCTTGAAACCTGCGAAGGACAATGATCTGCATTACAGATTATATCCAAGAGATTAAAAGACTCTTTCTCATTTTGTTACAGTATTAAAATGCAAGTTAGCTACTATGTTATGTTGCAGAAGTGTTATATAATGCATCATTTAGGGTGCTAAATGGGGCCAGTTGAATATCTGTGTAATCCTTTATACACCTGAAAGCTCTATCAGAGGAAAATTATACTGCAAGTTGTGGCAATGCATTAGTTTTCAGCTTTGAGGAAACTTCTATTTTAATAAATATACTTGAGTATAGCTAAGGCAGTTCAATAATAAACGAGGCAGATCTCATATATCCCCAGTTTTCTGTAGCTTAAACACATAAATCTTGACTTGGGTTTGTTAACTGCAACAAGGCAGCTTTAACTGAGGGTTTTAGAATAGGGAACCCATGTGAGTTTAAACATATTCTGAATTTGAAAGTGTTAACCATAAAAACACTATAAAAAACGTGTGGTCTTGTGTTTAATTATGTAAAAATTCACCACAGTTATTATATGCTGCAGCAAAAACTGAACAATACATATTAAGATAATTTCTAATCAACAATTTCCTTAATACTATATCAAAAGTACTTTAGTACAGTAAAAGTAGAGTTTATAATGTTTAATGATAAAACAGCATGCTACTAATATGCACATATCTGTGTCAAATATCTGGGATGGAAATGACAGGTGCAAATATACCACAATGTCTAGTTATGATAATAAAACCCAAAGTGAAAACAGAACAACCGATATGAATGCAACACATCAAATGTACCTGTGGGGCTTCAAAAAAACAAACAAACAAACAAGGTTTTATTTGTACTTTTTTTTTTCTCACTCACCGAAAAAAACCATTTTGTTTTCTTTGAGTCTGAGAAAAATGTGAACATTTGTTGCATCATAAAATGTTGACAGAGGCGATTTACTTGAAATTTTAAATCATGATTTAAAATTCTTTACAAGTTGTCTTCTTCATTTTTTTAAATTCAATTCAGTCTTATTTATATAACACCAAATCACAACCACAGGTGCTTTATATTGTAAGGTAGAGACCCTATTCCAATACAGATAAAATAGTGAAAACAGGCGAGAGTGGGAAGGAAAAACTCCCTTTTTAGATTCATCAGTATGATTCCATGTGAGTTACTACCATAACTGTTGATAAGCACATTTTTGCATTCAGCTCCCAAAATCTGTGCATTTGCATATCCATGTATGTACAATGTAAACAAAAGAGGAGCCAGTGTTACCTGTGGTCAACTTCTCCACTGGAAATTTTTAACTTGACTTTACTACCAATACAGAAATGGCACAAATTTCAGTTGAAACTGACTTAACTTAAAATAAAGATTATTCATTTTTTGCACGTTTATTTTTCTTCTTTTTTTTTTTCTTCTTCTTTTGTTGGTGTTTTCTTCTTGTTTGCTCTGTACCTGTTGCTTTCCTATGTATCAGTGACAGCTACCTGCTTGCATACTATTATCCTCCTTCTCTATGTTCTCTATGTTACTTGTTAAGCACCTTGGCATACTCTTAGGGTTTTTAAGTGTGCTTTATAAATAAAGTTTATTATTATTATTATTATTATTATTGAGAAAATCCATTAAAGCTAGACCAAACTCAGTGAGAAAAAGGTGTGTTTTAAGAGAAGTTTGAGTTTTTGAGCTAAGATGAATAATCTGAGTGAATTTGTATAAGAAAAATTAAAAGGTACCATTTTTTATATGCATTTCAAATGTACATCTATCCTGGATGTGTAACTTTGGTCTGCAGTACAGTTGAGGTTGGAAAGAGAATTTCACCTGTATGGATCAGTATTAAAAATCAGTGGTGTTCAATCAGTTATGTGACAGTATCTTTAGCCACCTGACTCTCCTGTCTGTGCACCGCATGCTTCACCATTTATTATTTCTGTAATGGCACTGTAAAATGTCTACCTATTATATTTACTCAGCTGAGCATTAATAATCACTTAATGATCATTCATTTTTAGCCACATTGTGCTTTGTTAGAAAAGACAAACTTCTCTTGTGCTGGTGGTTTATAATGATTGGTTCAGGCATGCTGATCTTGGCTTCTGTCCCATGAGCTCAATAGGATTTGATGTAATCCCAAAGAGCAGAGCGGAGCAGATGGACACACAGGTAAGATCACTGTGGTGTGGGGCTATAATTGGCCTGGCCCTCTGATGGCAAACCCCTTTTACTGGAAGCGATTTGAAACTTTTAATTTGTGCAATCAGATTTCAATTTAAAGTGGCCAAACTCTGTAACTGCTTTCACATCAATCCAACCCAACAGGGCCACTTCTGTTTTATGTTTTTTTTCACTGTTCAGTACATGTACATGTTACAGTTATCGTGAGGAAACGCAGAATGTCTAGCACATTCATCATATTCTGACTTTTTCATCAAATTAATAAATAAGGAAGGTAATTACAAGATGCACTATTTAAAAAAAGAAAAACGAGCAGATGGCTGTTTTACAGCTATCACTCTTCCTATCTTGTGTTTTATCAGTCGAATATAAAGCCAGGAGTCAAATCTGTTCTTAACTCAGGTGCACTTTTATCCTGGTCTATGCCTGCTGGTCCACATCCTGAAGTTGTTTCGTGGTGATTATAGTTTTGTTTTTTCTACTTCCCATGCAACATGTTACTTAGGGGTGAAAAAAAATATTCTCAGCTTTATATTTCTATTATAAACAGTGCTTAAATTACTGTGATTTAAAATCTGACCTCTATGAAGCAACACAAGCTAGTGCACTCATAAACTTGTGTGATAGCTGTAACTTTATTTTGTGCTACAGAATGACAACAACATGTGAATTTCATATTGCAGTGCCAACAGAAGCTAACCTGTACCTTTTCAAGATCTCCAAGTAAATTATAACTAAATTATAATTTGAGCAAGTGGCATTCTAGCAGTTTGATTTTTGTATTCAATAATCTTTTGTAGCAATTATTATCTTAAATAGGCTCAAATGTGGCCTATTTAAGACAAACTATTTAACAGTTTGCTCACAGTTTCTAAACACTTGCACAATTTAAACAACGTAGCGGTGAAGCTTGATTATTAAGGATTACTCAGTTTTAGATCCCCTTCTTTCAGCTTACTGTTCTTTTCTGTCCAGATGAGCAAACAGACTAGACACTGGCTAAATGAAGTCTGTGTTTACTCTTCTTGTCTTCAGGTAGCCCATTTGCTGATATATTTTCCTTTTTTTTCAAGTGCCAATGTGCAGTTTGAGGAAAGGACAATGACTCACAAAATAAACAACCCTTTGTCGTTGCCTGTGAAGTCATCTTTTGTTTTTAAAAAGAGGGGGAGGAGTAAAACGATCAGTGGATTGAGAATAATTGTTATATTATATGGATGTTGTGAGGTGCAAAGGTGGATTTTCTTTAGAGACTGATTAACCCTCACTCCAGACTTATTATCAAGTCTTTACGGAGATTCTGCAGGAGTTGGGTGATGCTTCTGGAATCTACATTCTGTATCTGCAAAGAAACTCTTTTAAAATGAGCAAGTTTAGCCAGCATGCATTCTGCAGCTCCTCCTGTGTAAAAAGACTGAAACTACAGAATTTTTTATTAGAAATACTGCATTTTATATAGGCTTGTAAAACTTTTATCTAGAAGTATCTTGGAAATATTTAAGCAACATTTGCTGATGTTCTGTATCATGTAGCAGTGTATTGGCAGTTCAGGGATTCGTTTCTACAGCAGGGTCAGTCTACAGTTTGCGTATGGAGTTACTTCCTCATACAAAGACATAAAGGGTAGGTAACCTGTGGTGTGAAATCTTTAATAGTATGCATGGAATCATTTTCTCGGGCACTGTATTTGTGTTTCCTCCGAGTTTGCACATCAAAGTCTGTTTACAGGTCTTGGGAAGTATTACAGTATTTGTAACCAAAAAAAAAGAAAAGCCACATGAAGCCTTTTATGGTTAAAGAGCAAGCTGTGCAAATACCTCAAGTAGTGGGGCCATGTTTAAAAAAAAAACATGGGTGTGGGAGTTAGAAAGATGTGACCTTACCAGATCTCTGCATGAGGATAGTGACTTCAGGCTATTTTAGCTGATACTAATCTTAATGTACATAAATATCCAAAGAAGCTGGTGGTGGCTGAATTGTATTGTGGGTAAAGTGAAGGTCAAATTTTGAAAATGAAGAGTAGTTAGTCTGTTTTTTCTGAACCCGCTTTTTTTAATCTGCCTATCATGAGTTTGATGGTGCCATTCAAATGATGGTTAACTAGTGGAGCACTCTTTTATGTACAATTTTGCCATTTTGCTGTCTTACTATAAATGTGTTGTTCAAAGGTTACTTGCTGAATTATCTTTGCATGCATGCAAAACAAATGATAATATGTTCAATTGCCATAGACTTCACTGCTATTTTATACACTAGGAATTTATACAAGTCAATTCAATTCAGTTTTATTTATACAGCACAACAAGCTTTGCCTCAAGGCACTTTTGAGTGGCCCCGTGCAACAGGACAAGACCTTTGGAGTCTCCCTGCACTATTGAACAGCTCTTTGAGCTCTGTTATGCTTTTCTAAGCCGTTTTTACAAGGTTGCTGTGGCCCTGTGTGTCCAGGAGAGACCACTGCCATTGGGGAGTGTGATTGCTGGAGTAACTGTGAATGTAATGATGATAAAGTTTAATGTACAACGCCAGGATAATGTTTAATGTCAACTTTCTGTATCCTAATTGTATTTAATGTGGTGTCTTGTGCGATCTGCAGCATTACTTAGCTTACTTAAAAGAACATGTCTAAGGTGTTATTACGGAGAACTGAGCAAGGTGACTTCTTGAAATTAGACTTTGCAAGTATTGGAACAGTGAAAGAAACACATTAGCAGTCAGCTCTTAAAAACTGATACTCCAGAGAAGCATGAAATCCAGCGGTTAACTGGTGTCTCTTTCCACAATGCACGTAGGGAATTAAAGTTCACCCGGTCCTGCACAGTTGGCAAGGTGTGCCTTTTTAATGTGGAACCGCGCACCTGTAGAATGACCTTTGCTGCAATGCCAAAAGAAACAGAAACATAACCAGGGCGATTTTTGTTTGTTTTTACCTCTGAGTATCCAAATAAAAGGCATTTGATTTCAGGGCAGGAAAGTGATGTGCTGTCTCGAATCATTATTTGTGTCTTTCTGTCATTTGCTGTTTTTTTTTTTTTTGTTTTGGTTTTTTTTTTGCTTTTTTAAGTGAGTGAGTATGAGAGAGTACTGACTAATTAAAATTTGATAGGATAGTCTGATAGCGCTCCTATCCTCCCCTCTCCGCCATGCGACGCAAAGACCAGAGCAGAGCAGCGGGACATAGCAGAGCAACCACCCGCTAATCCGGGCGCTTTTTGCAGTTGAAATAATTAGATTACGGCGCACCGACGGTGCACCGATCACCATCCCTGCCGCTTGCTGCTCCTGCGGTACTTGCACAGCTACCATAAGACAAATATTCTCTCTCTGACTGCGCATCGCCTCTCTCTTCCTTCAGCTGGTGTCGCTCGGTCTCCCCCCTCCCTCTCTTTGGCTGGGAAAGCAAGGGAGAACATTAGAGCACATATACTGTTACTCTGTCTCTCCTACAGAGCTCGTAGTTACCTTGTGACTCCCACACTGGGGACTTAAACTAAAGGAGACTAGAGCAGAGGAAGACTATCTTTACCGCACGAAGGCGAAGAGCATGGCATGAAGAGCATCGCTTCTTTTTCTTCTTCCTCCTTTTCTTTTTCTTTCTTTTTTGTGACTTGAAAATAAACTACTCGATGTTTCTCTCGTCTTGAAGGGACCGACAACGGGATTTTCTTCTTCCCCCCTCAACACACACAAAAGTGGGGTCAGTCCTTAACCGAGGCGGGTGGATGAGTTGTGTGGATGTTATTTCCTGGATTTTTTCCACCGGGCTGTGTGTTACCGCGGCCCAAAGACAGCAACAGTGTGCGGAAAAGTAGATTTGTGTGTGAAACATATGGCTTCAACGAGGACGACACGGTAAGTCGTACAGTGCATCCAGTCGGAGCCCGTGTTACTTTACTGCCTGAAACATCTCTGACTTATAGTGTGTGTGTGTGTGTGTGTGTGTGTGGTAGTGACTTTAGTCACCCAAAGGCACCGCTTCTGTTTCATGTATTTGCTCTGCTCCTGGCTGCTGCTTCTATTTCCAGAGCATTATAAACCCACACAGTTCAAACCCCTCCACAGGGGTATATTTTCTTTCTTTCTTTCTTTCTTTGGGGGGGTGGGTAGAGATGAAGCAATGCGCGTTTGTGTGGAGACAAAACATCCCTTCTGCTACCAAAATTGGGGGGAGGGTGGGGGTTATAGGCTATAGGCATAATATGACACCTGCACTGAAAAAAGTCCAAAATACAGTATCATAAAGTACTTTGAATACTATGTTTATGGACCAGTGAGAAGATTCGCTGTCCGTGGTGCTGAAACTGGCTGATGGGATTATTAATGCTGGTTTATTAAACTGACGTCGGCTTTATTCAAGACGACTCTACATATTTGTAAGCACTCCAGAGCTTTAGTCTAGTTCAGATATCACCGAGCTATTGATTATGATTCTCTGGCTGTGATCTTAATAAGAGTAATAGTAAATTTCAGTAATTTCTTTAATGTCACCAGCACCACGCTTGTTTATGGGTATTTTTTTTTGACGCGATTAAGGTGGATAAAGTGAATTAAGTTGTATTTATGTTGGTCTTGAGGTTAAAAACCTATCTTAACCACGTGGTCTGTAAGTCACTTTCCTAACAGAGCGGCAGTGTCCCCGACACTACCTTGTAAGAGATCGTTCTCATGCCGTCTGAAAGAGTGTAATTTATTTTCAACAAGTAGCGTCCACGCTACAGTACGTGGGCTGTCTGTCGACTGCCTATTGCAGCGGTCCCGTCCAAAGCAGGTTACCTCACAGCAGCCTGTGTGTCTCGGATTATGAAAAGAGAGAGAATCATCCGATTACTTTAAATTACTGCAAGCTGTCGCCTCCTCAACACAAAGCAGATAGCGAGGGGAGAAAGTCAGAGGTGGCACGAGCTAGGAGTGATGTAAAGTGTGTGTAACAGGTACAATATGGTTCTGTGGGTTTGTTTTTTTTAATCTTGATTCTTATGTTCCCATAATTGCATAATAAACCTAAACCCATCATATTAACCTTTGTATTATGGGACTCTTGCTCAGTCATGTATGAGAGTGGCTGGCACACACAGGTAGGCAATCAGTAATGACAAAAAACAGAATTGCTGCGGTGCCATTGTGAAGCCAAGTAAGAGGCTGTGTAACAGTGTACTCAGTGGATTATGTGGCATTGCTTTCGTGTGGCTTCCTGTAAATATGTAGACACACAGGCAGGTGTGTGTGTGTGTGTGTGTGTTTGTGTGTGTGTGTGTGTGTGAAGAGAGGGTCAGACAGACAGAATGTGTTTTGTGAACCTGGGACCCATCCACTCCTCACCATGTCAAATCCTGTTAGTCACGCTGGATGACAGAGGCACCAGGACTTCGATTTAAATAACTGTGGCTTAGTCCTTGCCTACAAATGGGAGATTTTCTATGAAGTCGTGTTTCACTGTGTGTTTTGTTGTCGCTGAGTTAGTTACTTATTAGTGCAGAACAAGTTTGCTTTAACCCCCTCCTCTTCCTTCACCTTTTCTCCCCCAAAAATATTTTTCTTCATTTTTAACTTAGTTATTTTAGTTTAGCACTTGCGCTGTGATCATTAACCTTACATTGCATTTGCTGTGCTTAATTCATCAAAAATCATGAGAAAGCAACACATATATGAGAAATAAAATGTGTTTACTGCTTACATCTTCATTCTTACACTGGTCAAAACACGTCATTGTTCTTGTGTTCGAATTAAGGTGTAGAAAAAATTAAGCACAGATTCAATTAAGCACAAATATTTGTTGTCCTAAAAATGTTAATGTGATCTTCACCTTTAGACTTTTTGCTCAAATCTATTTTTGTTTTACACGTGTCTTCTCAAACTGTTGAGGGAAATAAGCATGTCTTTTCCAAGTAACCTGGACTAGACATTCTGAGTATTTTGTGATTTGACTGACAGAAGCTCTTCTGTGCTGTCAGAGAGACAAAGCTCTGCTGAGTTTAGGGATTATCATTTCAAATCTGGCAATACTTAATTGATGCTTTCCGTCCAGTTTTTGCAGTGGTTCTCAATCCGGGGTCCTTGAGACTCAGAAAATTCAAACGCACCTTCTGGCAAGGTAACTCCTCCTGCTCTGAATCCCAAGGTTCACAATTAGGTGCGCTACATTAGTCGTGCTACTCCCAGTGCTTATCTCTTTCAGTTGTCATGTTTTGACAAGAATGCGAGGTGATGTCATCATATCGCGGATCTAGATCTTACAGTTTTGTTCTTCGGCTCTGTACAGTACTATCCACTGCAATAAAAAAGTTGTGTTTTTCACTTGAGCTATTAAAAATGCATTAAATGTCAAACGTTTGAGAGGAGCTATTAAAAAATCAATAGAAAATGTTTCATATGGTACCAACATGAATTTCACACATGATGAAGCAGAAAGCCAAATGGATCTGAAGAATGTGATCGTCTATGGGAAATGTTTCGGTCTCTGGTGTTTGAGCTTGATACCACCATCTCCAGCAGCTGTTGCTCGCTGTTTGTCAAAGGTCTGTGTTAGAAATGCTGCACCACATTCTTCAGATTAATAGTTTATTAGATTACTGCCATCCATCCAGCCATCCATACATCATACTAACTTTCACATCGATGCACTTGCAGGAGGAAGCCAGAGTACATGTAGAGAACATGCAGACTCTACACAGAAGGGTCTCAGCCAGCCAGTGGATCCAAATCCAAGTCCTTATTGCTGTGAGGCAACAGTACTAACCATTACACCACTGTGCTGATTGATTAAGTGATGGGCACTAATATGGAGGAAAAATAATAATAAAAGAATAAGCTTCAAATTAAACACTAAAGCCTTAACTGTGAGTGTTCAGCGAGAATTTTTTTTTTTTTTTGCTGTGCTGCCATTTTTCACCTGGCAGTGTGCCTGAATTTCGTCATTACAGCAGTTGTGAGACGAGTTTGTTGTTTAGTGTTGAACAGGAGGGCAACTGGTTATGCTGATTTCTACACAGTTTCTCATAGGTGTAAGAGCTTTACATTCATATCATTACAGACACCTGGAAATGCTCCACCAACAGTATCACGCAGTCCAGCAATAATAAAATGCTTAAAAATACTCCGACCCCACCAGCTGTCTTAAATTCACACCTTAACCACAGTTTTGGTCAAAAGGTTTAACACTAAAGTTTCCACTTGTTCATTTAAGATTTCATCACAGACGGTTTTTGACCTTGCACAGCCTACCAACATGTAAATGGTAATTATCTGGAGTTTAGGAATTATCTGGAGTTTGGGAATTATCTGGACTGATTAAACTGTCACATTCAACTGGGAATGAACGTCTGGGTTTAGCACCCTCATTCATCGTGCACCTCACCTTTCCCTGTGTCAAAGGATATTTTGGCTCTTAAGTTCCGTTTTCGTAAAGACAGGAGAGTATGCCTCCAAACATCGGTGCATTTTAAAAAGCACCTTTCACGACCTTCACTTAAATGCTCAAACAGATATTTGCATTTCATTGCAACGTTTCAATCCATGCACCAGCACCGTTTCACTTTTTGTGCCTGACTCACACCACTCCTTAAGGGAGACTAATTCTTAGACTAACACCTGTTCTGCCTACATGTTTCAGCAAACAGAACAGTTGTATAAGACAGTTGCAGTTACTGCATTGTGATTTCTTACTCTCTTTGATCATAACTGACACAGATAGCAGTGTGACTTAATCATCTGATTTATTTCCAAACAGGGCGTTGTGGGATGGTTTTGTTTCGTCCCAATTCCTTGCGAGGCCTAGAAGGGCTTAATCTTTTGATTCCCTTTATTAATTTCAACACTAAATATAATTGCAAAAAAAGACTTATTATTATAGTTTTATTTAAATCAACACCTCACACTTGTAATATCTGTTCACTCTGCATTTAGCCCAGTCCCCCCCAAGAGGCCAGACTACCTATTAGAAAGATGTCATATTGAATTAGCCACACTTGTGTAAGCAGGCCTGACTATTCATATTGCTGAGATCTGCAGTTTCTATGCGTGTGTAGAGGTATGTGCAGCCTTTGGAGACATTCACCAATTCCTTGTGTATATCAAAAGCATATGTTCTCTACCAGATCCTATTAGGGATTTTGTGAATGTGCTATACTCTCTTCAGAGCCTGCGTCTTAACAGTTGACCGGATCCAATTTTTATGTCTACAAATGATTTTTAAATGCACCCCACGATTAAAAGAGCTTGTCCAACAGGACTCATTTTCAGTGCTTCTTTCAAACACAGTTGTTTGCTGGGATGTATTATATATTTGGCATAATGCACACAATAAGCTGTTATAGATATAGTCTCTCTGATATAGTCCTGACATCTGCACACATGAGTAGTTGCAGCAAATCTAAACCATTTTTGGTTTATTCGCCACACTTCATTAGGTACAATTCTTCAACTGCTCCTCAAGAAAAATGTTTAATCAGGCAATCACATGGCAGCAACTCTGCATTTAGATATGTAGACATGGTCAAGACGATCTGCTGAAGTTCAAACCAAACATCAAAATGAAGAAGGATGATTTAAGTGACTTTGAATGCAGCATGGCTGTCGGTGCCAGACTGGCTGGTCTGAGTATTTCAGAAACTGCTGATTTACTGGGATTTTCCCCCACAGCCATCGCTGAGGTTTACAGAGAATGATCCAAAAAAAAAAAAGAAAAAGCATCCAGCTGGAGTTCTCTGGGCAAAATGCTTTATTGATGCCAGACATATGAGGAGAATAACCAGACTTTGAGCTAATAGGAAGGCGACACTAACTCAAATTACTACATGTACATACCAAGGTATGCAGAAGAGCATATTTAAATACACAGCATGTTGAAGCAGATGGGTTACAGCAGCAGAACTGCACACCACTCCTGTCAAAACAGGAAGAACAGGAAACTGAGGCTTACTTCACTCAAGCTGAACAACAGAATACTGAAAAAACCTTTCTCTGATATACAGAGTCTCAATGTCTCCTGCCACATTAGAATGGTACGGTTATAACAACAACAATGCCTTTTATCAAATGTTCAGGCTGCTGCTGGTGTAATGGTGTTCGGGATATTTCCTTGGCACACTTTAGGCCCCATAGTTCCAACTGAGAATCAAATGCCACATCCTACCTGAATGTCCCTTTGTGACCACAATGTAATAATCTGATGGCTGCGTGAATAACACGCCATGTCACAAAACTTAAATAATTTCAAACTGGTTTCTTGAAAATGGCAATAGGTTCACTGTGGCCTCCACAGTCACCAGATCTCAATCCAACAGAGCACCTTCAGGTATGAAAGGGAGATTTACATGGATGTGTTACTGAAAATTGGCAGAAGCTGCGTGATGCTGTTGTGTCAATATGGATCAAAGTCTTTAGGGAATGTTTCGAGTACCTTGTGGAATTTGTGCCACAAAGAATTAAGGCACTTCTGAACACAAAGAGGTTCTGAATCAGCACTAGCAAGGTGTACCTAATAAAGTGGACAGCGAGTGTATATTATCACATTCTTTTTTTTGTAAGAAAGAAATAGCTATTTATGATTTCAGACACTTCTAACAGATCTACAACAGTTAATTGCTGTGCAGTCAGCGGAGAATACAGAAAACAGAAACATAAGCATGCTGCTGGCAGCACGCTTATGAAGAAGTCAAACATGGTGCCCAACATAATGAAATGCATATTGGATGCCAGTCTATTCTGTGAATGTTTTATTTATTCACAGCAATAAAGACAACGACGCAAGCAAGAGTTTACTTGAGCTTGTTTGCTTTATTCTTATGTGGGCACTTCACACTGGGTAAAGTTTTGCCTGACTTCAGTTGTTATGCTCCGTCTTCAGTGCAGATGTGCTGATCCTTATTGACATTTTGTTATTCTGTCTGAAAGATTGAGTTTATATTCAACAATACAACCAAGCTGATTGTGCCTAACAGGATTATCTGCCAGCTTGCCAAAACACTGCCTGGAATCTGCATATCTGGCAACGCAGGCAGGAGAAACAAAGAGGCAAATTAGCAAAAGCTGTCGAACTTATTTTCTTTGTGGCCAAATTTTCATTTTGTTTATTACTTATGAAGGGTGTTGCAAATTTGATTGAACTGTGCAAAACAAGCAACCACTTTTAATAATTCTAACAGGCAAGGGTTTTTTTTTTAAGCAAAACAAAACACAAACAAAAAGAGTAAAGAAAAGGAAAAACAAGCCAAGTGAATTCAGATGTAGTTGTTGTTATGCTTACCTTAATGTCCCACCCCAGATATCAGTTCCCACAAGACTTGCAATTTCTTAAACTGGGTCAAAAATTAGTTTTTAGTTGTTGGTTATGGATTCCTGCACTTGCAACTTTACTAGTGTGAGTCTCAGGGTGAGATTAAATAAAACTAATTTTAATCCTGTGTGGTAAAAGTTCTGAGAACCCCTTGCCCCAGTTTAATACCCTGAGTAGCTTTCTATCTGATCAGGGGCTCCTAAAGCTCTCCAGTCCTGGATGCAATTTAGAGAGAATTTGTCAATGAGTCTTAGACATGGTAGACACGGTACAATGTTTCCAACGTGGATTCACCACCTCTGGTGTGGATACTTACTCATAATTTGACATATTGATGCAATGATACATGGCCAACAACAGTTAGTTCAATAGCAATATTTTTAGTGTAGTGTGGATGAGATTTTAAAAATAGGACATAACCAATGGGCAATGACTTAATGAAGTACCAGCCTTTCACCCATGTTGCATCCACCTAGGGCAGCATCCTTTTTCATCAGTGTTCTCAAAACACAGCTGCAGCAGTTATTTGAGGTCAGAATCCCATTTATTTCTGAGTCTAACAGCATCTCAGGGACAACATGAAGATTTTAGTGTAAATCCCATTCACATTAATGTAAATGGACACCATATAGACAAGACTGAGAGGTAATATCGATAAAATGATTATTTCTCACAGGAAATAGTATAAAAGAAATGGGCTCCTGGATATAAATCCATATGTAAGGGATTAAATTATCACCATTTGGTAAACCTAATTGCAGAGAGTCAGCTTCTTTGCATAAACCCTGACAGTGAGCAGACATACCTGACAGGATGCTCAATAGTGAGTTAATTACAAAATGATATATTTACACCTTCTATTGTTAACATGCAGTTACATTCATAGCTGTTCCAGTCAATATTTTGATTTGGGCAAAAAGATAAAATGACTGAAGTGTCACTGGTGGTGACAAATGCAAAGAGCATTTTATACAAACATTGCAGCTTTCCAGAGCATCTTAGACTTAAACTTATTGCTGTGGTTTTTCAGACCTTACCTTTGTAATCGATGTTCATTTCAGGAGCAGCAGCTGGCTATATTGAGTGAAAAAACAGAAGACTTCATTCTGTCTGCTCCAACACCACATGGCACAAAGACGTAATAAGCAATCAGAGTAAATCAGTTACATGTTTGTGAGGGTGGAGACCAAAAGTAAGCAAAAAAATGAAGTTCACACTTGGCCAGAAACTTGGCACAAAGTTGCAGGATTCAAAGGTGAGTATTTAGGGTCTACTTTTAAAGGCCACAGCATGAAATGTGTTATTTGTGACGTGAGATTAATATTCGTAATATCACAGAGATCTATGCCTTAGTGTAATTCATGTAGCGTTCATCCTCCGATAACTGCTTTTTAGGCAGTGGGGAGAGGACGAACAAGTAGAGAACAACACATCTTTACATAACAGCACTGTAAACTTAGATTTCTGGAAGCTAATGAAACATCCAACAGTTACAAAAGCCGTTGTGGTCACTGGTTAGTTGTTAACTGTATCCGTTTTAGATGCTGAGCATACTTATTTGTTTTCTGGGGGTTTGCTGCAAATATCTGCCTGCTGCAGTTGAAAATAACTATAAGGGTGGTGAGAGTAACAGAAAATTTGTGGACGGTTAAACAGTGATCCTTTAAATATTGTCTGTAAGCATAGGAAATACTTTCTTTTACTCGGGCATCTGGAGATAAATAATTCAACAGCTATGCATTCCCTTCCAAACATAACCCTCTGCTGTGCCTCAGATACTCTTTTAGCTCTTCTGTAGAGTGAAGGATATGTATTCATGTATTATTATAATTACATGCTGTATAGGATGTGTTATTTATTACAAGGCAAACACTTCATCGATAATAGGTAATATATATAAAGTCTTGCTTTCTCCGAGAATTTGCTGCATTTGGACGGTCACAGATGATTGCGCTGGAAAGTTAGCATTTCTCATTTGAGATCTGAAGATGCTCTGGGGCTGTAGAGTGATACACTCCAGAGTGGTAGTCACTTTTAGCGCACACACATGTCTGCAAAAAAAAAAGTAATTGACATAAATAAAACAAAGCACAGGGTCTGAGTGAGATTTGATTTATTTATGCATTTATTTGTGATTAATTTGCTGTTTTCTGTGTGTCAGGGACAGAATACACAACCATCTGCAACAATAGAGAGTGTTTTTGTGTATGCGTGTGTGGGCGTCTGTGTGTTCGCAGCCACATGCTAAGCCACAGAAGGTTTCCAGTGTTAAGTCTCCCCTCTGGCACTGTGAGAGAGAGAAGGAGGGAGATTACAGTGCCTATTGCCAACTTCAAAGTGTCTACTGGTGTTGTGCCAGGTCAGCATGTTTACACAGGAGAATTGGTGTTGGGACACACAGGATCATAGGCACACACACACACACACAGCCTTCTGCATGCACATGTGTAGACACACCTTATCGCCTGCTCTGGCTCCTGAACATGCACGCACACACAACACGCACACTGCCCAGAGTGTATTGGTCTTATCAGTGGTCCCAGTGAGTTAGGGGAGGCATTTAATCAGGGTCAGCGCACAGCTCTTGGCATCAAACTGATTCCACCATCTCTCTCTCTCTCTTCCTCCTCTCTTCCATGTCTTTTTTTCTCTCACCGCTCACTCTACTTTTCGTGTAGTCGGCTAAATATTGCCCAGCAACAAAGTTTTGTTCCGAAAAAGTTAAAACTGGATCACAGGAGGCTTCAAAATAGTTTCACTTTTCATAAACTTTTCCAGCTACTTTTGGAAAACATTGTAATACTGTTGCCGCCTTCACAGTTACTCATTTGGACCTGTGTGGTAAATAAAGTGGTTTGAGTTAAATCAATAGTTAGACATTCTGGGAATTGCACACATTTGCTTCTGCTGGTGGAGTGTTAGCTGAAAGGGCAAAACATAACAGATGGAAATGGAGGTCCAGCTAGCCTGGATCTGTCCAACACGTACACCTAAAGAGACCAGCTGCTAAATCACAGCCGATATAAAAATAGATAAAACCTTTTTTAATCCCACGTGTGTATATAGACTGGATTTGGCCCCCTTTTATCTTCAGATCTGCATTAATTCTTCATGGCATAGATTCAACAAAGTAATGGAAACATTCCTCAGAGATTTGGTCCGTATTGACGTGATAGCAATTGCTGCATGTTTGCACATCCATGATATCTCCCATTAAACCACATCCCTAAAGCTGCTCTATTTGACTGAGATCTAATGACTGTAGAGGCCATTTGATTGAACCAATTAGAGATTATTTGAGGTTTGAGGCTTTGCACATCATCCTTCTGGAAGCAGCCATCAGATGGGTACACTGTGGTTCCGTTGTGTCGTGAGTTCTCAGAATCGGCTCCCTGAGCAAAAGAATGACAACACCACGGGACGCAAGTTTGATACCATCATGGGGAAGCTCGCGGTTCTCCAACGGGAGATTGAGAGACCAGTGTCGGAGTGTTAAAGAACAGCTTTGAAATTCTCATGAGTTTTTTGCAAAAGAAAAATCACCATCATAATCCGGCTACCCCTTCGGCGCCAGCTGTGGGCTCAAGGCTGGAGCCGAACAAAAACTCCCTGATAACGACTGTGTTGAGTCTGTTCCTTCCCATTCCATGCAAGGCCACCTGGGTTGGCTGGAAGACTGTTTACTTAGCCTGGCAGGGTGAAGGACACTGTCTCAGCTGAACTATGGACACGCACATACATACATATACTGATACTGATAAGCACTCACTGACACATCACCCTCCCTACCAACACCACCTCCAACGCTTACCTCCCCTCTGATGTGGACATCGGGTCAGCTGGAGGCGCAGTCGAAGATTGCAGCGGTCCCAGATGTACACACTGGAACACTTTCCCATGTTGCTTGTCTGTGTTTATTGTGCTATGGTGTGTTGATACCTGTGCATTCCTGTATTATCCCTTTGTGTTACACATTTCGATGTTTTTTTCCTCGCTACTTAGCCTGATCTGTCTCCCCAATGTGATGTTTGTGTATTGTATGTACAGTCAGCAAGGTCTGTCATTTCGGTTGTGGGCAAAAGACCTGCAACTGACAAATAAAGGCTATCTCATCTCATCTCATCATCTCAAAGGGCACATTTAACAACACTCAGTTGGTACTGAGGGGCTGAAAGTGTGCCAAGAAATGATCCCTCAACCATTACACCTCTGCCACAAGCTCAAACCATTGTTACAAGGCAGGATGGATCCATGCTTTCATATTGTTTACTCATCTTGTTCCGAATTCTGCAATCAGTATGCAGGCTCCTCAGACCAGGCAACATTTTTCCAATCTTCAGCTGAGCCTGTGTGAATTGTAGCCTCAGCTGCACCTGGGGCGCTTCATCTGCTTTAAGGTTTGACATGTTGTGCATTCTGAAATGCATTTCTGTCTAAGTTAGTTGTAATTACCTTCTTGTAAGCTCAAAGTAGTTTGGCAATTCTCCTGTGATCTCTCTCATCAGCAAGACATTTTTGCCCAGAGAGCTGCCGCTCACTGGATATTTTGTTTCTTGGAGAAATAAATGCGTGAGAAAATCCCAATAGATCGGTGTTTTCTGAAATACCAACAGTCATGCTGCACTCATAGTCACTTAAATCAAGTTTTGCCCCTATTCTGGTGCCTCTGCTGGATGTGTTGGCAATAGGTTCAAATCACGGGCCAGGGTATGTGACTAGTAAGGGTCGCCAGGCAAGACCCTCAACCACGTTGAGGAACCAGGACATGCTGATGACAAATGGACTGAGAACATGGAATTGATGTGCTGCACATTGCAGGATGAATTTTAATAATTTAGGAGTTGGACTTTTCCTTTGTTGAGAAAACAAATAAAAACACAAAGAAGCTGAAATAAGCTTGGCAATCTTTATTCAGTACCGAATCTTACAGGTTATTACCGGTGATTTAATTTGAATAGTTTAACATTTTAAATTAATTCTACAATATTTTAAGGTCACGGAAAGAGAATTTGTGCGAATTAATACACAAGAACATAAATTGACAAATTGTGGAAATATTCATATTAAATGCCAGTTTTGGAGACTTGACATCAAGCTTAAATATGCAGCAACTTCTTAAAATCCTTGCAGTTTGAAGGTTGCGGACCTTTTATTTAGTCCCTTACTGCTAAAATTCCCCACATTCCAGATTACAAAACATCTTGTTGGGAATTAACATATCTTTACATAATAACGTATTATAATGAGTAGCTTCAACTGAGCCTCATTCAGACTTTTCTTGAAAGACAATATATGGCACAACTGAGCATCAAGTGGAATCCTAGACAAGCAGTAAGATTTTAGTAGGATCAGCAGACTGTTATCTGAGCGTGTTGTCGGCTGTGTCGTGTCAAACTGGGGCAATACTCTCTTTGTTTTCACGACATAAAAAGATAGTGGATTTATTTGTTTTCCTTTTTTCAGAGCATTAGCAACTTAATGTTCTTTGATGTACAGGAGCTGATGCATGTTTGATGAACACGCTGTGACTAAGAAGATAATTGAAACGCAAACGCTTAGTTTGCCACCTATTTCCCTCCAACAGTTTCCTTCTCTGTGTTTTTCTCCTGCTCCCTTTCCCACAACCTAAAACCGACCGAAAACTTTACGACCAATTATTTTCACCCGTTCACCCGTGTGCTCTCCCCCATCCATTCTTCATTCTCCCCGCTGTTGTTAATATTTAACAAAGCTGTCAGATTTGAAGTGTTTTGAAGATGGTAAGTGTTTCTCTGTTGCTATCCAGTATAATACTCATGACCTTGTTTTTCAAAGCAATGTTCATTTAAGAAAGCAGTTGAGGGGTTTTTAAAATGTTCTTTGAGACAACAGCACTTTTGCATTATTGTTGACTTAATTGTTTTTCACTTGTTTGTCAAGTGTTTAGTGTAAATATTCTCACAAATTATTTAATATCAAAACTCTCTGATGGGAATAAACCAAGGATCCGAATCTTCTTTAACACACTGTAACATATAACAACGCAGGATCTTCTTTCACCAGCTGGAATCACTGGATTACACATTTGCTAATTTATTCAGTCACTTCATTAATAAGTTATGAAATAATGACTGAAACAGAGCTTTGCGCCCAAGTCCCGTGTTTGCCGATCTGTGCTCTGCAGATCATTGGATCAGCAGCATTGCAGCTAGACTCAGGTGACAACGTTTAAGCAGTGTTGGCAGCTGTGGATTGCGTGCAAGCCTGTTCCAGGGCAGTATGTCAGGTCTGCACAGCGAGGGTAGGAATTAGTTCACTAGGCTGACAGAGGCAGGTTATATAAGTCTGAAATTTTAATGTAGGGAATTCAGTGAGAATGGAGAGCCCTGGTCGGAGCTAACAGTGGTATGGGTTTGACTCCACGCCAGCTACTTGCAAGAACGTGTTATAAATGTGTCCATTACTCCTGAATACCTGCTGTTAACAAAACAGACCAAAGTAGACTTGAAGTGAATGAATTTAGAATTTTCAGGGAAACATGTAGCCTATTAAAATGCAACACTGCAGACAGAGAAGAATTCCAACCCACATTTTTTTCCATCATAGATGTCTGTCACAGTCCAGTAGACATTTCCTTGTGATAGATGTCATTCCATGTATGCCCTACAATAAATGAGTGACAGTGGTTTCCTTCCTACAGACTCCCATTTTACAGGCTATAAATTTATGCTAGCTGTTTAGCTTTTTTGTCTTCAATTACTTACCAAAAGTAGTTTATAAATACATTTCAGAGTCTCACTTTAAACTCATCATTTTGGTTTTATACACAATGTTTTCAGACTTAAATAAAGAAAAACATAAAAATATACAATTTATTAAATTAAGGGAAACAAAAACGGAAAACCAAAACAATCGACTCGTCTTCTTGTTTTTAGCAGTGAATAGGGACACTGAACAATTAGCTACAGTATAAAGCAGGTACCACTTTTGAATGTTTAAATGTTTAATATCTCATTTTGGAACCCAACCAGCGCACGTCTATGTGGTGCTTCTGTTGCAAGCTCACTCATTGTTAGCTGGAGTTTTTCACACAAAAAAAAAGTATCTGACTGAGGGAAATTGAACCTACTATGACATTAGAGGTGAAATCAACCACATTAAATGAGATGTGAGATTTATTGCCACCCGTACAGTTATGTGACTGTGAAATAATTGAGGAGAAGGGTGGTGAAGGCTATCTGACTGATCAGCCATGGTCACTAGTGGCAGCACAATCTGTCATAGTTAACACCTACTTACTCCATGTTAACCACGGGGCATGCCTCATTATTCACTCCCTCACATGTGAGAGGCAACATGTGAATACATCAGCACATGCACTATTACTATGCTCCGTTGTGTGATGCATTGCAAAGATCTGCCCAGGAAGAGAAAAGAAAAAAAATTATGAAGGCTTAAAGAAAGACAGGAAATAAATGTTCAGTCCACTAATAAAGAGCTATAGGCTTCATATTTTGATGTAGAGCAAAGACACAGGAGTGGTTATGGCTATACTGGCACCTTGTTTAGCTCACCAGTGATGATTTTTTTTTAATTTCAGTACAAGATGAAATATGTATGGGGTTGTTTGGTAAGGGTGTCAATCATGAGCAATAACAAACTCTCTTTCAGGACAGCTCTAGCAGCATCCAAGTAGTCGTAATAACTTTAAACCCAATTAGGCAGCGGAGCTTATCCTCCCTCCTCCACCCTTTAGACATGCCCATGCCTGCAGGGATCACTGACAGACAGACAGACAGCTTGTAGTTAAGTTTAAAAAGATCTGAAAATGTGCAAGCAGTGGCATGCAATTCAGTTAAATTAAATTAAATTAAATTATTCATATATCGCCAATTTACAACAGCAGTTACCTCAAGGTTCTTCATGTTATAAGGTAAAGAATCCCAGTAATTGCATGACACCTTATCAGTGAGCTTGTGGTGACAGCGGGAAGGAAGAACTCCTTTTTTTTTTTTTTTACTCCCTTTTTATAGGAACCAGACCCAGGGAGGAGCACCCATCCACCCTGACTGGGTGGGGGTGAGGGGAGGGAGAAGAGAGCAGAGAGAGACAAAAGGCAAACTATAGCAAAGCGAGGCAGAGTTTATTCATTGTTAATGATTAAATACAGTAGTGGTGTATGAACCACTTTTGTGCAGTTCATATTAGTTCAACAACCACACAATGATTGTGTCTGTTCCAGAGGTGGGTGGGAGCTTTTCAAAATATCCTGTTTAAAGATTTTTAGACTTTAGATAAACAGTTGTTTGTCATGAAGGACTCGTACTATCTTTCTATCCACATGGGTTCTGATTGTGCTTAATGCAACCAGCAGTTTGTCTGGGTCCTTTTCAGTACCACAGTGTCAGGTTCTTGTTTTAAGTTTGTTAAATTTTGCTTCCTCTTTCATCACAGACTCTTGTATTTATAGTGTTCTCATTTCCTTGTTTTCCCAGTGCATTACTGTATTTACTCACTGTATTGTATGTTGTTGCTGCTGTGTTTTTTTTTTTTTACATCCTGTTTTATTTTGGCAATGCCTTTCCTTCGTTTTGTCCCCTGTGCTTTTAATTCCTGTCTTTGAAATTCTAGTACTTTATTTATATATTTATTGTGTTTTTTAACCATTTGGTAGTTATCTGCCATACTGCCTTAGTTGGTTGCGTATTCCCCAACCAACTTGAGTTGTCATTTAAGGTTGCTGGCTGTCGCTAGGTCCAGTGGGTTGCAATGAGTGTGCTATACCACAAACCTCCTTGCGATTGCTTTAGTTGCCACTAAATTGCAGTCTGTATTTGTTGCCATCTTGTCTACAGACAGAAAGAGTGACAGTAAAATTTTAAAAAGTGCAATACAACATTGCTAGGGACCAAAACAATAGCAGGAAGGCTATACATGTTTGTAACCAATCATCCAGTAAGGAAATACACATTTTACCCTGGTAACCAGTGGTTTCTGGGGTCAGTTTAAAGACTTGTGTTGCTGAGGACTAACTCTACTCTCTTGTCCCAAACTGGTCACTTCTGGCTCCAAAACGACTAGACGGACGAACCACCAAAATGCTATAATGGTTTCAAAACACGAGTCCACAAACCAGCGAGTAAATGCATGAATTACACTGAGATACAGTCTGTGGCAATAACTGCCTTGAGGTCATTAGTTAACAGCATCTGTCTGTCAAGCACCTGGTGGGTGAACTGCCACACCTGCTCGTCCTGTGCACTTACTTTGCACCACAATGGCAAGATAAAGGGTTTCCTATGCCTTCTGAGCCACTTCTTAAGAATACAGGAGAAGATGGAGAAACATGACTTAATTTACATTTGCTTTTTCATACTCACTGAAGAAGCGCTGATAAGATTTCCACTCTGATACCAAGTAAACCTTGAATTCAATTGTAAGTTTTCTCACAGCCAGCCAGCCGAGAGCTGTTTTCCCATTGGAAAAAGCAAGAGAAAAGAACTTAAAGGGATTAATTTTATTAAGAGGCCCTATATGCAACCAGACCTTGGAAGATGTGACAAAACATACTCAGTGAACGACTCACTGGTTGTGCTATGTGGAATTAATACATTGGATATGCGGCTAAATTGTCCTCAGCTGACTTCACTTCCCTCATTGGATCTCTTAGTGCCCACTAATTTAAACTGGCCTTGCTTTACCACCTCTGCTGTATTTAAATAATTCAAGACTGCAAATAATATTGCTGGTATAGTGTTACTAATATATAGTATAATTAAAAGAAACACTTATGTTTATACCTTGCTGCTTTTTAATGCTTTAGTGCATAATTACCCTGTAAAATGTGACACACTTATATTTGCTACTTTTCTTGCTTTCTTTTATCTTGATCTTTTATTCTGTTCCTCGCTTAAGTTACCATATTTATTTTGTCATCTTTCCTCTTTTCATCTTTTCATTCTCAGTTGGCTTCCATGCAAACTTGCTTTTCATTTTCTTCTTCTGTTTGCACTTCCAGCCCCTCTCTGCTGTCTGGCTTTGTCAATTTGTTGTATATTCACAAATGTTGTTCTGCATTGCCCATTTCCTTCTTTTTGCTTCTGGGTTGACACAACTAATCGATACATATATTTCCGCAGCCTACATTTTGTTTTATTGTGCTTTCCACGAGCTCAGCAATAGTAGACTGATTACATCTAGAAAAGGAAAACCCTTTGAGGCAGATGCAAACAAATTCTACAAATTGCTTCATTCATTTGGTAGCACTTGAGGTAATGTTACTGCGACAAGTGTCAGTTTTTGTTGACATGAATACGTGGCAGTGTAATCCTATCTTTTAGTATTCTGGCTCCAATACTGCTTCAAGTGCCACTGAAAATATAAAAATTGCAACTTGAGTACAGATGAAACCCCACAAAGCAGCAGAAGACAAACTTGAAAGCCTTATAATGAGAGTTTGCGGTGAGAGTTTGCTCAAAGGTGGCATTAAGAGAGCATTAAAACATCTCACTGCTATACAAACAGTTAGCTAGCTTTAACTAGCAATAAAAGGAAAACTTTATTGCATTTTTATATTTTCCTTATTTACTTATAAACTTATTTATTGGGCTCTGTTCCTGCCTTTGTTTATCTTTTCTGCTCTTGTTTGAGTAGAAGCCTTTTGGCTACGAGTATTTTTATTCTACTCAGACAGAACTTTGTTACCCTGGATAATAAAAGGAGCATGGAACTCCACTGCTCATTGAAAGAGGAGTGAAAGAAGCCATCCATGTCCACTGTGAATGGCCCTCTTTGAACAGAGGCGGTGGCTTACGCCCACTCACATCCTGGGCCATCTGACCTCAGGAAATCACGTGATAGGGTGGGGCCACGTTTCATAATGGGTTTACCCAAAACCTTGGCTGATTGTGACCTACACCCGTTTTCACACCTTAGCTCATGTGATTAGGTAGAGGATCAATAGGGCGTTCATGACCCTGCTGGGGACACTCCCATAGGGCTTAAAATCTGCGACTCTTCACCAATTACTCTTAGAACTGAAGAAGCTTCTCGGATGAGAGGTGAAACGTCTTCAAGGAAACTTAAAGAAGTCCAGATTCTTTTCTTTCCAAGTTCCTTAGGTTACATTCTTATATATATATATTTTTTGCACCTTCCTTTATCTGGGAGTTTTAGTTTCTTCTTGTTCTGAAACTCTTTTTCACTTATTGAAAACTATCAATTCAGAACCTTAGCATTAAGACCAGAGGCTTTAAAAACAGTTTGAAAATATGCGCTTACTTTCTGTTTCTTACTAAATATTTTTCTCTGTCCACTTGGGCGCAGCAAGGGAAATGATGTTATTTGGCTACCATTTCTTCACACTAGCAGGTGCCGCCTGTCCCTGTGACACTTGCTGAGATTGGCAGAACAGTATGAGCCTAGTTAACACTGTGGATATGTGTGTGTGTGTGTGTGTGTGTGCTCTCTGATGCTGCTGCATTATATCCCTAATCAGCATGTTGCAATCCCACCGAAGTGGTTTAATGGCTGTTCAAACTCCAAATGCAGGGGCACGTATTACTGTAAATCTCATCTATACGTGTTCTCTAGACTTCATTTGATAGAATTATACAAGCTTATGCAAGGAACAAAAAGCAGACTCTAAATGTTGTCTACGTGTGCAGGATTATTGGAAGCTACTCTTTTGTTTTATGTTTCAAAGTCCACTTAAACACTGAATGATACACAAAAACGAAATCCTATTGAGTCAATAGGATTTGGGGGAAAAAAAACAAAAAACGTCACCGTGCTTTGTGTTTTGCCGTCCTGTCACCACGGCTCTGTTACAGACCATCCTACAAGCAACGAGTCGCGGATCATTTTGCTCTCTGTCCAGCACACTTGAGCCTGACAGTAAACCCCACAGTAAGTTGCTCAGTAAGGCTGTCAGCCATCTGTTGGAACAGAAAAGAAGAGGGAAATTTCTTGTCTTGGCAGCATAGAAACTGTGAAAGATACAAAGCAAACAGAACACTGAAAAAAGAAACAGACAGACGCACACTTACACAAGCAACACAGGCAGGCAAAACAGACGGACTGACAGAAAAGACATAGTCAGATGTCGGTCATGACAGCTAAAGGAAAATATTTTGATTTGTTGTCTTTTTCTGCACACACACATATACAGTCAGTCAGAGTGACGGCGAGAACCTCTCATCAGTCACACGCAGCGACAAGAAGCTGATCACAAACAAAAAAGGAGCTGAACAACTTGAAACAGCATGTCATCGTCTCTATTTTCTCCTATTGTTTCAGGTTAACTTACGTAGCTTCTTTATATTACTATTTTTTAACAAAACACATGTTATCTATCAATATTGCATCTGTTTAAAGCCCAAATTTTCATTTTTTCCAATCCAGAGCTTGTCTGTTTTATTTGTTCGCTTGTTTTTAGGGCCCTTAACTTTTTTGTTTGCCATTGTTTCTACCTTATTATCTTCTTTATCCTTCCAATATGTTGGCTATACCCTCTACTTATTTCCTCCCCACCCTGCGATCAGTATCCTCTTGTTAACATGTGACGTATCGACTCCCAGGTCTAGGCCTTTAATGCGTCTTATGGGCACCTGTCTTTCCAAAATGCCACTTTGCTGTTTCCCTTGTTGAGTTCACAAAACTAGTCAGTTGTCATTGTGCCTTTTACAGACTTTTATTAGCATAATTTATTTATAGCACACCTTTAAGCTGAGCTTTTAAAAGCTCACAGTGTCCCATGCACCAGTATTTTAATGCCTTTGAAACTGCCCATCTACTGAAGATTTGATTAGGAGTTTTAAGGAGCACATAAATTAAACCCTGACATCATCTCTATGGTCAAAACTGGTCACGGTATGACGACAGCAACTTCAAGGGTTTAGGAAAAATGTTGGACTCAAAATTGTGGGTTTGAGTCATCACTTAAGTGTATTTCCATGTTATTATTTTTTTTTTTTTAAGAAAGTTTAAACGAATCAATAAAAAAAGTAGAAGACAATTCTTGTATAGAAGCTTTTGCTTACTATAAAATATAAAAAGGACACCAAAGGTGATGTTTAAGAACTATATCGGACTCTTTGGAAGTATTTTTGTCAATCATGACAAGATGCTGAGAAAAGACTAGAAGTCGATGGTGATTCAGGATCCAAATTTTTGCTTGGTTAACCTTGTTCAGATATATTATAGCGGACATAAATGTATTTATTGATTTTCTACAAATAACTAATCTAGATAACTGCTTTAGCTATTTAGGATGCTATAAACGAATCATTGTCATAACTTATGCTCTTCTCGGTTGCTTGGTTAATATCAGGTTCTGACAGGGAGGCATAAAAGCAGCAGGATTGTCTGTTAACGTGTCCTATTGAAGCAATGCGGTGAAATTAACTTTTTTTTTTAATAGAAGTAGGTTTTGCATTGGTGTAAAAACAGGATGAAGTGCAACACTTTAAACAAAGCCATTATGTAATATTGCTAATTAGCTATGTGCTGTGGTTGCTAATGCAATGTAACCATTTGGAGCACTCAATACGTGGTTAAAGCAGGTTGGTTCAGTAACTGATTGTTCAGATAAAGAGTGGTTTGGAAATGCATCAGAATAATGGAAACTCTAAATGAAAAAAAATCAAGGTATTAAGCAAACCTTTGAATCAAAGCAGTCACCTTTAAAGTTCAGGGCGTACTACTGACATGGACAAAGTCTCCTTCTTTTTTTCTTGCTTCCTTTTTCCTTAAGTAATCTCTTGTTGCCACCACCCCCCCCCCCCCCCTTCCACCCACCCCTCCTCTTGTTCTCTGTTTTCTCCGTTTCCTTTTTCTGTTTCCACTGCATTTCCACGTTTCCTCTTCGTTTCCTTTGTCTGAGTCTCTCTCGCGCTCGCTCGCTCTCTTCTGGGTGTATTTCCGCTCCTCTCTGGAGGAATAAAAGTTTTTGAAGTTCCACCAGAGGAGAAGCGCCTTCAGCCCTAATACACTTCATCCTGGTTACTGACGCTTACAACATGGCCTACTATTGTCTGCCAGAGTGCTCTGTCAACTTTAGGGAATTAAACATGAGGCAGCGACTCAGCCCAACACAGACATGCACACGCAGAAAGAGTCTCACAGTTGTGATCCAGAACTTCTTTTTTCACAGAGATGAGTCCAAAAATGTATATGAAAATGTGTTTTTATTGATACAAGAAATTCCTTAGATGGATTGTTGCTGTTCTTAAATTGATTTTTTTGTGATATATCTGTCTAGCTGTCTTACTGGGCCAAATTGTTTTAATTCCCTGTAATTGTCTGGTACTGACGTCTTTTATTACATCAACTAGCACAACGCTGGCAACCACTGACAAGGAACAAGCGTTAAAAATGAGCTTTGGCACAATATAGCTAAAATCTATGTGACACATTTCTCTTAAAATAAACCAAAAAATGTATACTTTGGTGTATTAACTAGTTATGCAAAAACCAAGTGCAGTGTTTTGATGTGGACTGCAGGCCAGGTATTAACACTGTGTTAGTACTGTGTGATTATAATGCAAAGGTGCATTCAGTAACTGTTATCAAATATTCTGTGTCATGCATGATGCAAAAAGAATCCTTGTTTTTAGCTCTATGATCAAATATTCCACCGTTAAATCTCTAAAACACGTGTTTGCATTCTAGTTGACTGTAGCACTGATAAAGCAAAGTTATATTTATTCAACCAGGAAAGCCAACTGGCATAAAATAACTTCTGCACTCTCAGACTTCTTTTTTAAGTGTGTCCTATTTAAGTTCGCCATATGGATACAAATAATGATTTCCGAGCCTTTTTCCCCCTTTTTTTTTTCTGTAATTAAACATAAATTTAACATTTATTAAAGTGGATGGCAAATTTGGGACACATTAACTTTATCAATATCACTTTAAAATAAGTGGCAGCTTTTTCAGCCTGTCAGTGTTTTCAAGCCTGATAATTCTGATTAAAGCTGCTGGGATTTTCTGTCTGTATCTCTTTAATTGTGATTGATCTACACTTAATCAGGAAGCTGGGGTCATATTGCTTGGCAGAAGCACAGTGTAATATTCTTTTACTGAGGCGAGCTTTCATTCAGATGAACTTCCTCATCTTGTTTGCATATTCAGTGTAGACATTTAGGCTTAGTGAATCAACAAAAGACCTTCTGATGAAATCAGTATTTATTGATTACAAATGTCTGTTGATAATACAGTACTGTGCAAAAACTTTTGAGCCCCTTCATTTCTGTTTTCTAGGAGAATGTGAAAAAGGTGCAGCAATCTATTGGAACATGGGCAAACAAAAGTGGAAATCCAGTATATAAGGCAGATTTTTGGCTGATAGCGCTTTGGGAATCATCTTGTTGGTGCAAAAATACTATAATAATGGATTGGATTTATATAGCGCTTTTCAAGGCACCCAAAGCGCTTTACAATGCCACTATTCATTCACACACTGGTGGAGGCAGCTACAGTTGTAGCCACAGATGCCCTGGGGCAGACTGACAGAAGCGAGGCTGCCATATCGCGCCATCGGCCCCTCTGGCCAACACCAGTAGGCAAGTAGGGTAAAGTGTCTTGCCCAAGGACACAACGACCAGGACAGAGAGCCCAGGGATCAAACCGTACTGTTTTGTGCCTGTCAAACTTTGATATCTTTTACATTTTTCATAGATTCAACTAAAGAAATTTGAGCAAAATATGTGTCTTTGTGACAGGCTATGCAAAAGATACCATCTGAAATGGGCTCTTTATGAAGTTTTCTGTCATGTTGTGTAGACAGAGCACTGGCTCATGTCTTGGGTGGATTTTTAATGTCCGAATGATTCATGGAACATTCCTTCCTTCATCCACACGCTGTGCCCGCAGATGGCCGCCCCTCCCTGACCCTGGTTCTACTGGAGGTTTCTTCTTGTTAAAAGGGTGTTTTTCCTTCCTACTGTCCCCTAAGCACTTGCTCACCCAAGTTTGTCAATGCGATAACTTGAGTACGAGGCGACGCCGGGTTTTCGAACTGATACCACAGTTTTATCACCTAATCTCATTGACCTTGGCCTCAAAGTCAGAGGTCATTTTTTAATATGACGTCTAATAAAGCACAAATCTATACCTACGATTAATACTGCCATGGTTTTGACTCTTTAGGATGGGTGACTTTGTTTGCACGTTGACCTGACACTGTTGTCTTAAACAAGTCCATTTTAAATTGCTTTCTACTCTGATTGTTAAGGTTTGAGGTTATGAACTCAGTGATTTTAACTTATGAGAGTCTCACTTCAAAGGGTGACTGGGCTTCAAAGGCAACTGTGACTCATTATTGTTTGTGTGACAATTAAAATAATTGTTGTTGAGTGGCTACATACTTAATCGAAAGTAACATCTTGACCCTGAAGCACGTTTTATTTTTTAAACCATTTTTAGAGGAAACTGATGACAGCTATTATTCAAAATACATCTAAATTTCATTTGCATACTGTATCTGCTAAGCTTGTACACATCATGTCCATAATAAATGCCATGACATATTTAGCCTGTACGCTTTAGGATATCTGTATGCTTGTAGTTGCTCAATGTACAAATTAAATATGCATCATGGGATTTTGCTAGGAGTTAAGAGTTAAGGTTATTTGAGAATCTTGAATATAGCATCACCTGTGGTTGATTATTGGGAAAAAGGATTAAATTTATGATATAAAATTGACCCAATTATGTTGAAAAAAATCCACTAATACTTTATAACTCTCACAAATTATGTTTTGTGTTTCATTTGTCATTTAAATACACTTCAAACTCACCTTTTGAGCTCTTTGGTGTTTTATCAGGATCATAATATGATATCCATGCTTCCCTAAAGAGGTTAATCAGCTTTAATGAATGATGCCATGATTTTTTGGGGTGAATGCAAGCAGATGATTAGAGCATTCCTTCTCTTACTAGTCAGCACCAGAAATACTTGCTGGTATCATATTTTATTATTGTTAATGGCAAAAAACTATCAGTTGTAAGATGTTACTCAGCAAACTGCCTCTAGTCCCAGCAAACAGCAGCAGCTCGCTCCGTGATGGAAGGTTGTAAACAAGCAAGGTGAAAGGAGAGCTGATCTAAGCAGGCAAAGAGGAGGAAGAGACTGCTTTGAAGATAGTGGTTACTAACAGGGAGCTAATGGAGCTAAACGGCTAAATAATTATTCACAGTTGCTTTTAGCAACTATACAAAAACATAAAACACAAGCATTAGCCATGACTGTAACATGGCTATTTATGAAAGGACACAGATAGCCAACTCCTGTATTTTGGCTGTGGTAGAGTAAACTGCCATATTCCCTCTTGTAATCTGAACAATGCATAACTACATTGAGCAGAAGGGCATGGATGCAAAGAGAAAAGCCTGCTAGCGCTAGCACCACTAACAGCAGCAAAGTGAGCTGGCATTTTGTTATGCACAGTGCAAACCGCCACACAATTTAGCTGCAGAATATGATTAATTGATTCAGTTAATCACATTGTGCAGTATGTATTTAAGTGCAATGAATCAATTCATAAATACACACATAAAATCTATCAAGACAGTCGCTTAGCAACTTATCCCCTTTAGCTTATTTTACTTTGTGGCTGTTTTCTGAGTAACTGACACTATAGTTTATTAGTGTGCTCACTTGATTGCTTGGTTTTCAGTTTTGTTATGCATTTTATAGGATTTTTAATAGCTAAACACAGTTGCACAGCTGAAATTCCACTATAAAGGTTCCTTCGTGTCCAAACAGTGCTGGCTAGTTTGCATTGTTTAGACTCACCCTCTATCGGTGACTTCTGTATGTCATTATGTAACACACTGGCATAATTTTGTTTGGCCCTTTAAAAAAAAAAGAGAAAAGAATAAACAGCTGCCTCGCTTGCAGTTTTGGTTCAAACTTTGATTGATCTGGGTGGTTCATGTTAGAAGGGGGAGAAGCTCTGAAAATGTCTGCATATTTAATAGAAAGAGGCACTGTGTCAATGTACAGGATGAAAACAATGATGTGTGTAAGATGTGCACTCAAAGTTTTGAAACATTTAGGACTCATAAAAATTAGACCCATCTGCCCACAGGCCTAACACCTCCGTGACTGGCCCCGGGGCTGACATACCACCACATCACACTGGAGTAAATGCAACTTGCTAAAGTAACAGAAAGACAACTGTGATGTCTACAGGCATGGGGGGAAAAAATGGAGAAGCCCATTAACCACAGGTCCGCATAGACTGACTGGGTGGGGTAACCTTCCAAACAAGCGAATCCCTCATTATCGAATCCTTCATTCAAGAATCATTTCCAGTGGATCAACTTCTAGATCTTTTACAGTTTTTCCACACATGAATTCTTTACAAAAGCAGAAAGACGAACTGCTCACCCATCAGTACTTCATCTTTCGACCTTATGCTCGGCAAATTCATTGACACAACCACTCCAATCTAAAGTCCTGACAGTGCATTCATTCTGCTCTCTTCTTCTTTTACGCAACTTCTTTTTTTTTTTTGCTTTGGCTTGTTAAACACTTAAAATGCTGCTAAAAGACACTTGTTGCCATAAAAGCGATCCCACACATACAGTAATACACTTTCCAGCACGACCAGTGCCAGCAAAACTTTTCAGAAGCTCCGCCTATTTTTAATCAGTGGAGTTTGGAATAATTGAATAAATATGTGCAGCTAAAATTCAGTTCATAAGGAAAATGTAAACTACACAAAGTTCAGCTCTGGCTCCCAAGAAGATCCAGGACTTGACAGCAAATATATGCATTCTTTGCAGTGTGGAAGTGCCCGCTTAATACTGGGCTGCTTTTACCTTCTGGGCCCTGGGGCATTGTTCTGGCTCCCTCTTCTGAAGCTGAGACATCCTTTCTCTGTTGAGACAGCATGTCTCTACAATATCCAAGGAGCTTTAAGATTCCTGCAGGCTTGCTGTGACACTGTCATTTCTAAAGCTGGAAACGTACGCGCGTAGAGCTGGAAAAACTTGTTATTAATATGTCATACTCGGTTATGAGAATCATTTAGTCTAAGAGGCACTTGTTAAATAAAGCTGCTCTTAGTTCAAGTCCCAGTCACTACAGAGTTTCCCCTCAGAGGTTTGGTGGAATATCACAGTTTTATTTTCATTGTCAGCCAACTTTATCTCCACTCAGAGGGTTGGGCAAAAGTAATTTGACTCTGTCACAGGAATTTCTGCCACGGGAGATTCATAAATTAGTCTCTAATTAAACAGACAGCAGATTTTGCATGATGAGGAGCAGTTAATGTTGTCCTAACCGAATAAGCCTAGTTGAGTTCAGTATCAGTATATTAAGGTCCTGCTCAGGTTAATCTTTTATGCAGATTAAATAATGTTCTCAGTGTGACTGCAAAACTAAGCAGATAAAGAATGAAACAAGGGTAAGGTGCTTGCATATTATAGTTCACTATGTCGAATATTTCACGTAATTGAATTCCGTGATTGGGAGAAATGAACTTTTAACAAGAGACACCGTCAGTGTCGGTGCTTGACTCGTCCTCTGTAGCTACAGATGTAAGTAACTGAAACCTTGTGCAGAAAAACACTACAGCTCTGATACAAAGATGAAAGCACAGCATGGAGGTGCTTGATTTGATATTATGAGTGCTATTTTGAATTTCCCTTGTACTCAGCTCTGTGTTTAAGCCGTGACATTTAACAAATATCTATCTGATTTGTAGGAACTGCGTTCAATTAAAAGCTAAAATTGCAAGGGTTTGAACATTAACAGACAGTTACCAGACCTTAGATCATAGATCGAGAGAGCTTAGGTGTGGCTCACCCTTGACTGAGAGTGTTTAGATTAATGTAGAGTTGTGTGTCAGTATCATGAGTGACTGAAAGATGTTTTTCCTTGTACTTAACTGAACTCACTTTAAATGATGCTGCTACAAACCAATCCAAGACCAATTAATAGATATGTACACACAGAGTCAGACAGTATACAAATGTTTCTTTAACTTCAAAGAAACTTTTTCCCCTTCATCTCTGTGTTCTCACTATGACATTTAATGAATCTCATCCTAAGTGGTTAAAACACACTCGCACACATGCACACACACAGACAAGACTGCATGCACGCCAGCTTAATATATCTCTCCGCTCTTCTGTGGAGCATTTCAAATGTGGCACATTTTCCACCGCAAGATCTGAAATGTTGTTAGCACCACTGGCATTTTACACTGCACAAAAATATTTCCTTTCCTCTCATCATCCACAGGTTTCTATATTTCCCATTGTGGCGGCAATCCCTGTGAAACAATCATTTGCTTTCATGCACGAGCACAACGATTGATCAAAGATGTTAGATTGCCACGAAGTGGCTGTGAGGTACAGACACAAAACGAATATTAAATGATATCTGAGCTTTGGATTGGGATGGTGTCTCACCCATAGGGATGTAATGGAGGGCGATGTCAATATGGAAAGTGTCTTTTTCTACTGAAGGGATGGGAAATCGGTGCATCCATTTCCAAGAAGTCAAACTTGGTAAGCTGAGATTCAAATGCAAGGGAGTAGATTGCAGGTGAAGTGTTTTTCACATTACATTAATCTAAGCTTAACCATATCCATAACCCTCTGCAGAGTCTCTCTGCTCTCTCAGAAGACTTGCAATCAAATGCTCTGCAACTCCTTTTGCCTGCTGCCTGTTTCTTTTAGTTGTGGAGAGAATCTCTAAATATGCTTCCAGATTGCATTTCACTGAGACCCTGGGTACGGGTCAGGCATTACATAAAGGCAACACCTGCAATTTACTTGAATTTTTTTTTTCTTCTCTATTTTCCACTGAGTGAGGCCACCAGATGTTTTTATGCTGCTGCTTTCAATGTTGCACACTGCACAGCTAAAAGTGAATCAGTTGATTGGGACTAACTGTCTGCTCTGTCTCTCTCTGTTCGCCCAGCTGGATGCTTGGTGAAGCATGGTGGTGAAGATGGTTAGAATGCGCTTAACGGGGCCGCTGTCATGGGGCTGGTGCAAATGGTCAAGTGTAACAGGAATGGGAGTCCTGTATCTGCTGATGCTATCAACCTGCCTTGGCCAAGACACGGAAGGTAAAGCGAGTTTCTCTTTGCATGACCTGATCACTGTCCTCCCTCTCCACTTTGTCTCTTTGTTTTGTCTTATGTGTCTCATTCAGTAATTCAGTCTGCTTTAATATCAGCACTGTGTATGACTTTTTTGAGTCAAGGCTTATTTTAGGTAGTAAAGTGCAGGATTTTTGATTCTTTCTTGATTTCATGTGTGACAAGGTCTTGTCTGGGGATCTTGAATGTAATCACTTTTACTTTTTATTCTAACATCTACTGCAGCTTTTTTCCTGTTTATATTACATTTTATACCCATTTCTGCCAGTACTTCAGAATTAATACCATCTGCTTAAGCCACGCTTCATGGGTTATTGATTCTTTTTGATTTTATGACTTACATGCAGTGTACCATGTAGCGATAGTCCTCCCTGCTCACCCTGAAAAAAGTAAATTTTTATCTCAATTATGCATGAAATAATGATGATTTTTTATTTATTTTTTTGCTGAATTACTGTCATGGCTCAAAGTACTGTATTGCACCTTGGTTCAGCAGACCAAACTATATTTCTGCTGTTGAAATACCAATATGGTGGTTTGAAGAGGCTGCATATGGAAAAGTAATAGCTTTATTGGTGTTTGGGTTTTACACGTGGACACAGTTGTTCAACGTGTCCAGCAGGTAAAGTCTTGGAGGAGTTGCCATAGTTCATCTCAGTTGCTCGTGTCTGTTTATGAAATCCCAGAATGCCATGATGAAGTTACGATCAGGGCTCTGCGGGGGCCATACCATCTGTTGCAGGACTCCTTGCCTCTGAAGATGGTTCTTTATGACTCTGGCTGTATGTTTGGGACCGTTGTCATGCTGTAGAATGAATTTGGGACTAATTAGACACCTCCCTGTTGGCGCTGCATGACGGATAAGAATGTTGATAGTAAACCTCACAAGACTCCAAAAACAGTTGGGGAGGCAAACCTGACAGTGAACCACCACAGTGAAACTGCAACCTATTACAAGCTCAAAGTTAGAAATAGCAATTTAATGGGGATCTTTATGTTGTAAATGTATATGGTCATCACCTAAAGTCCTTTGTCTTGTTTACAGACAGATTTTAAAGACGGACTAATTTAGTAAATGTCATGTAATAGTTGCATTTATATGAAAGTTTCATTGAAATTACAAATAATATACAAGAAGAAGAAACAAAAGAAGCAAAAGCAGAATAGCCTACCTAACCAAAGACATGCTATTGATTCCAATGTAAATGTTAAGGTGGGTGTCAGGGCTGCACTGGCCATCGGGCATACCGGGCATTTGCCCAGTGGGCCGCTCGTGATTTTTCGTTTTTTTGGGCCGATGGGGTTTTATTTCTTTTCTTTTTTTAACGGTATAAATGAACAGTGGCGGATTGGCCAGTTGGTCATGATCAACTCTGGGCTGAACCAATTACAGCCGAGGAGGTCGAACTTTATAGTTGAGGTGAAAAGGAACGCAATTTGTCCCGTACTACTTCAGCTAGAAAGATGCTAATTCAATCATGAAACTGATCAATGATCAGCTGATTGGCATTTCTCTTGCGCCAGAAAGAGGAAACCAGCGGAGGTCGCGCTACACAACAGCAGCACGTTTAAGCTTGATCAGCTGTTGTTAGAATTTATTTAATATTAATTTCTACTATCAGCTGATGTTTGCTGGAGCCACAGCTGTAAAAGCTGCTGGTCATGATATCAGTTTGGATATCCGGTGAGAGGGAAACATGAAGATAAAACCAGGAGATGTCCTTACTGAATCATCAGAGCTGAACAGGTGATGGAGAAACAGGTTTACCTTTTAGTTAATATGAATGAGTTGAAGGGAAGTTATGAACTGCTCTTTTTTTTTTTTCTTTTTTTGTGTCCCGTTTGGATCTTTAGCCATCAGAGTTGTTGTCTTAAGGCCAAGAAAGATGCCAAGCAGATTTACTTTACCAAGTGGATCATCATGGCCTTGCCATATTGGTCCATTTGATTGACCTTTATTATAATTATGAATTTATTTTATTTTCGGTTGCTACAAACGGGACAGACATGACTGGGGGATAGGACAGGGAGAAAGAATGAAAGAAAGAGAGGGAGAGAAAGAAAACCAAAGGGGAGAAGAGACGGTGAGAAAGGGGGGAAGAAAGAAAAAAAAACAAACAAAACACCTGGATCACCTGGATGGAGAAAAAAAAACAGAAGAGAAAGCAAACAACAAAGAGCAAAAAAAAAAACAGCACCATCACAATAAACTAGCTAGCAGTAGATAACAGTAGTAGATAACGATATTGTGCAGCACGCAAGATCGACAGCGCACAATGTGCTTTGAGGCAGCAGCCAAGAAAGGTGTAGTCCGCGTCTGTGAACACCCGTGTGTACACCTGTGTGCATACCTGTGTGGATCAGCATGCTTGTATTCCAAAGGTTTCTCCATGTAACGATCTGCTAGGGAGTGTGGGGAGCCATAGCCCCGTCCACCAGGGTATGAAGCAGGTATGGAGGAGATCCAGGCCCCAGATATCCAGAGGCCCCAGAGTACAAGGACCCGAGGAGGACCACCAAAGGGGGGTGAACCGTGCCACCCTCCTGGGAAGAGCTGAGTAGAGCCCCAAACGAGAGGTCACCCCGCAGCTACGGAGCAGAGGCCAGAGGGGGTTGCAGTGGCGTGCCCGCGGGCTCTGCCGGCAGCCAGCTGTGCCAGAGAGGACCGAGCTTCAGGCCCAGAGGCCAGAGGCCTGAGGGCATCCCACCCCCCGGAAGGAGCCCAGCCGGGCCACAGTTATGAACTGTTTCTGAGAGACAAATAACACCAGGATCCTTTTCTATGTAGCTGAGAGCTGGTAACTGTGCAGGGGCGTGTCTAGCAAAGTTTTGCCAGGGGGCCAGGTAGGGCATTAACAGGGAAAGGGGGGCACAAAGATATACTTTTCTTTCTTATTCTCATTTAAAATGTCTCGCTTTTAATAAATAATTATCTGAATCTTACAACCAAAATGTATAGAAGTCCATTATTGTATTCAGTAAATATCAAGTCTAGTATATACCCTAGTAAGTTATAGTATTCTTTCCTTTGGGAAGGTACCATCTGTGCAGTCTGCAATTCTGTTGAAGAAAGATGTTGAATCCATTTAATTACTGGAGAGAAATAATAGATTTCTGTGCATTTGTTTTATACGTGCATTAAATTGAAATCAGTTTTGTCAATTAAGCATCTTGAGACAGAGGGTACGGGAGTGGTTCCCTTTTTTTTTTTTGCTGGGAGTTGGCAACCCTATTAGTTAGATATATGTAATTATAAATTAGGTTGTTTTATATTTTTGCTAAGTACTGTTTAGAACAGGGTCACCAACCTTTTTGAAAGTGAGAACTACTTCTTGGGTACTGATTAATGTGAAGGGCTACCAGTTTGACACACACTTCTCAAATAACAAATTTCCTCAATTTAACTTAATTATGTGTTATCGTTAATAATTAATGATATTCATCTATGTAAAGACACTAATTATGTTAATTATTTTTCACCATAATTATAAAGAATGCAAGTAGGAAACAAGGTAGGAAACATAAATATCAATATGCAACGCTTTATTTCTATAAATCTCTGCAAGTATTTACATTTTGAAGTGATCACTTCTACAACATTTTCACTTACCACTAACAAATTTTAACAAATCATGCACCGTTACATACATTATTTTTGTATGTATGTAACATACAAAAAAATCAACTTTCAAATTTTACAGAACTTTTCACCAAATTGGCAGCATTTTAAAGCAAATTGTCACATGTTGCACTTAACAAACACATTTGTTTTTCAATAATTAAATTCAACTTTGACATGACACTGTAATGTTGTCACTGAGAACATCTAATATGGCTTTCTTTGTCTGTTAGTGGGAAACCTGGCATTGCATGCTGTTCACCAGTGTGTTGTAATCTGGGGTATAACTTGACACTGCAACTCTGAGTGAGTCTTGCAGATGTGCATCAGAGAGGCGTGTTGTGTGTTTGTTCTTGATGAAGTTCATGTCAGAAAAGGCTGATTCACAAAGATAGGTTGAACCAAACAGGCTGGCAACCTTCATAGCTGTTGTGCATACACCACTGTACTTTTCTGTGTCAACAAGGCACCAAAAGTTTGGTGCACCCTGATAGGCTTTGAGGTGGACGTCATTTTGCAATGTTACAATTTCAATTTCCACCTGTCCAGCATCCAAGCTGAACATTGAACTTAGTTGCTCAGCAATGCATGTTGTGTCCACATTCATGAAAGGATTGGAAACAAATGAGACACATGGCTCAAGCTGATCAAGTTCACAAAACCTGTTCTCAAACTCTTGACCAAGTCGGTTTATGACTTGTGTACTTTTCTGCAACTTTGTCAAAAGTCTCAGATGCAGAAGCATTGTCTTTCAGCACCATCTGCACAGAGGGAAAGTGCAGCACCTTTTTTCTCTGTAAATGCACAGAGAAAATGCTCATCTGGGCTTTAAATCCATTTAAAGCACTTATCATGTCAGCAACAGTCTTACCTTTGCCTTGCAGCTCACAGTTCAAATGGTTCAGTTTCTCAGTAATGTCTGTTAAAAACGCAAGGTCAAGTGTGTCCTCCAGCAGAGATGGGTCTTCCCTTTTGGATTGCATGAACTCCTTGATTTCACCCAAAAGTGACAAAAAAACGAAGCAAAATCCGTCCCCTGCTGAGCCATCGGATTTCCGTATGTAGTAGCAGGTCACCATATTCAGCTGACAGCTCCTCCGATAGCACCTTGAATGTTCTGTGCTGTTTAGCTCTGGAGCGGATGCTGTTTATGATCTTCACAACGGGAGTCATGACGTGCTCGAAGCCGATCACCTTTGCGCATAACGCCTGCTGGTGAATGATGCAGTGGTAATGCATGAAGTTTGGGAACTCTGTGTCACCTTTACAGTGAGTGATGAATCCCGTATGTCGGCCGATCATAGCAGGAGCCCCGTCGGTAGTCACTGATACCAGCTTTTCCAACAGTACCTTTTTCTTCGCGAAAAACTCCTTCACCGCGTTATAGATGTCAACTCCCTTCGTAGTTGTCTTTAGCGGCAGTAGTGTCAGAGTTCTTCTTTTGTGGAGAAACCATCAAATACCATCCGGATAAAGACCATCAGTTGTGCTGCTGTCCACGGACTCGTCACACTGGATGCTAAACCAACTGCACTTGGTTTAGCATCCAAACCAGATCCTGATCCAACTGATCAGCCAAGTTCCCGGACATAGCCGACACTCTCCTAACAATTGTAGTTGCCCCCAGCTGGACATCGGAGAGAGTGGAGATTACATCGTTTCCATATTTCTCGTCTTTAAGCACAGTTTCATCATTGCTTCTTTGAAAACCTCCCCGTCTAAAAATGCCTTCTTTTTCTTAATCATGAAATGTGTAGCTCTAAATGAGGCTTCGGTTGCTTTTTGAGAGTTTTTCACCGGTCTCGTGAAAAAAAACTGCTGTTTGCTCAAACCTGCCTTTAATTCGCGGGCCTTTTCAGCTCGCAGTGTGCTGCCCTTTGGGTAGTTAACATGGTAGTTTGTGTGACACGTTCGGAAATGTCTCTCCACGTTGTGCCGCTTTGCCGTTGCCACAGTTGCCCCGCAAATGAGACACACACATGAATCTTTCACAGTGGTAAAAAAGAACTCTTCCTCCCATTCACTGTGAAAATTATATGTTTTCTTCCTTTTTTCCGCCATGTTTTCCTCATCTCCTCACCTTTGCCTTTGCTGGTCTTCACGGCAACTGTTTCCGTGGAGACCAGCTTGCACTAAATATTAGATCATGATCTAATATTTAATAATAAACTTTTTTTTATATATATTATCTCTAACAAATTAACACCAATGCAATTGTGATAAAAAAAAAATAGAAAGAAAAAATAAAAATAGATGCAGCTTACTGGTAAGTTGTTATGGTGAGCTATTTTTAGAACAGGCCCCCCGGCGACTCATGTGGTCCTTGCGGGCGACCTGGTGCCCGCGGGCACCGTGTTGGTGACCCCTGGTTTAGAATAACAGAATAGGGAGGATGGTGTAGGTTTAAGTTTATTATAAAGGCACTATGGCTTTTCCTATAATACCATGGTGGGCCGGTCACTAGTCAAAATGCCCGGGCTGATTTTTTTTTTTTGTCCCAGTACAGCCCTGGTGGGTGTTTCAATCTTTAAATCACTTGCTTTACAGCCCTAGTGATAAAGAGTATCTCTTCTATCACTTCACAATATATCAGTTATATGCAATGAGTTTAAAAGGAGCAATAACTAAAGGGGAAAGGTTGCCTACAATAAGTTATTGTAATGCTGAAAAAATATCCACATTCTGATTTCTCTGAACCTAGGGGAAGCTGAAGCAAGGTGAAGGATAAATGAAGTCATCACCTATGGGAGAGCTCAGCGTAAAACTCTCTTGACTTTCTGCTCGATTTATCTGAATATTAATATTCCATTTAACTCTTAGTCCTTGAGATTTATCTGGTTGGCATTTAAGTGACAGGGGTGTTAGTCAGAGGTGAGCATCTTTGAGCGCCCATGCATCTGCGCAGAGATAGAAGGGGAACGTGCACTGATCAGCCAAAATGTTAAAACAAAAAAAAAAAAAACTAGCCTCACTTCTGGTATCTTGCTTCAAACTAAGTTTTAAAAACGCATTTCCCCTTACAAGTTATCCTTACGTAACACATGCCCAAAGTTAAATGAGATCCAGCATCTTTAAAGGCTCAATCAAGAGTGTTCATGTTCATTTTATTTGGCTCATCCCATTAAAACACAGAACAAATACCATGCTATAACAAACACACTATCTATATATTTACTATATAGATATTATAGATATTATAGCTCAGTAACACTAGAGTAAAAATATAACAACAAGTTTTGTTCAGTTAGGGAACGTTGGTGGTTAGCCAATGATTGCACTGAATTGTTTTGCAGTCAGAGACCAATTGCAAGTAGTTCCTGTGCAGGTAACCTGGTGGGAGGGAACATGTCTGCAAACAATTGTCATCCAAATCAAACTGATTGCAATCATTTTCCAACAGATTAAATGGCAAATACAAAGGTTTGCACATGTCTCTTTGCAAAGGAAGACTTGGCTCAACAAGTTGCCAGCCGGTATATGGCAGTCAAAGCAAAGTTACTGAGTACCTGTGTCATTTTGTAGTTAAGTTTCCTTCTTGCAACAACTATGTCACTATTTGTGGCAGAATTTCTGAATTACGGCTTTAAGTCTATGAAGTTCTGGCTGGATTTTGATTGTAAACAGTTTATATAGTGAATTTAAGTGAATTCCAGTGTATGTGGTCAAATGATCACATTTGATCTCTGTATTATCACAAAGAGTTTGCATGCGCTTGCTAACTTGATCCCATTCAATCACAATCTGATTGATAAAGGACTGACCAAATTTGTTTTGGAAGACAGCAACAGAGTGCGAGTGGTCAGAGACCTGGTACCCATCTTTGCAGTAACCATTTCAAAGGCAAGAATACTGCAATGTCATTGCACACAGTTGCAATAATTTGGTAGTGCTGTGGGCTCAAACACCAGTTTTCCAAGTGTGACTATAGGATTACTCACACGCAAATGGAGGAGTAGCTTATAAAAGTCTTGCAATGTGGTAGACATCGTCCAACCCTACCACACATGCCTACTTGGATTCAGTTACAGATCCGGTCATTATCCTGGTGGAACTGCTTATAACAAGAATGGTATGTTTTAATGAGCCTGGGTACCCTTTTGACAGACAATGTTTTACTCAGTTATGGTCCCCTTATGACACAAGTGCTGGTGTTTTATTAATGAGCCCATGTCCCAGGATGAGCGGTTGCTTTTAGCTTTTTGGACCATCACACGACAAGGATACTAGGTTGTTTTAATTAGCCTTGCTCCCTAGGTAGGAATATATTTACTCACTTTTCGTTTGCCGGGTGAGAAGTGTACCAGTATATTTTTAATGAGCCTCAATCCCAAGATGATTAAACATACAATGAGTCAAATCAAGCTTCCGGGCAAAGCTGTTGAAAGTTGTAATTACTCCAAACTCTTATGCTCTTGTTTGTCTTCGTCACTAGAAACTTGGCACTACCTCCAATTAATAACATCTTAGTACTTATTGCTGAAATCATTTTGATTTGTAGCACACAAATTGCTTACTTTAGCCGTTGTCAGCTTATTCACATCTAAAATTTCTCTGCGAGACAAGTGAGAAACATTAATTGAAGTTTTAACTTGACTGATTATGAACTAATTTGAAGCTAGCATGTGCATAGGTGCTTCATTGTTTGTTTTAATTGAGTCACATTTAATCACATTTAATTGTGACTTATCAACGCATGTGAACAAGAGCCAACAAAAAAGGCTGAAATGTTATGCTCAAGTGGTCACACACTGAGCTTGATGGTCAACATGCTCTTTTCTAAAGACTAAATACTTTAATTTGTTTTCCTGAACCTGAGTAATTACCTCTATGTCAGGATGGTAAATTAAAAAAATGAAAACTTCACCGTACATAATCAACTAGATATCCCGCTTTTCCCCTTCGTCTTCACCCTGTCCTGTTATGATAACTTTGTCATACCAGAAACCTTTTTAGGTGTTCTAGGAAAAAAATGTGACATAAAATTTCATGAGCGTGACAATCTGCTTCTACTCACTAACAGTTCACCATGAGGTGACACTCACACTGTGAATGAACCCACACTCACAGCTGTGTGGTCAAAGTTGCATTAGAAGTGAGGATATAAATAAATTTGCCGATTGTGTATCACGAACCAGCACGACACATCCATCACTAAAGATATTAAGCTATTAATGTAGCCTAGTGTTTGAAAAGCCATTTCCTTGATTGTTTATAAAGGTACTGTGCAAAAGTCCCAAACCCCTCCTCACTGCTTTATTTTTTGGCTTCTACAGAGCCAGACGTTGTTATAATTCTGGTCATGATGGTAATAAACTGGGTGTTGAGCAGTAGTTTCAAAAAGCCTTTCAAAGTTTCTCTTTGTTTGTTAAACCGACCTATGAATCATTTAAGCATAAAAAAGGCAACTATCTCAACGGATGAACCAGTGTTGTCCACATAAAACTGATATTGGGGTTATTACTAAAAAGAAAGTAAAGCATTACTCATTACTTGTCATTGTTCTTTAAAGTAATGCAGTGAGTATTTAAGTTACATAATTACTCATTGCACTCACAGTAGAATTTAATTTGTCGTTACTTGTTGAATGACTTTTGCATTACTCCGTATCATGACCACTTTCACATAATTACCAAGTATCCTAATGAAAATATGTACAATATAATTAGTGCATACATATGAACACAAAACTAACAACATGGAGCAAAAGTGAAAATTAGACCAAAGAGTCTCAAAAGCGATTGTAGTATAGAAGCAGGAACAGGTAGAAATGAATTTTACAATGTTTGGAGCCTAGCTACTCATCACTTGAAGATCATACTCTGGAAATGTCGACATGCACTCAGCCAATGACTCTGTGTTCTTTGCTAGCTTTGTGCTAGCATGCTGTCTGTGTGGATTGAAAGAGCTGGTATTGCCATAGCAGTATGACTTGGCTGTTTCTCTCTTGGATGCAGTTTGTACGTCACCATCATGATCTTGTACTGTTGTTCAATAAAGATGAATATAATGTCCATAGCTCCACTCCTCAAAGGTTTCCTCCACCCTGCTCCTGAAAATTTCTAATTATTTGGTGTAACGTGCACATAACAGACAACTTAGCAAAGAACCATCTTCTCTTTAGGCATTTTGTTATTAGCTGCATGACACAAAAACATTTTAAACTTGGGTGCCACATTTCAATCAGTTTGTTTATTAGCTGTTTATTCTCAGTTGCATTTTGTCAGTGCATTGCTGCCTTTCTTGGAAGGTAGCAATGCATCCATGTATCAGCACCTTATATCACCTGTATGGCATTATTCCATGCCTGGTAGTGGATGACTAGATGCAAGTGAATGTGAATCATCTTTAAACTAGTTTAAACTTTGCACAACGCTCCTGCTGCTGAAGAAAGACTTGTTTGGGTACTTGCCTGTCTATTGCTACAAGACTAATGATATCTGTTTTTAAACTCTGGCCTGCATAACTGTAAATTAAATAGCACAACCCCAGTTTTATTAGACTCACTAATGTCTATTTGATTGGTCAACTTTGAAGTGCTTTAATAAATACCTGTCTAATCCTCTGCCATCCAAAGTAACATTAGACCGAAACTTAAGATTTATAATACTACTGCAGTGACCTCAATACACTTATTAGCCCAGGCTGTCTTATACTTTATTTGGATGTGGTCTTGTTTCAGTCCCAATAACTTGTATTAATCTAAAATTCTAATCCTGACATCTTATTCTTTGAAATGATCCACTTTGATCTTCTTTCAAACTCATCCTGTGACATCATGGTCACATATGATATTGCAGCATAGCATATAACACGATCTGGACTGATATATTGCGTCATGACAGCATACATTTGCCTTTGATGATAAGGCTTTTGATAATGGTGATTGTTTGCCTAGCAGCAGGGAAGAGACCACCAAAATGAGGCTACCCCTCATTCTAATCACCTCATGTTTGGCACTGCACTTACTCAAGTCCTTAGCAGTACATCCATCAAGTTTGATGTGGATGGGACGAAGAGATGTCAAGCTAAGCTAAGAACACACATACACAGACAGACGTAAACTGATTTGTTAGTTAGACATTTTTCCCTTGTGAGTGTGCGTGGGTGGAGTTTTCAAGGTGATTTTAATATTTATTACTGCTTTCCTTTGATGCTTGGGAATGTCTCTTCCATCTTTTGTTATATCAGCTTCTTTTTGTGCTTATCTGTCCCTTATTCCCTGTCTACCATTTTCTTCTTATATCCCATCTCTGAAGCAGACTGGTATTTCTCTAGATTATTTTTTCTCTGCCTTTCCATTTGCTTTTGGAGCCTTACCCCTCTAACATTTATTGCTGTTTTTTTTCCTTATATCATTCCACTGGCACTACCCCCTAGTGCTGTCTCTCCATCCCTGTATATTACTTTCCACATACCCAATTCTTATTTATGATGATAAGTCAGTGAGGTTTATCAAATCATCTGCACTTGACTCACACATACAACAGAAACATAACATAATATTTAGTATGGAGAACTTCACTTTGGATGTGCAGAGCATACTATTGAAGGACATATTCAAAGTTCTGCTGAACTGAAAGATTTCAAAGTTCAAATTAAGGGGGAAACATTGAAGTGAACATAGAAAAGACAACAGATCCAAAATTATAGGTCAGAGAGCAAAGGTTGTGCTAATCCCTGAACCAGACAGTGAACACTGAAAGTAAAGGGAACTGTCAGGTTGACGGAGTCCTATTGACCCTGGTTAGTCTGTTGGATTTCACAAGCAGCTGACACATACCAGTGGATGAAGATTTCATTCAACTTTGAAGCAGTTTTCCAGTAATTCTGGCAAATCATGAGAGGACTCAGAAGGGAAAACCAGTGGTCTTCTCGCATGGGTGAGGTTTGATGCTGCTTGACTTTAGTCAGGCAGTGGAAGGAAGGCTTTGAGAATGTACTCAATCCCACTGACACATCCTCCGTAGAAGGAGCAGACTCTAGGGATGAGGGTGATGTCTCACCCATCAGGTGGTATTGAGGCAGTTAAACAACTCCTTAGCGGCAGGACTCCTGGGTGGATGACATTTGTCATGAGTGCCTTAAGGCTCTGGATGTTGTGGGGCTGTCTTGGTTTGGACACCTCTGGAACACTGAGCGATAGGTGCCTCCATGCCTCCAAATTGGCAGACTGACAGTGGTTCCCCTCTCTAACAATGGAGACTTTAAGGGGATTAAACTATTCGGAATCCCTAAGAAGGTCTACATCAGGGTGCTGGAGAGGAGACTCCATCTGGTAGTCCAACCTCAGAGTCACGAGGAAAAATGCTGTTTTTGTCCTGGTCGTGGTTGTAGACCTTTATCATCTCAAGGATATTTAAGGGTGAGTGGAAACACAACTATGTGCTTCATGGACTTGGGCAAGGTATTCAAGAATGTCTCTCTGAATTCTGTAGGAGGTGTTTCGGAAGTATCACCTCTGTGGATTCTGTACCAGTCGATCATATTGAACAAATGTCAAACTAGTCCTTTATTTTGTTTTTTAACTTCATCAGCTAATAGTATAGTCATAGCTATAGTCAATATTCAAACTGGATCTATAGATTGAACTGTGCGTAGCCTGGTGCAGTTGCAGGCTACCCAAGAAGCATTTTGGGTGCTGGGAAGGTGTTTATGTATTTCCGTTATGCGTCTTCAGATTAACTGCTGTCCGATCATCGCCACTACTGCTGTCAGCCGTGTTCAACCCTGCACTGGCTGCAAACAGACCTGACACACTGAAGCAGATAGGGAAAGAGAAAGGGGGGAGGCGGAATAATGGATAAGCCAGCACACTGACAAAGTGGTGATCCCTACAGCACTGAGTCTGTGTGCGCGTATGCGTGTCTTTGTGTGTATACATTTTTTTTTTTTTTCGTTTTTTGAATTCAAGTGGGTCGACAATCCGTTTTCTCCAGAGATGCATCAATCTAACACAAGGTTGCAGTGTCTTTCTTTGACAATCCCCTCCTTTTACTCCTCTCATCTCCTTTTTCCCCTTTCCTCTCATCACTACTCCCCATCAATCTGCTCATCACAACTGCCCCCTTTCTCTCCCCTTTCAGCCTACCCTCCTCCACCAATTCTCCCCTTCGTTTCTCTTCTCTATTCCCCTGAAATAGTCTCCTCACCAATTTTGTCCCCTCTGTTCCTGCTCTGTCCTCAATGGATGAATGGATCGGGTAGAAAGGATGGATGGATAGGACGGGTGATGGATGAATGGCTGGCTGGTTGGGTAGAGGAGTAAAGACAGAGAGAAATCGGACCCCAGGGACTGTAGATGGGTGTACCTGCTGATGGAAGCTTAAAAAGAACATGACACAGGAGAACTTTAAAAAGAAAAAACAGCCTTTCTCCACTCTGCCCGCTCATGTATTTCAGCCGTTTACAACCATGTCTCTCAATTTTTGTGTTTGAAAGATTTTGTAGTATATTTTTAGGAGTCAAACCTGTCAGCCAGCCAGGCAGTCCTGTAGCAAAACAATTTGATATATGCTTTGTGCTGTGCTGCAGCCATGACACAGCATTTGATAGAATAAATGGGCAAGCATATTAGCTGGGCTTCTTATTCTACCATTTTCATTTATTTTAACACTGTGCTTTTAAATGGTCTTGAAAGGCCTTTTGTGCAGATTAAGTAAGTTGCATCAAGCAGAATGTCTAATTTAACTTGCAAGCTGTCTAGAACACCATGGCTAAAGACATACTGTGGTTATGTTATACACATATTATAAGGTCACTGCTATTCTATTTAGTGACAATTTAATAGAGATAGTCAACGCAGATCTTTCTGAAGTATCTCAAAAAAGATATTCTGGAAGATTTTTTTGGGTATATATATTTTTTTACAGTTCCACACCACATGAAGCTATTCAATCTCCTCTCTTGTTAAATTAGCCATTACACTTCAGTCTTTTTCATGAGACGAGACAGTATTATTATAAAATGTTTACCTTCTATTTTTGGTATGCCAGATTCAACTTATGTAGCCATCAATCAAGCAGTTTCAAATTCCTCTCTCCTTTGAGAGAGCAATATTTTTTTTCAGATATCCGATCAACCCAGGCGTCTGTTGAGATTACGCTTCTTTGCCTTTATTGCCACAGTATGTTCACATATTACTCCAGCATATTTTGTAGTTCACCATCATTGGGTTTTCCCTTTCACTCTGCATACTTCAGGCAAAGAAGCCATGCAAATATATAACAGATGGTAACAAGCAGAATGCAGTCAAGTACAACGTGCTCAAATGAGCACTGCTTTTTCTCAATATGGCCTGGTAAAAAATGATTAAAAAGCTTAAGAAACTATTGCAGAATCAGATAGAAAACAATTTGCCAGAAATCGAAAACTTTGCTTCCTCAGTGCTACCCTTAAATGTAATTGGTTTTTGCAACTAATCTGGTATAGTACTGGATATTAAGTCAACATATATTTACTACAATAATCGCCTAAAATTGTCATTGCGATCAGGTTTGGCCTAGGTGCTGAATTGGTTAATCTGTAACCTTTATATAGAGCTATATTAGCCATTATACCTCGTTTCCAGTGTGTAGCTATGCTAAGCTAGCTTTAATAGCTCACTATAGCTTCCTTTTCACTTTACAGATATGCATAAGGATTGATGTTCTCATCTGCAAAAAACTGATTATATGTGTATGTCAAAATGTGAAGATTTGTTTTGTATATTAACATAGATAAATAACAAGTACCCTGTAAGATAGCTAACTATACTTCACTCACAGAGCCAATCTGAAACATCATCTGATGAAATGAATCAATTATTTAAATGGATGCAGGCCAAGGTGATGGCTCTGAAAGATCAGGGATGTCTGTGGTGTTCTTCACTGTCATTTGGGAAGAAAGCAACCTTGGCTCAGCAATCTGTCACGTTAGTCCACACCATCAGACTTCTTGCCATGAATTAAACTCCTGCAGACACACTATTAATTTGTTATCGAATTATATATTCAGAAGCTGTCTTAACACATGTGTGTGGCTAAACATGGAGATTAGCTGAAATCAGAGAACAGGTTCATAAATAAATTTCAAAGCTAGATCTTATTCGATCCATGGCGACTAACTATGAAGTTCCAAAGGTGGTGGTGCAAGGGGACCCTTCATTTTATTTTACTTTTGCAAATGCTCAAGGAAAGTGTTTGCTTCTGTGTTAGGTGTTTCCCTGTTTATTTGCTTTCTGCTTTATTTTGAAACCCACACATCTCTGGAGCTTTGTATGTACTTTTACGTGACTTGTCCTTTTTTGCTTTGTCTCCTTGTGCCTGATTGGTTTCAGCTGTATTCCTCGTGTGTTACCTCTCCCTTTATTATCTTGTGTATATACTGTCTGAGTCTCTCCTTATTCTTTGCTGTGTTGTCCACATTGCTGTGTGTCTCTTGTGTACCCAGAGATAGCTGCTATTTGGATTTCTTGGCCGTTGTGAAATTCTTTTGGTCTTTTTTTTATGTGAGCTTATGGTAATGCGTTTTAGTTTACTCCCCTGCATTCAGGTCTGCAAAACTTCAAGACACACAGTGGTTTAAGACAAAGTCTGTTTGTATCATGTGTGGCCTACAAACTCACTGATGTAGCTGATTGTCCCATCAAAACTCTTAATTTCTTACATTTAGTGTCTTTCAGGTCATCTAGGCTTCATTATTTTCCCAACAGATCTATGCTTCTCTGCTATGCCACACATATATCTAGATGGATATAAAGGTTGACTGAAAATGTAAATAAAGAATGGAAATGGAGATACGTGGTGTTATCCAAAGCTCGGCTCTAAAACTCAATAATTAAAATGCTATATTTGTTATTAAGGAATGTCAAATTTTTCTTTTACTTGAGTGACAATAATACAAGATCAATACATTAATGCACTTTGTCTTCTCAGTGTGGAGTAACTCATTCTGTATCCAACCAGATAGACACACACAGCGAGCATCCCACAGTTAGGCTTGTCCAGGTGTCCCACTGAGTCAAGGCCTCAGCATGTATATTTTATGGTAACTCTAGGATGCGTGAGTGTGTGGGGGCAGACCGACATCAGGGTTAGATTGTCTAAACTGTGTAAAGTGGTGTCAGTGTCCACATGGAGTTGTGGAAAACATGTCCTAAGCAACATCCATGTTTGTACCATGGAGACAGTTGCTGGGTTGTGGGTCTGTATGTACTGAAAACAATGACAGTCATTTTCTGCAAGCTCAAGTCTGGTTTGACTGTGGATCACTGCTTTGGTCATTAACAGTCAAAGTCACTTCTCTCTCAGTTTTTTCTTAGTCAACTTTGTTCTTAATGGGGACTGTTTTTTCTCTGCCACTCTTGGCAACCTGTACCTGCTTATTGTGACTGCCAAATTTAGATGGACTGCATTTGAATAGTAAATAAAGGAGTTATTGATTGAAACGCCCCGAGTTTAAATAAAGACGTGCTTGATGATGATAAAACTGAAAGGATTTAAACTTTTCTCTCTTTTTTTTCTGTGACTACCTGTGATATTGTCTGAATTTTAAAGTTTTAAGTCTTTTTTATGAGCTCCGCACCTTGAATGCTTCACCCCAATTCCCCTTGCACAGTTCTCAGTGGAGCTTTTCATCAGCTTGACAGGAAGCTGGCATTAGATGGATTTATTCACTTGCTCGTGCACAAAGTCATTCCAGTGATTATATATTTCTTTACAAGAAACTTTGAAAGATGAGAGCAAAAGTGTATCCTTAAAGAAGATTCTGTGAGCACTTGTAGGAAGACAAGTACATATCAATGAGAGAATAAAAATACACAGGTAAAGTTTTGAAGGTGAACATGAGTAGATACTTGCAGGATATGATATGAGCGCCTGTATGCTTGAGAACGCTAACTGTCTCGTGAGCCACTTTAATGGGTGTGAAAATATGCCTGTGACCTTTTGAAATAAAGAGCAGAGAATTTGAATTTCTGTGAATGTGACTCTTCATCAGTGAAACAGAGGATTGCTTTAATGCATTATTTAATTTGGAAACTGGTAACAGAGTGGCAACAAAATTCATTCCATCTTTGTGCAAACACTTGGAAGAATTTGCTTTAATCAATATTTATTTTGGAAGAATTCACTGCACTTGAGAGAAACTTTAAATTAGCACGACCTTAAAAGATTTCGCTCATTTCATCTGGGGAAATCTCATCATGTTCATCTGCCACTTTAACTTACAACCCAGGCTGTTTACTGTTTCATACTGTTTAATTTTTATTATTTGAGGGGGAAATTAGGCTGACAGGTAGAAAGGAGGAGGCAAATTAGAGTAGACAGGGAAGAGGAGAGACGGTGGGTAGAGAGAGACTGAGAAACTGAGGTGCTCCGTGGAGAACAAATGGCTGGTTAGTAATATATGAGGGGCATCAGCTTACACTGAAGGATAAAAAGGCAGTGAGGCAGGGGATACACATCTGTCATCTGCTGTTCGCACACACACATGCACACCCTCATGCACACCCTCATGCACCAGCTGGGAGAGTGTGATGTAACTAGTGACTATTGTTCCATGGCTCAATCCTCTTTCTCGGTTGCTAACCTGAAATCCACCCTTAGAAAAAAGCTTCAGAGGGGTAAAAGGCATGGACATCGTGGCCCGTCGCCTTCTCGACAACAACGGCAAAATCGGAAAATGCTTAAACTTTGTGAAACTCTAAATTATGTGTAAGAGCAGTTGTATTGGACTAGGTCACTTACTCTTTGAGTGTCCAGATAATTATACTGGCCATTGCTGCACAAGTGACTTGCAATCAAAACACATACAGTTTATGAATATGTCTAGACACATCATTTGGTTTGAGGGAGAAAATATTTTCTGAGTTAACTAGTAAAACATTCAAAGCCTGCCTGGAAGCCATGACACAGCTTGACATCCAGGGAAATATGTGTATTTTTCAAGAAATGAACAGGACTGTGGATGATGTAGGCATAAAAAATATTTGGGTTACAGAGGATTATTCTTCTGTGTCAAAGTCTTTTGCTTTAAATATCTAGCTATCTAACCCATAAAAGTAATATTATACACTATTACTTGTGTGCAGTAAAGGAAGATTTTTTTCATTTCCCATGAAATTTTGAAAAAAATGGGAAAATAAAGCAGCAATTGTGTTTTATCAATATGGTATAGAGAGATGATGAATTTAAATTTAACTAACATATGAACCCAGAACAACTTCATTGTATCTTAAGATTGAGTTTCATACCACTTTTATACCATTTTCTTTGAAGTTGATGAATTGAAAGTCCACAAATTTAATGTAGTAATTTTGGCTCAGGAGAAAGAGAGATTTATGTATCTCACAGAGTTTAAGTGTGTGCATGACAGTTACAAACCACTAAGTCAGAGCAACCTATATCTTGCAGAAGCAACCTACTGATTTGGAAAATGACAAGCTGGCTCTGGTATTTGATAAGGCTGTTTCACTTTACACACTGTGCTCTGAAACCCATGTTTTCTGTGGCGTCATGCAGTAATTGTTTTTCACTGAGTTGAGCAGTGAGCATTTACATATGCTTTGACCGCTTCTTTAAGTGCAAAAAAACACAAGCATTGTGCTGTATTGCTAGTGATGTATAAATGGCTTTACCTTCCTAAGGAGTAAAAATGAATAAATAAAGCTTTTTTTGAAACTTTACTATTTCAATATACTAAACTCTAGAGTGATGTCACTTCCAGCACCGACATCCTCCTCCTGAGACAAATGGAATGCGGCAACAGTACATCTGAAGACCATTAGCAGACTCAAAAAATTGTGTAAATTTATGTTGAGTTAGCCACACACCATAAAATATGAGCCATTTGCTCAACCTACCAGTCTGCGTAGGGTGTACTGCTTTCTATATTGAAGAACACATAGATGGTAGTGGTAGTTGGATGAGACAGCTTGAGAGTCAGTACCACAACAGTAACCATCTACTGGTACTAAACTAGCTAGGCTAACTTGATATTAGCATTCCAATGCTAGTGATTAGCAATCATTTCACTGTAACCGCAAATGGTAATAAATGTAATTGTGAATACTGAAACTTGTGTTTCTGCTCTGTTTCAGCTAACATGTTCTCTTTCTTTTTCTGAATGTTTGCGAGGTAGTGCATAATTATTTACTGGTTTTGTTCTGGGGCTCTGTGGAAATACCAGAGATAGGTGGTGATGCTAACATTTCACCTTTGTCTTTAATCTGCCATTAGCAAAGCAAAAAAAAAAAAAGAAGAGCAACAGTTATTTACTATGCCAACTTATTTAAAGCACACATGAAAGAGATTGAGAAAGAAAAGTGATTGAGTATTTCGATCTTTAAATATTCTTTCATTTTATGTTCATCTTTTCATTTCAAAGTCATCTCAGTTTGCAACGTTTTTCCTTCACCTCTTCCACAGGATTTAGTCAGCTTAATATAAAAATGAGTTAAACACATTATTGTAACATCATCTAAACTGAACATTTGCTACATACTTTTTTAATTAAAACATAAGTGGCGGCACATGTGTGCGCTATGTGTTAGTGCTGCTCCAATATAATAGTACAAGTTAATCCAATGTATTCAGTTTCAGTTACTTTAGAAAGGAAATAAAGTTAGAATATTAGGTTTACCATGCTAAATTTATTTAATTTCAGCATTTCAATTTTTAGTTTACCTTAATACCCTGCTGTAGGTAGTCTGCTGACACGGAACATGATTGATTATTAATTTCTTAATTGTGCCATGCAGTGTGGCTGTCTGAGAGCATCTGTGTTGTTGTGTTTTTGCATTCATTTATTAAGGTTTAATATGTTTCTGTTTCCTAAAGCTATTGAGACTTTGAGATTATCACCTGTACCATGACCAGATTCCGTTTTTGAGGAACTATAGAGTAAGACAGTTTGAGTAGGCCTCAATCTATTAAGTAGGTCTTGAATAGATTTTTTCTTGAGTGAGTGATGTGGTTGGATTTTTACAGTATGGACAAAGAAAACGTTCATGACAAACTGGAAATCTGATATTTTTAGCAGAAAGATGCGCTAATATGAACTATTTGTGTTAACAGGCAAATAGTTCCCATTTGGGAGCTTCATTCTACATGAAAATACAACACACCACATCACCGACTTCTGATATAATCTCTGATGTCACACAGTTGTAATGCTTTATCCTGGAGAGGTAGAGCAAGAGGGTACAAGAGAGAGAAAGTGTGATCATTGTTCCATGAAGTCTATTTTCTAGGTGAGCAGATATCCATCTTCCACCCTTCCTCTGAGACTTTCCCAACCATCCTCGAGAGCTGTACAGTAATATCAGCTTGTCAGGTGAATGTGGGTGTTCTTTTTTTTTTTTCACTGTATTTCACAAGAACAGGGAAATAGATGAAAGAGAATGTTTGAATGTCAGTGCTCTTTTCCCTCTGAATGAGACAGTTTTTAGCTTCTGGCCAGTTTTGAAATAATTTCTTCTCGTAGTAATACAGTAAATTGTGGGTGATGGTTCTGAGAGATGTTGGAAAAGCTCAGAAAGATTGGCAGAAATTGGCTATCATCTTCAAATCTTTGAACCTGCTTACTGCATTTCATGTTTGACGCCCTTGTCTTTACCTTTTGTCTTTGTTCTGATAGTTAATTCTGATCTTAAGTGAAAATTTTCTCCTAATTTCTCTTTCTTCTTCTCCTCTGTTCACTGCTACCTTTCTTTTCCCCTCTCTCTCCTTCCTGGTGCGGTGGGGCTGGCTCTTGATGCAGACTGGCAATATGAGGGTGAGAACATTCCTCCTTTTTCTTTCTCTGTTAACTGTGTGTTCAGTCACTGTGCTAGTTTATTAACCCCTGCCAACCTTACAGAGATGGTTATAGTGGGCTACGTCTGTCAGTCTCTGTACTCAGTGGCGTGTCTAGAAAATTTTTGTTGGGGGGGCCAGGTAGGGGCACAGATTTGGAGAAGGGTGGCAGATGTAATTGGCAGATAATGTTTAAAAAAAAATTCTACCAACCATTAACCATAATTCAATAAGCCTATAAACCTAATAACCGAATGCGCTTTTAACTCTTATTAGAATGAGATTTTAACCACTACGGTGCAAAGTTTTTAGATACTGCATTGATAAAGTACAAGAGATACAATCAGTGCTTTGTCAGTGTTTACTCAGCATTCAAGGACAGCAATATTTGCATAGTATTTTTACTGACATATAGTGCACATATGTTTTGGGCAAAAACATTTTTTAATATTAAAATACGAACATTTGTAACAAACAATTGACAAATTAGCCAATTCCAATGTAAAACGTTATCTGCCTGTTAAAAAAAGAAGATAATCTTCTCACAAACTGCTGTTTGATTTTGAAACAGGAAAAAAGTGGGGAAACAACTGAAAAGACTAACATTTGAATAAAACCTGAAAGCAAGTAAATACTTTCTATGCTGCCTTATGGTAAACTTTGGTAATATTGATAAAGAACAACACTGGCTGATGATGAAATACAGTCAGCTGGCATGGTGACACTGCCAGTATTAACCTGCAGGGCTGGACCGGGACAAAAAATTGGGCATTGTGACTACAGACCGGCCCACCAGGTATTAAAGCCATAAAGCCTTTGAATGAAAACAAACGCTGTTGTGACAGTGATGTACAGTCTTATTGGTATATGTATGATTTCTATACATTTTATGTCAGATAAAAACTTTGGTTGTAAGATTTAGATAATTATTTAATAAAAGCGAGATATTTTAAATGAGAATAAGAAAGAAAAGTATTTCTTTGTGCCCCCCTTTCCCTGTTAATGCCCTACCTGCCCCCTGGCTAAAATTTCCTAGATCCACCCCTGCACAGTTACCAGCTGTCAGCTACCTAAAAAAGGATCCTGGGGTTATTTGTCTCTCAGAAACAGTTCATAACTTCCCTTCAACTCATTCATGTCACCTAAAAGGTAAACCTGTTTCTCCATCACAGCTCTGATGATTCAGTAAGGACATCTCCTGGTTTCATCTTCATGTTTCCCTCTCACCACGTATACAAACCAACATCATGACCAGCAGCTTTACAGCTGTGGCTCCAGCAAACATCAGCTGATACTAGAAATTAATATTAAATAAATTCTGATAACAGCTGATCAAGCTTAAACGTGCTGCTGTTGTTTAGCGCGACATCTGCTGGTTTCCTCTTTCTGGCGCAAAGTGGGCGATAAATAAATGAGAGAGAAAAGCCGATCAGCTGATCATTGATCAGTTTCATGATTGAAGTAGCAACAGCAGAGGCAGGGGGAGAGAATGAGAGAAGAAGAGGCAGCTGTGCAGCGTAACGACAGAATAACTCCAGCTTTGTGTCTTTTTCCATTCTAGCTAAAGTTCGGGACAAACTGCATCTCTTCTCAGCTCAATACGAAACGTGTAATATTTTCTCTGAATGAGGGACCATCCCATTTTTTTAAGGAGCCGTTGGCAACTCTACTAACTAACCTTATGAATAAAATAAAGTTCACTATCAGTAATATCATAGCACCCACCCACCTAAAAACTCCATCAAGCTGGCTAGAACGCAGTACGAGTTATTTCAACTGACGGTAAAAAGTCAGCACAACGAAAATAAACTGCACCTAAACTTAGTTTATATCTGACCCAGATAGACTGCAGGTCATAACTTCTTACCTGAAGTTCAGTTCACCTGACACTCGGACTGGTGGCTGCCTCGGGGCTCTCCTCCTGCCTCCCCTTCCCTCATCCACCTGCTGGCCTCTGTGGAAGCCCCACCATAGCCACCACCAAACAACTGAGTTATTTTTACACATCGACCTGCATCTGGCCAATCCACCACCTCTCATTGTTCATGCCATTACAAAAAAAAATAAAAAATAAGTCACTGGGCATATGCCCGGTATGCCCGATGGCCAGTCCAGCTATGTTAACCTGCAACCAAATCTGCAGCTCCACACAGCAATGTTACGACTTAGATTATATCTTAGAACTCATAACTCTTATGTTAGCTGCCCTCAGTAGCATACTGTCTGATATATTCGACGGCTGCATTAATTCTTTAAGTGTTATTTTTTCCTTGGGATTCTAATTTCACCGAAGTTTACTAAACTCAACAAACGTAATATTACTTACCAGGACATTTATTCTGTCCTCATTTTCTTTCACCGAAAAATTGTTTCCTGCAGTGCCGTCTTTCGTGCTTGGCTCGGATATCTGAGCTTCACCGTGAAAACATAATCGTACATTTGATATTTGATTGAATTTTGTTGTTTTACCTTTGGGGTGGCACCTGGGGTGGCCAGTCTGGTTGGGGGGGTGGCCTGTGCCCCCCCAGGCCACCCCGCTGGACACGCCATTGTCTGTACTGTCAGTTCTTGCCTTCCTTACTCCACCTCACCTTATTTATACACCTTTCATTCCCGCGATATAATTCGACTGGCCTACAGAATCATTTCCTCTCTCTGTAAAAAGAAAAATGAGGTCATAAGCAACAGTTTATGTCTGCCAAGCTTTCCTTTTCAATCTCTGTGGAGTTGCCCTCAGACCTTTTCTTACACATGGTACTGCAACCCTGTAAAAAGAAAAGAAAAAAGATCTGTCCTCTAAGTACTACATAGTGCTTAGAGGACCATTTAAAATGAAATTGAATAATGAAACTCAATATTCAGTAGTGTATTAATGGTACCTTTTCATGTTTCTTTTTTCTCTGTTTTTCTATCCAGAATGCAAACTTTCCCGCTCGGGTCCTCCTGCTACCATAGTTGCCATCGATGAAGAAAGCCCCAACGGTAAAGTATTATTTTCTTTCTTGCTTAATGCTTCACAGGGAGATTTTAAAAATGGTCTAAACTCAAGATGTGATGGGCGACCACTGCAGTATGATTACCACCTTTTAGCGTATGTTAGACAAACACTATTTGAAAATCTTGACCTTTAAAAGACGCTGATTGGAATAGCATGTGGTGTGCCCTCATTAAAATATTCTGTGCCAACTGGGTCATAGTTGAAGCCTCATCTTATTTGAACTAATGAACGGTTCAAACTGCCATTGTGTTTTTCTATATGTGCTGTTTCGATCTGGTCACAGTAACTTCTTGGCGTTTTTACTAGTTGCCTGGCAACTTGGAAGTGATAACAAGATCTTGGTTTTGAGGTGAAATGTGTTAATTATTAAGGTTTGAAGTTCCTTGCTGGTCGATTTCATTACCTTTGTTTGACTGTCTCCAGACAAAGCTTCACATTAAACCGACAGCTAAGGAAGAGGTGCGTTTCAGTTGATTCAAGCTATATTAAGGTTTAGGAAAATCGTGTGTTTACAGGCTGGATTATGATGACTTTGTCAGTATTTTTAGAGTTTATAACTAATTGTGTTTCCGGTTATGTGGATATCTCTTCTCTTCTCTTCTCTTCTGTGTGTTTTTGTCTCCAGCTCAAATTATTTAAGGGCTTTATGGCTCATTAGTGGACCCTGGTTCAACATCTGTGCCATTTAGACCAAAGGGATGTAAACAAACACGCATTCCTAGAGTCTGCTTATGTTGGTATATCTAGCATCATGAATTTTTGTGTAGTACAGAGCAGATTATGTGTTGAGGGACCACACATTTCAATGGATTAATTTATTCCCTGCTTAAGTCAAGTAGATGAAAGCAGATGCATTTGCAAATAAAGGTAAATTATGGATAGACAAGTTGATCTGTATTGTTAAATTGCTCTCGTATCTCCAGCCTTTAGATTACTGCTTGCGGGAGGATGTTTGCTATGTCTGGTTTTTCACAAAGTTTTAAAGTGTGAGACCTGATTATAGTAATCCTAACTGACGTGAACAGAGATTAGCATAGCAGAACCAAACACAGAGGAGAGCAATGTTTTCCATAAACCCAGCTGGCATCGCTATCTTTTAATGGCTTAATGCATCACACAAAGCTACCTATCCTTTTATTTTCCTGGTGCTTTTGGTAATCAGCCTGGAACTGTGTTAATTTCATGTAGGGCTTTCAATTAACACTTATATCTTTTACTAGTGAAACGTCACTAATGTTCTTTTTATTTTTGTTGTTGTTTAAAGATAAAAATTAGTTTTAATCTGAGAAAACATTTAATCATAAAATCATAAATGCTATAAATCACCAATCAAACAAGTGTGCTGTTATTTAAAAAAAAAAAGATTTTAGTGGAACATCTACACAGTACTAAAGAGATCCATTTTCAGCAAAAATCACTTTCGTGAAAATTGTTACCTAATACATGTTCATTATGTTGAAAGGTTGATTGACCACAGGAAAAACAGTTTTTCCAATTATATTAGCATAAGTGAAGGCTGCTCTGCTGATTAAAGAAGAAAATAAATTAGGCTAGAGAAAATTGAAAAACTTGTGAGTCCAAAAACAGTGAATATTACTAATCAGACAAAGAAAAAGATAACGTGGGAACCACACGCAAGAGCAAGAAGACGAGTACAGAGCCTTTAGTTTGAGAAAACTACGCCTCACTGGTCCTCTGCTGCCAACTTCATTAAATGCACAAAACACCGGGCTCAGTGTCAACAGAGAATAGGGGACTCCAGGGTGTTGGTCTTTGGTCTGAGAAAGAGAGACTGGTTGATAAAATGAAAAGATAAGTAGATAACTCGACATTGAAATTCAAGCTTGGATTTGTCAGGTGAGTAAACACTAGCAGTTTCATCACATCAGAAGTTAAAAGCACAATATTGAGCATTATTATTGTGTATGACTAGTTTTCAGTTTTATTTACACATTTTCATTCTGGTTTCATTCAAGCAGCTGGTGGAATCCAGATGTTAACATCTGCATTTCTTTTTCTGTGAGGCGCCTCGCAACCTTGTTGCAGCTTTTCTCGATTGCTCTGCTGTCCCTGTTTAAATCTCAGAACTCATCAGAGACAGTTTGTACTTTTGTCAGTCAGAACTACAGATTTATCAGCTTCACTGCATTAGTGTTTTCAATCAAATCACTTCAGACCTTTTTTCAGATATGTATGAAAGAGCCCGATAAGTCACACACTGTCAGTAGCAGCACTGAAGCTGTCCTTCCAAAAGCAAATATAAACCACACATTGTAAGAAAAGTTGAAATAAATAGAAACACATGAGGGTTTTTTTTATATTTGAATGTGATTTCTTTGTCTTTTTTGGACAGTAGTTTGTAAAGCTTTGAGGTGGTTCTGTGAGAAAATCCCAACCAACCGCAGTGTCCGAAATACTCAAACCAGCACATACTGTATATCACCAGCAACCGTGCCACATGTAAAGTAACTTAAACACCTTTATTCCCTGTTCTGATGCTCAGTTTGAACCTCAGCAGCTCCTCTTTACCATGTCTTCATTCCTAAATGTGTTGAGTTGCTACCATGTGATTGGCTGATTAGATATTTGCATTAAGGAGCAGTTGAACATGCGTGCCTAATAAAGTAGTGTGGTTTTACTGTACTATACAGTAGCGTCGTGTGAGTAATGTTCTCGGTTCTTATGAGGTTTGTTTTCTGACAGAAAAGATAACACAACATGATATGTGTTGAGATTTCACATATCATGTTGCTTTTCTCAGTTTCAGCATTTCTATCATGTAAAATTCACTTAAATCCCTCACATTTTATTTTTGGGTCTGAACACTTCTGAACATTTACTAAAAAAAAATAAATGTGTTGAACATTAGATACAATCACCCTGAAAAGCTTTAGTGTTGATAGTTGGGGGGGGGGGGGGATGTTTGTTAGGGACAGTAACCAATTACCAAACGAATCCTACCCTTTAATATTTTTTTTTAAGATTTCACACAATGTCTCTTAACTACTAAATAGTTTGTTTGAATTAAATATATCATAGGTAATAGCTTGGCCACATTGTTTAACATTGTGTGATTCATTTGTCGGTGCAGTAATTGTGTACATATTGAATATCCAAGTGTGTGCCTGTTTAAGCCGTAATCTTCCTAATGGGGCTGGTGAAGAATAATTTAGCCTTGGAATCGTTTGTATGCATTGTGGCTTGTATTGCTCTACAACTGTGAAATAGTGTTACAGATTTAATAGAGGTTGTAGCTTTAGGGTGATTATCTCGGATTGGTGTTAGCAAACGGGAGAGAGTCGAAGAAAGACAAGAGAAAAGAGAGGGAGACTAACAAGTTGGAAAATGTTTGCTCAATTTTTGCATTTAATAGTATCTAATCAGCTTTGCTTACTGCTATTTCTAATATTAATGTAAATATACTGAGGTTTGTTAATCTAGCTTGCACTGATAATAACGTAGCTCCAAGCTAAATAAAACCGTTATTAGTCTGCACTTTGAGAAAAAGCTAAGGGTCCACCAAAGTTGCTAGACATTATAGTTATGCCTGTAGGTTTTTGGAAAGAGGCACATCAGGATGTGATTAAAGTACAGACAAAAGTATTGGATTAACTGTTTAGTAGTTACCGCTGTTTTAACAGTCTCCAATTTTCATTTTAAATAAAAGATTGTTTTTAATAGTTGATGAAAATCCTTTGCAGTCAATGACTGCCTGAAGTCTTGAACCCAAAGACATCACCAAATGCTGTGTTTACTTCCTTGAGATACTCTGCTAGGCCTTTACTATAGCCCCCTGTCGTTGCTGCTCATGTGTGCATCTCTTCTCTCTGCCTTCAGTTTTGTCCTCAGTAACTAAAAAGCATGCACATGCACAACAATGCACAGTTGTGTTGAACTCCAGTAACCAACTTGGTTATTGAAGAATATACCATTCATTTGCCTGGAGAAGATTATATGTTGCTTTTATATGTGCTTTGGGTCATTATCATTGAAAATCAAACGGAAGTGGCTGAGTGTGAGCAGAGTACCGCCCTATACACTTCAGAATTCATCCTGCAACTTCAGTCAGCAGCCACATCGTCAAACACCTGTGACCACTTTAGCCACCCTTTAAGTTTTCCCTTTCCCTGATTCAATTTTTTTTAACATCCTGTCCAACATGTCTGCTATAACCTTCCTCTGGACATGTCTAAACTACATTAGTCTTGTCACTCTTATATTGTCTCCACACTGCTCAAACTGAGCTGTCCTTCTCTAATCCCTTCTCGTCACTCCTAACACGAATCTTATCATCTTCAACTCTGTCACCTCCAGCTTGGCTTACTGTCTTTTTGTCACTGCCACCGTCTCCTAACCATACATCATAGCAGGCCCTAGTGCCATTTTGTAAAGTTTCCCTTCACTCTTGCTGCTATCCTTCTGTCACAAAACACCTGACACTTGTCTCCACCCACTACACCCTGCCCGCACTCTTTTCGTCACCTTTCTTGTGCTGGCCCCAGGTGTTTAAACTTGTCTACCTTTCACCTACCACCTTACATCTTTACCATTTCATCTGCTTTCCTCATATTCACACACATGCCTTCTGTCTTGCTTCTGCTGACTTTCATTCCTCTTCTCTACAGAGCATACCTCCACCTCTCCAGACTCTCTTCCACCTGCTCCCTACTCTCACTATAGATCACAATATTATTTACAAATATCACAGCCCACGGAGACTCCTGGACAAATTGACCTCATCTGTCAATTTGTCCATCAACAATGCAAACATGAAGGGGCTCAGAACCAATTAATGATTTAATCCCCCCCCACCTTGAACCCAATCTCAATCAATCAATCAAGGCTTTATTCGCCACATGCAGGTTGCCCTGCAGTGAAATGTGTCCTTCGCCCTGCTTCCAGCCAACCCATGTGGCCTTGCATAGAATGGGAAACTTCTCCGTGATGTAATCCAATGTACGCTCAGAGGTCTTATTCTGAGTATTCACGGCAGCCGTAAGCTTCTCCAAGATCTTAACCATGCTGCACTCAGTCAGCCCATTCTGAGAAGTCGCGCCTACTACTTCATTCATGTCCTGCACCACCCTCGCATGCTTTTCTGCATATCCTTGGTAGCTTTGATTTCAAGCTCTAGTCAGCTGATGAAAATCCTTGTCTCCTTCCTTAGTGCCTAGCCTCATGTACTACAAGCTTTTTCCTTTGCCACCTCTCTCTTTGCAGTATAGCTAACCTCCCAATACTCCTGTCTACTCTCTTCATCTCCTTGACTATCCCACTTTTTTAAATTAACTGCTTCCTTTGAATAACTTCCCAGTACTTCCCCATTCCACCACAGATCTCCTCGTCTTCTTTCCTCTGTCCAGAGGATATGAAGACAGTCTCTTAGCAGTTTTTCTCACAACTGCAGCTATACACTTCCATTCATATTGTAACTCTTCCCTGTGCCACCGAGAGCCCATCTTAAGTCTTCCCTGAACTCTGCAACATTCTTCGACCTTATCCTCCACCATCTAATCCTTGCCTCTGCCTTCACTCAGTTCCTCTTCTTGATTTGCAAACTACCATTCAATTCTCCCCTGACACCACTTTGCAGTTTCCTATCTCTCCTTCCCACAAGATATAGTCCTCCTGTGTGCAGCTTCTCCCACTCTTATGTCACCTTATGTTCCTCCCTCTTTTTGAAGTATACATTAACCACAGTCATTTTTGCAAAACTCATCACTATCTTTCCTTTCTGCATTTCTCTCCTTAACCTACCCAAGACCTCCTCGTCACCTCTGTTCCCTTCACATGCATGTCCACTCAAGTCTGTTCCTTCATCCAACTTACTCCAGAATTCCTTTCTCTTCTGACATCCACATTGGAGGCTATACAACATCACCACATTCAACATAACCACTTCCTAAAATCTGTTCACCTCCACAACACGACTCACGCACTCTTCCTTCAAGATTACTTCCATTTCATTACGTTTCCTTCCTACTGTAGAAAAGTTTGAATCCATCTTTCATGCTCCTAGCCTTAACTCCCTTCCAGCTGGTGTCCTGCACACACAACACATCTAGTTTCTTTCCTATCAGCCAGCTCTAACCCTTAACTAGTTACAGTCTCTACATTTAAATTCCCTATACTCTCATCTCTACATTTATACCTTTTTATTCTTTCTCGTACCCTCTGAATACTCCTTCCAAATCTCCTCTTCCTCTGTCTTCACCTTTATGCAATTCTTCCCATTTATCCAGGCTTGGGACCAGCACTAGGAGTACACTGGCTTCTGGCCCCCTTGGGACTGGGTTTAGCCCAACCCTGGATTAAGGTTATCACTCAAAAAATTGTCATTGTTGCATTTGATGTAATTCAATATGGAAATACCAGCAAAGGCCCACATTGTACCTCTTTTTCTGATAAACTACCTTTTTAATTATTTATTTATTGTATTTTATTTTTCTTACTTTTGGTACAGATGATGTGAAAAGACCTTGACTCGTTGTGTGAATGCAAAATTTTAACTTCCCTTCTCACACACCAAACAAAATGGACAGAATTCAGAATGCTGCTATGTTGAAAGAATGCTTTGTTTCAAAGAAGATTCATCTGTGAAAAGTGTCTCTCATCTCTGTACTTTTCTTCCTTTTATCACTTTGGAGGGACCACTTCAGCCTTTTTCAAAACAGATTAGAGCGGTCAAACAGATGTCACGAGTACTAAACGCTACATAGCAGAAACCATTATTTTGCACGCGATAACGTTGTAAATTATAGGAAGTCAAACTACTATAAAACCTCAGTAAGAGAGTCAAAACAACTTTTGATGCTTTTAGAAATTATATTGTTCTCTAATATGTCTTTTCTATGTGTCTGCCATCGAACTATCTCAACTTAAATGGTAGATAAAGCGAATTTACCTTGGCCAGCCAACACTCATTACTTCTTTCGTCCTTCCTATCCAGTGCTATTTGTCTTGAGTCTCTTCCCACCCACTAAGCGCTCAAGAAGGAGATAGATGTGATGATTACTTTTCAGCCCATGGTTCATACCTGGATGACACACTAGCAGTGCAGCCACATTCAGTTAAGCTAATGTCCTGTAAAATATTCTATTAATGCACTGCCACTATGCTCATTTTCTCTCTATTTACTCCTAATATTCTCTTTATTCTTTATTTATATCACCCTCTCGTTCAACCCAATCTTTCTTCTCTTCTGCTGTCTTTCTCATTTCCTTTTTCTCTAAATGTTCTTTGTGTTTCTTTTTTTTCAGGCAATTCCCTCCTTCGTGCACACCCACACACACCGGCGGCTTCATATGGTTCTGCCCGTGTGCTTTAACACGTGGGTCAATTTAATCAGATGCTGCTGTGTGCTGTTTTCAGTCTACTATAAAGTGAGGTCACTGTGAAAAGAGTCCATTTGCATTAGATGGTCTGTGGTATCAAATTAGACACAGTTATACAAGGTATAGGCACTATTTCTATCAGGCTTCTTCGCCTGTCTTGGTGAGGGTTTTTTTTTCTTAATTTTTCCTAGAAAGAAGCAGAAAAACCAGCAGAGAGATAGGCAGACGATGGTAAGGAATGAAAGCCCCCTAATGAATTCCATTTTCTATCCCATTTCTTATATAAAGAAACCAATTTCATTAAAGTTCCTCGTTTATATAAAATCAGCAAATCACAGCAAAGCATTTGACATGGTTTCCATGGTAGCACAGAAGGCCATGACCCAATTTTATGTCTGGCAGATCAGATATGAGATCGCTCAGTGCGCGTGTGTTTATGTTGTTGTGTGTGCAGACGGGTGTGTGCACACAGACGAGAAGTTTTCCAGCGAGCAAACACAATCCTGCTTGCTTCTCAACTTTCTAGGGTTCTCTTACACACATGAACACACACACAGTAGTTTGTAGGTGTAGAAGTTTTTGTAGTTTTTTATTCCTTTTTTTGTTTTTATCCATTTTGTCTCTTTTGTGTGGTGCATTGGTCAACATATGTTTGGGTTTTATGTAATTTTGTCTTATAAAGTTGAGTTGCGTTGAGCACAGATGAACACAGATGTAATTGTTTACAAACAAAAGCACTTGTTTCTCAAATCTGATAGGCCAGATCAGGTTGGGTTCTCCTTTATACCCTTGGGTGCTTAAGGCAGCAACAAAATTTAGATTGTTGTTTCTGTTACAAAGGTTTTGCTTTTCATTTTATTTTTTTGTACCAACCTGGAGTTACAGAGATCTCCCCTAGTCTGGCTTCTCCCCTTGTACTGTACCTGGCTGACCCATGTGACCCTAGGCCCCCGCCAGCATAGCTCTCAGGCTGATTGAACAACACACAAGGGTTGCGATCCTATATGTATGAAAAAATGATGCAACAACAGGGATTTTTATTTCAGATAAGGTACAGGTAGGAGTGGAGACTCATCGCTGTTTATGTTTCCTGTTGGAAATCAAGCTTGGCTGCGGTTGTTCTGCAGCAGGGAATAGTATTTTCTTTTGATATGTTTGGAAGGAATGGATGTGATGTTAGCAACAGTAGACAGTTGTTTCCAGCCTGGGCACAGTTTGCATAAATATTCTTGTCCATTTGTGCAATAAAAGTGAAAATAATATCTGTACTTCTCAAATGTTAGAGCACTCCATGAGAAAAGGAAATCAGCTGATTGACAAGTCCAAATAAATGTGGCACATTTATTTTTCAATCCTCCCAGCTTGCATTCTTGAATATCAATATTATAGTTTAATTAGTACAGAAAACAATAAGTTAACCCCATGATTCAATAACTCATAGATCCACTTTCAGTAGCAATAACTTGAAGCATAATTTTCTATAAGATTTTCTCAGTCTTTTCAGTGTTTTGGAGCCACGTTGACTAGACTATAGCAGCACCTTGATCTTTTTCTTTTATAGATTTGCTGCTGTGCTCTGGATTATTATCCTGTTGTCTGATCTAATTTAGGTCAAGCTGTAAGACGGATGGCACACTTCACTCTACGATTATTTCGCGTACAAAGGAGTTCATGGTTGATAACTCCAAGGTGCAAAGGTCCCGTGGCTTAAAAACAAGCGTAAATGATCATCTGTCCACCGCTGTGTTTAACAGTTGGTATGAAGTGTTTGTGCTGATATTTGGCATTTTAATTGTTGTGTGTTATTGTCCAATATCTCCATTTTGGTCCCATCTGTTGAAAGAATGTTGTTCCTGAACTCTTGTGGTTTGTTCAGATACAACTTTGCAAACCTAAGCAACGTCACCATGTTTCTCTTAGAGATATGTCACCTTCTCCTGGTAATCATTCCAAACAAGACATATTTGTTCTTTTTTTTTCTTTTTTCTTTTGTTGTTATTGTGATACCATGAACATTTAACATGCTAACCAAGGCCTATAGAGCGTGAGCTGTAGCTCTTTGTTTTTCTGAAGTTTTTCTGAGAGTAGCATGGTTTGACCTTGAAGTGAATTTGCCGGAACGTCAACTGCGGGAAAGATTGTGGCATTGTGATAATGCACACCTGAATGCTCCAGATCAGCAGACTGTAAAAACTTCTACTTTTATAGAGGTGGTGACATTTGCTCAATTAATCAAGTGCATTTGATTAACAGCACCTGGCTACTATTTACCCTCTTAATTCCTGTGGAAGTGGTAAAGGTGCACTTAGTCTTTCATAGATCTATTTATGGTCATGTGAAAACTTTCTTTGTCATATGACTGAAATTATAAAGTGATTGCTAAATTTAGTAGAGCAATTAAATTTGTTACTGCAATACAGAAATATATAAAGTGATTACGGAAGTGACTTACTTTAGGTTGCATTACAAGCCGCTGTTGCCCTTGTGAACAACGGCATGAGCCTAATGAGGCGTAACTTGCTGTGCACCACTCAGTTTTCGTAACTTCACATATGCGGTCCGGTTGGAGACATGAGTGTAAAAGAAGGTCAATCTTTAGCATCATTTCAGTAATATATCAGTGCAGGAGCTCAGAGAGTCCCAGATTACAGAGATGAAGGTGCTGCAACAGCTTGAAAGGATAAGTTGTTTAGAGAAAAACTAAAAAAGTAAACACAAGAAAAAAAGCAAACTGCAATCCTTTAATCCTTGCTACCTGTTTCTTCTAGTCGTCAATCAGTGCTCACACAGAATAATTTTTTTCTAAACTGTGGCCCCTATTTATTCAGTGCAGTGATACTCAAGTGCCAATGTAAATTGTCACATGATCGTGATGACTTTGCAGTTGGCAGCAACCAATGCACTAACCACAAACAAGGTTTAAGAGGAAAAGGATGTAGAGGAAGGAGAGAAGGGTGAGAAAGAATAAGAACAAGCCCAGTCATTTCCGTCATTCCAGAATTGCAAGACAGCCACATAAGGGGGTGAAAGGACTGGCATCACATGATTTGCTGTAGCGTGTAATGGTGAATACTTTTTCTTCTGTACATATGGGGGAAAAAAACAATGCTTGGTTTTGAGCACAAATAAGCCTTTTTTAAGCAGCTGCTACTGTTGCTGACAGTTTACTGCTCAGACAAAAGGATGGGAGGCTTCGAGAAAACCACAGTGATCTTCAGGTTTAGCCCTTCGTTTCAGTGTTATGGAGGTGGTTCATAGAGAGGGTTATCTTAGCCTCCTGAGCAATCAATTTGAAGACACTCTAAAGTTTTTTTATCTTTCTCTAATGAGCTGCAAAGAAAACTTTAGATCCCCAGGCAACTTTAACTGCATTTTTTTCCTGTTGGCCACAAGCAATTATAAAGCAATTTTTACAAGGCTTAGGTGCCTGAAAATAGCACCTAAGCCTTGTACTTGTTGACCTTATATTAAAGTTACAGGCAAACTTAGTGTTTTTAGGTCTTTTTTAACAAGCAAAGTAGTCTGTTCATTTAATAGAACATGAAATGGTAATGATATGTTAGTACCTGTTGGCCAAAAGATTTTAAATGCTCACACACATATATTGTTTTCTTTTTTTAAATACCGTACTTTGTTTTCTACCACACATGCTCACACCCACTACTCTTTTGGCTAGTTGCAGCTGTGTTGCTGTACAGTTTGTCCATTCTGTTTTTCATCCCTTCATATTTTTCTAACATAATACTTCGATCATCTTGGTAAAATATACTGTTCTACTGCCAGAAGACCTGTCAGTGTTTGTGGCTGACCTTTCTCATGTGAGCACACTCCTTGGGTTTACTTTTCGAGCTAATAACCACCTTCATGTAACTGCTCAGCATGATTTCCTGTTGTATAGGTGAGTTGGACTTGGTTCGTAGCGCAGAGCCCTGGTCGTTATGTACCATCATCTGTTGAAAGGGCAGATGCCAAGTGAGATGTGTTATTAGTCTGGTAATGGGTCACTGTACAAATGGAGTCAAGCAAGCAGCAAGCAGCAACATTAGCAGCTGCTTAAAAAAGACTTATTTGTGCTCAAAACCAAGCATTGTGATTCATTTTTTTACGTAGTTGTTTTTTTCCACTTTTATTTATTTATTTTTTAATTTTTTGCCTCCTCTCTGTTTAAATATTTCCCATAAACTAAAACAGGTCCTTTATGGTTAACGACATGAGAACATCAGCAAATATAACAAGGAGCACATTAGACCAACGCTCAAGTTATTCATCAGCTGTTCACCACTAATACAAACATCCCTGTTTGATTTTCATTGACAGTTTCACCCACAAACAACAAATAACGGCACATTTTGTGACATTTCCAAGTTTATCATTTCTCATGTAATGTGCCTTCTCAGACCTCATGGCTTAATTTTTGTTTTTGCAGATAATATGCCCAGCTTAAATTTCTACAGCTCACTGATACCATTTAAATGGTCTTTTCTTCCTGTTCGTACTGTATTTCTCTCTTTGTTTTTGCTTTACAGTAGTTGTCTAATTCCCAAATTACTTCACCACCCACCGATGATTGTATTAAATTAATCGAGTTTATTTCATTTTTTGCCATTTGTCTTATTAAAATGTTTACTTTTTAAAAATATTTCGATGTTTTTCTTTAATTAATTCCAGGCTGAGAAAAGCAATTAAATCATTAAAACATTTGTTGTTTTCTTGTTTCTTCCTGAAGTCTGTCTGTTATGTTTTGCGTTCGCAGACATTCTTCAGTATTCCAGGTATAGTTATAGCAGAAGGAAGCAGAGTAGCCCCACTAAATGCCTTTTCCCCCCCTCATGTCGCTCTCTTCCTCTCTGGCTCTATGTTATTCTCCACGTAATTGCCCTTGACTTTGTCTACATCCGGCATATAATTTCCAGGTATATATTTAATTGAGAACATGAAGAAAAACTGAGGGTTCCGTCTGAATTGTTCCTGCTTCCTTTTCATTTATTAATCATTTTGGACCAAACGGTTTCTCTGTCTGTTTCTGTTTAACTCCAGAGGTAATTGAATTCTACTTTTTACATCCTGAAGCTCTGGACGCTGCGTCTGTCTCTCGAGCCAAAGGATTATTAAACCTGCTTTTATTTTATTTCAGGAACATTGTTGGTTGACAACATGCACATCAACGGTGTGGCTGAAGGTCCGGATCGAACCATCTCTCTATCCCTGAGGGACAACAACGATCGCTGGGTCATTCTTGACCCTTCCAAACAAGCCCTTTACCTAAACAGCACGGGACGGGTTCTGGACAGAGATGTAAGATTTATTCTAGCTTTTCTTCAGTTGCGTTCACTCATTGTGCTGTATGCCAAACTAAAAGTAAAATTGCTGCTTCAGCAAATGCAGTTTTTGCTCCTAGTTTTTCTTTATTTCGATTGACCCCAGGAGACATAAACAATGGAAGTACATTTACATTTCTACAGCTCTTATATATTTATTTTTATGTTTTTTTACTTTAGCCATCATGTGCTGTTGTGAGAAATTTAGCAGGTTTTAGCTCTTTTTGCCTCTGAGTAAACATTCATCATCCTGTTCTAAAGTAATCCAGCGCTTGTTTATGACTGTGTGATTTGGCACAAAAAGTAAATACAATACACAAAGTCTTTGTGTAGTCTTTTTTTGTAACATCTTTTTTTCCCTCAAGATAAATATACTTGATTTAAAATTGCACATTTAACATTTTAAGAACCTCTTTCTCCTCCTGTGTTTCCTCTTTTCCAGCCCCCCTCGTACATTCACTCCATCGTGGTTCAGGTTCAGTGTACCAATGAGCTGATAGGCACTGTGATTTTACACGAGGTCCGCATCGTTGTTCGAGACCGCAACGACAACGTGCCCCGTTTCCAGCAGCCGAGATACTACATCGCCGTGAATGAGGTAAAAACCCAGTCGCACACAAAAACGTGCGCCATCTCTGTCTGTGAAGTAAAGCTAAGTCAAAAGAAAGAAATAAAGCAATAAAGCCATTCATTAAACCGACCTGCACAGCTGCTGCTGTTGTGAAAGTATTAATCAAAGTCATCGATTTGAGTTTGAGAGCCGAGTGTGTTTGTAGGGGGGCTGCAGCTCACTCATACATGAATACAACATATCAAGTGTACTGTACACTAAGCCTTTCCACTGCTGCTCTTTCAGTCATGCCCTTTTATATATTCTATAGAGAAAATGCAGCAGTGCACATTGTCTGGCTTTTTGTGTGCGTTTTTGCTGTCGTACCAAAGTTGAAGGGCAAGGTAGTGAACAGTAATGAAAAAAAATCTCAGTTCTTGGGCAGCTATATGAGCGATCTATATCTGTTATTCTGGGGTTTCCAAAATAATCTTTATGATGCCAATCCCACAGTTAGTTTGTTCTCCAGAGTCTGTAGAAGCAAAAATATAACTAGAGGAGGTTCAAACTTAAGCTGGACAAGGATACATGTAGCCGGCTGCCAGCACAGACCTAGCAGTCCCGGTAGAATATCTCATTATACAGTCTTCCACAGCCTGTCCAACTCAATCTGTCTTCTCAGTCTCTCCCTTTCTTTCTCTTGGCCTCTCCTCTGTTTTTGCAGAACACCTCTCCCTCCCTCCCTGGCTCTCACACATATACACACTCACATCGCCCCTCACCACTCCCACCTCTTCATTATGTCACCTTTTCTCAACCTTTCCCACCTTTTCGTTGCCACACTATATAAATTTCTGGTTGTCGTGATTCTTGTTCCCACCCCATCACCTCCTACGCATTTCCACTTCCTCATTACTCCTACTATAATAGTTTCCTCCATTCACTACCAGGGTTCACAATACAATTAAGAAGCTGCACTGTAAAAAAAAATATGATCCCTGTGGAAGGCCAAGGTAAATTTATTCTATTTTGCGGTAGTAAGTTAAAAAATGAAAACATTAATTCAGATGTAGGTAGTAATTTAAAAGTAGTAGCACATTTATTGGGATCTGAGTGGAAGTGGGCTCATTAGGTGGACAACTATTTTCTAATTCACTTCTATTGGCCCCAGAACTCAGACAAAAGCAGTAAATTTGAAATCAAAAGGTGTTCATCCACTTTCATCTGAAATCTTATAATCTAGTCTTCTTCTTTGCTGTCTATTTCTAAGAAATACTGACTACAAGCAAGCGAGTCAGACTTATAAGACAGACAGAGGATATATGGTTATTTATAAGGATGTCTAGGACACAATTTATGAGTTCAGTGAGTATTTTTTCTGAGTACAAGGTGATCACTGTGGCTGATTTCATGAGCTGGCACCGGTGCTTGAGTCTGGAGTTGCTTCATTACAGCTGTATCCAGAAGTGGCAAAGTGACAGCATGAGACATTCTGAAGACCATTGTGAGATCAGTGGGAGGCAAAGATAACCCTGTTGAGGGAAATGATGTAACAAATCATTGGTGCAACAGCTAAATTAAAGTTAATCGCGGATGCTTCCAGTGCTGTCTGGAGATTAAACTTCTGCTTTGACACGTAATCACAGATCCCTTGGCACATGGATCGAAAAATATAGCACAGCGATACATATATTGGCAAAGTTTGTCTCTTCTATGCACGGTGGCAAGTGTGCCTCTTCCACCCTAAAAATTTCTCTCAGAAAAATGAAATCAAAATGAATGGCGTTCTTTTTGAATGCCTTATCTGTTCTCTGTATGAAAGCAAGCTATCTTTTTCTGACTGTGACATTGAATTTAAAGGAAAATACTGGCTCACAGATCAGTGAGTTTTTGTAAACAACTGCAACAACAAGCTATTTTACAGTATTGTACAAAAATCTTTAGCTGCCACTCGTTATTTAAATATTTTGGTGGGAAAATGGGAAGTACATGTAGTTATTTACTGAAACATGCAAACATGCAGTGCATAAGTACACAGTATATGAGGACGATGAGTTTAAAGGAGCTTTAAGGTGAATATTTAGTATGAACACCTTTATTCTTCAACAAGTCTGAACTCGATTAGAGAAGCTTTTTTGTCATTTCTTAGTCTTAGTCCTCAGGAATAGTTCTCCGGGCATCTTGAGGGACATTCAGAGCTCTTCTTTGGATGTTGGCTGCCTTTTGTCCTGTTCTCTGTCAAGATGATCCACACTGCTGCAATAATGTTGTTGTCCGAGCATCTCTCAGGTCCTGTGTCAGGTCTTTTTTTCCCCCCGTTTCTGTATTTTCCTATTTCTCAAGGACATGACTTTCAGATGCTGCTTATCTGCATGACTTTTTTAAGCCTGTCACGTCTTCTTTTGTCCTCCATTAGTCCAGTTTGCTCAGTCTTTTTTAAGGACACTGCACACCATGTGAAGATACCACCATGACAAGTTTTAAACAATTTGGGAATCCTGTTGGTGGTGAAAAATCCTATTTTATGTTTGTCAAACTGTTTCTCTTTGGCAATTTTTCAAGCCTGATTTGACCCTGATTTGACATATGGCAATGTCATGCCATATACTTACTATATAAAATATATTAAGTTTTGATAATGTAATATATTACTCAGATGGATGTTTAGTAAATAAGATTCTCCATGATGCTGCTCTCCCATGTTTAAGGGGATTTGTCCAGCCTTGCTCTCAGTAAATGAGCATAAACAAGGCACCAGTTTGCGCAGTCAGCTTTGTCCTATAAATCAATTAAAACTTGTATTATGCTTAAAAACAATTTGAACACTGGTGCAAGTTAATGTAGTTTCTCTCTGGATTTGAAACAACGGATTTTGACTGTGAGTCTTGTGAGCATCAGTTTGTGATTTTTAGTTTATGATAACTTTTTCTTTTTTTGTGTAATTATTGATTAACATTTTGATTTGTGTGGCTTTCCCTTTGCTACCATACGTGCAGGTATTTGAGTTTGTGTATGTGTCTCTTCTGATAGACTTGAACTGGATCTCACTGTGTTTTAACCGATCCAGGGACTGCAGATGGAAATGAGCTCGTACCTAAATGTGCTACAAAGCATATTTTCTCTTTTTGTTCATCTAAATTGAAATAAACAAACAAACAAACAAACAAACAAACAGCACAGTGTTGGTTGTTGCACTAAAGGTGTATAGAGAAAAATATTAAAACTCTCTTTTTCTGTTGTGTTTTCAGCTGACTCCAGTTGGAACGACTATCTTTTCTGGTTTCTCAGGAAACAATGGAGCAACAGACATTGATGACGGTCCCAATGGACAGATAGAGTACACCATCCAGTACAATCCGAGAGACCCGGTAGGTCATCCACTTGCCCACTGATCTCTGTCAACATGGTGTAGCATGGGTATATATTCACTAGAGACCAAGCAGCAAAGCTGCATAAGCAGTTTTAGTGCTTCTGCCTCTTTATTCTTCCTCTTTCTTCTCTTTGACAATAGAGTATAAAGCAGTACTGATTTAAATTTTGATTGAGATCACAGTTGAGCACTGTTTACTTTTTCTTCTTGCCAAAACTGATCTTAGAAATCATATTTTTTAACAATCTGCTCCAGTTTCTAAAAACAAGTTACAAATTGGTTTCCTAATGCACACCAGCAAAATTAAGCAAAAGACAACCAACATCCAGAAAGGAGCACTTACAATTCCCTAATACATCGTTATATAAAATATACATTATAGCAACATTAATGTAATAAACAATAAAAAAAATATTAGAAATTTTCTTTTGATTCTCAAAAACAGTATAGCCTATAACATTAGATTCTCCTTATGCTTTACTTTCATCTCAGCCATAATTAATGTTAAAGGCTGTTTGGAGTAAATGACTTTTCACTGTCTCAGGGTTTAACTGAGCTACCTGAGTTCAGTAGCAGACTGACGAAAGGCATTTACTGTTCAAAGATTAGTGATTATTGCTAAAGACTGCACAATTAATCTTCTTCATGAAGTCAGATGTAGCACCATTTTTTATCTCTTTAAATGTTCACATCAGTGTTAATTTTGACACCAACTTTGTTTTAAGGAGTCTTTTGACTAAAACATCATTTAGTTTTAGTTATAATTTAGTCATCTAAATTCTTTTATTTTTAGTCTAGTCTACTTTTATTCGAAGTTGATTTAATTGACCAAAAGGTTTTGTGTAAAAGTTTCTCTGTGCCAGTGAGAGCTGCTAAATGTGTCAGTAGAGGATGTCAACTCATCTCCTCCTTGTGTGTTGACATTTTGTTACGTTTTCATGAGAAACAGGGAGCTCATACCTAGGGCTGGGCGATATATGGAATCATGAGTTTGTCCACGTAAGATGGTTAAAATGGCTTTATCGTAACCATTGAGTATAAATTGACATGTAAATATTGAGCAGTCGCCATGAGTTTTCCTTTTATCCTACGCACTGCGAATGCATCATTAACTCCACCATCCCAGAAAATTTTCTACCTGACACAATGCTGAGCATGCGTGTTTATCTACTACCAGTAAAATATGGCGACAGGAGGAGTTTCGGGCAAGCGAGACTCGCTGGATTTCACATGGAACTTGCAGAACAAGATGCAGTAATTTGAGTAATTTGCAAAATATGCCGCAAAATTCCACCAGCTGAAATGTGCAAAATTAAGAGTGTTTTAAACTCTGCATTAATTATTTTACAATTTTTATATGTTATAAGCACAAAAGAGCACCTTTTTAATTTGAATTGTTTTATTTTGTGTCGTCAATTCTTGCTTCGTGTACTTTTTTGTTGCTATTATCTTTTTTTTGTTGAAGGCCTAGTGTTGACCACAGGAAGAGACTTACTGTGACAGTAACCTCTGTGTCAACTGATGGTTAAAATGGTTTAAATAAAACATTTCAATTCATTCAGATTTTTTTGTTGTTGTTGTTTTCAAAATGGAAAAAATAATGAATAGTAAATTTGGATTTAAACATTTGGTGATATATTGTGTATTATGATATAGCCCCCCAAAAAATATCACAATATCAGATTTTCCTCAAATCTCCCAGCCCTACTCCTACCCTGTTTGTTTTAGACAGATCAAATTGTAGTGCACTTAGTGCACAAGAAGATTCTTCTGATTGGATGACTTCTGAATGCATCCTGCCTCACTATAAAACTTAATTAATTCTGATTTGAACTTGTCTCTCCATAATATTGTCATCTCGTTTTTGTCCTTACGCATTTATTTAATTGTCTTGTTTTCATCAGAAAAAAGGTCTTTGACACAAACTAGTCAAAGAAATTAACACTTGTTCACATTAAGCTTTAGTAGAAACACTGAGATGTTATCTGTGCAGTTGAGAAATGTCGATGCTGAATCTCAGCTCCTTTGAATAAATTCTTTATTTCTGTTTTTTGTTTTAGCAAATTGTTGTCAGTACTGTGTCTTCTTCTGGTTTATTTTTCTTTGAATGTCACCTATTTTATAACCATACTAGTCTTTATTTATTTTTTTCATCATAATAATTTTAATGAATTATTTTAAATATAGATTGCATGAATTATTATTTTTTTAAGTTTGTATCATGTCAAGAAATCTAAAATATATTTATACTGAAATTGCACAGTCAGGTTTATTGCTTAAACCAAACAAGTGTAATGCATGCCTTGTCAAAACTGTATTGAAAGAGAAAGAGTGAATGGCCGACCCTGGCTGCGACTCACTCTTGATGTGTGTAATGTATCTGTTTGTCTTTCAGACAGCTAACAGAACCTTTGACATCCCGCTGACACTGTTTGGCTCTGTAGTTCTCAGAGAAAGACTCAACTATGAGGATATAACAAGATACCTAGTCATCATACAAGCTAATGTAAGTTTTTTTCAACATTTCTATTTGTGTATTATTATGTCGCACTGTGTTAGGTTGGTTGTTTTAATCATATATTAAGTTAAAGCTCTTGAAGGGAACACCTTTCATGTGGACCTGTCATAAAGAATGGCTGAAGAAAATCAGCCATCTCTCATGGGTAGGAGTGTAGACTGCTGCCTGGAGTGTTGTTTTATGTAAATTTGTATTATCATGGCAACATTAATGTTATGCAGCTTTTCTCACTATTTCTGTATTGTTGTGTGAGCCTTAAGGGATCTCTTAGAGCACCCCTAATTATCACTAATGTCTCTGTTAGCCTAATTGTTTTCCTTTTATTTCTGAGCTCTGTGTATGTTTTATTTATAAAGGTGGCTTATAGTGATTTTCACTCAATAAGCAAAGCACAGTTATGGAAAATTGTAGTTGAAGTTTGAAGGATGCTAAGCTGAAGCATGATAGAAAATTGTTTGTGTTGCTGATGGTGCCAAAAAAGTTTTTTTTTATTGTGTCAAGAAAACCTTGCGTTCAAAAGAGGTTCTCAAGAAAGTATTCTGCAAAATATTCATATGTCTCAAGGCCCTGAAAGCACTATGGAGAGTCAGCAGTACACTGTAAAATAATGTGTTTCTGGCTGCTTAACAGGGTGACATATCTGTTTGTCTGAATACAGTATTAAGAGTGTTTTGAGTAGCTTTGAAATTACTGTATATAAATTCCTAACAAAAGTTTAAGCTTAACTGAACCCATACAACCACAAAATAGAAAAGAAAAAAAATCCCTGGGAACATGGCTGACCATTTAAGCTGTACATATATTGCAGATAAAGTATATACACCTTGTGTGAAAACCTGTGGTCCGGTACGAAACGACTCACGGACTGGTACCAGTCCATGGCCCGCGGATTAGGGACCGCTGTTTTAGAGTCTGTGGTTTCAGTCTTTATGTTAAACTTGCTAACTGTGTCCACGTCATAGACTGTCCTCCTAGCTTATTCTCTGAGTCTGAAAACTGATTTGTCTTAAAACTGCATTATTGTTAATGGCCTCTAGTAGTAAAAAGACTTCAGGTTGTAAAGAAGTCTGTAGAAAGATGAGCCTCAGCTCTTTTGATCTGTAAACACTTTCCTGATGACTTCATGGCCTCAATTCCTTGAACTGTGAAATGAAACCTCGGTTTCAGTTCACGTTAAATAACACATGAAGTTCGTTTTGCAAAGTATGTTCGTTATTAGAGTCACAATAGACAATTATCCAGGGGTATAGTCAAGACTCGTCATTAGCCGATGACTGCACAGTGCTCTCAGTTTTAATTTTAGATCCATCTCTCTCTCGTCTTGTCCAGTTTCAAAACAGCAAAATATTGTTGGCAGAATTGCTTATCATGAGTCACTGCGTGATGTCACAGCTTCTCGTCAAGCATAGCTTACAGTAATGAAGCCAGCAGGGGAAAACTCCTCTGTGAACTTGATGGAAATCTACTATTTTTTTATGATTTTTTTCAGTCTTTAAACTATGTATAATCAGAGTTAAATTATTTCATATTTGTGTTATCTGATTTCTCTTTTTAGATGGTATCGTCAATCTTGCTCATTAAAGATGTTTCAGAAACTTTTTTTCTTTTTTTAGTTTTGAGGAGATCATTTCTTGGCAGAGGCCCCGGTTTCTTTCTTTTACTGTTGAGTAATTGGGAATATAATAAAATGTATTGCAATGATTTGATGTGATTAAGTAATATTAAAATGGGAACTTTGAGGAAACTTAATTAAGGGTTTATACCTGATATCTTGATTGTCTAGTGCTTAAGTTGTGCTACTTAGAAGAGTTTAATGGCAAAAAGCAGCTTTATCTGAACAGGATTTGAGAGTGCTCCCTCATATGCATACATAAAATGTGAAGCTGATGGAAATCTAGATGACTCACACATTGAATAGCAGATAATATCTCGTGGGTTTCTTCCTGTAAGTAAGATGTGGTGATCACACCAACTGCTGAGTAGTTGAGGAGTTTAGTTAGTAGCCTTATTTGGCTATTTCTTGCGTTTTATCATTTTTTTTTCAACTGGACTGCAGATGAAAAGTAGATGTAAATATTAGAATTTAAATTGTAGAGAATAAAGATAATAAATGACCTAAGTAGACGGAAATGTTTGTGAGAATGCTTACTATCAGTCTCTCAGTAAGACTGTGTTTTTTGGGATTTACTTATTTTTATTTTTTTATGAGGGTTTCACTGAAACCCAGCTTAGGGTTTACTGGCGTTCTTTTGAGTTACAAGTCATGTGAACACATCTATTATTCAATTTGTGTGTACCAAGGTCATACATTCTAGTGTTTCTTGTTTCAAAAGCTTCAAACCTTTCCACAATAGTAACATTCTCACTGAAAAGTAATTCTAAGATTCAGTTTTTGTCTTTGAGTTCAATGTCATCAACCACCATGTGAATTGGTCAATTGAAAAGAATGTATTTATTTAAACACCTCTTACATATATCCTTCTATTTTTAAATTAATACCTATATGATAATTATATTACCTGCAGAATATTTCCGAGTTCTAGAGTTTTAAACTACATTATTTAATTAACTTTTACCAAAAAAAATCTAAATTTATGTGACTCCTCAGAGAGACATAAACAAAACGAAATCAACCTGTAATTCCAACACATGTGGGAGTTTTTGACTTTGTACAGAATACCAAATTCTGTTGTATCAATGTCATTTAGTTAGAAAATAATCAAAGCAAAATCTTCAAAACATTTTCACTGTAATTAACTGTAATCCCATAATAACCAGAAAGCATGTCATGAAATGCAGCAATGCTGTTTCATTTTTATGCAATCTTACAAAAAAAGGGAAAGGTGGGTTAGCAGTGCTACAACTTAGTCCAGCCAGTGGACCAATAAACAATTTTATTCATGCTATCAAAATATGAATAAAAAGTTTGGTTTTCAGGATTTTATTGATATGATTTTTTCTACTACTACTACTCGGGTATCTTGAAAGGCGCTATACAACTTTAAGTTAATATTATTATTATTAACTGTTATTATTTTCTCTTCTTACTTTTACATGGGTGAGACCAAATGTTGGAACTTAATTTATCCTTAGCATATATTTGCATTTAAGAAATGAGAAAACAGGCTTCTTTTTTTCTAATAAAAATGTTAATGCCTTGCAAGGCTGAAACACCTGACAGATGTTGAACATCATTTCCTGTGTATAGTTTTGAATATTTTCAGTGAATCATACAGGAGCAGATGGGAGTGCATGCTATACTTCCATATTTGTTATTCTACTTTACTGGAATTTATGTAATATGTTGCTGAATGTGTATTTTTGTGAAATTTTGGTCACCAAAGAGATTCATGAAATACAGGGTGGGCCATTTATATGGATACACCGTAATAACATGGGAATGGTTGGTGATATTAAAGTCCTGTTTGTGGCACATTAGTATATGTGAGGGGTCAAACTCCTCAAGATGGGTGGTGACCATGGTGGCCATTTAGAAGTCGGCCATCTTGGATACAACTTTTGCTTTTCCAATAGGAAGAGGGAAATGTGACACATCAAACGTATTGGTAATGTCACAAGAAAAACAATGGTGTGCTTGGTTTCAACGTAACTTTATTCTTTCATGAGTTATTTACAAGTTTCTAACCACTTATAAAATGTGTTCAATGTGCTGCCCATTGTGTTGGATTGTCAATGCAACCCTCTTCTCCCACTCTTCACACACTGATAGCAACACCACAGGAGAAATGCCAGCACAGGCATCCAGTATCCGTAGTTTCAGGTGCTGCACATCTCGTATCTTCACACCATAGACAATTGCCTTCAGATGACTCCAAAGATAAAAGTCTAAGGGGGTCACATCGGGAGACCTTGGAGGCCATTCAACTGGCCCACGACGACCAATCCACTTTCCAAGAAACTGTTCATCTAGGAATGCTCGGACCTGGCACCCATAATGTGGTGGTATATATACCACACCAAACCATCATTGGATCCGTCCAATGTAGGTTAGTGTCAGACCAATAGCGGTGGTTTTGTTTGTTAACTTCACCATTCACATAAAAGTTTGCCTCATCACTGAACAAAATCTTCTGTGTGAACTGAGGGTCCTGTTCCAATTTTTGTTTTGCCCATTCTGCAAATTCTGTGCGCCGATCTGGGTCATCCTCATTGAGATGCTGCAGTAGCTGGAGTTTGTAAGGGTGCCATTTGTGAGTAGCTAATATCCGCCGAAGGGATGTTCGACTAATGCCACTCTCCAGTGACATGCGGCGAGTGCTACGCTGTGGGCTCTTGCTGAATGAAGCTAGGACAGCCACTGATGTTTCTTCATTAGTGACAGTTTTCTTGCATCCACATTTTGGCAAATCCAACACTGAACCAGTTTCACGAAACTTAGCAAGCAGTTTGCTGACTGCAGCATGGGAGATGGGTGGTCTCGTAGGGTGTCTTGCATTGAAATCTGTTGCAATGACCCGGTTACTGCGTTCACCAGATATCAACACAATTTCGATCTGCTCCTCACGTGTTCACCTCTTCGACATGTCAATGGCTGTGAATGTTGCAGCTTTTAGGCAGGGATGACTCCGAGAGTTGCTTTCTCACTGCATATGCTTTATTTCACAATCAGATCGATAACAAAAACATACAGCAGCTCCTCTCCAACTCCTAGCCCTTCGCTGCGGTGGAAAAAGAACGACTCCCATCACCTTCAAGGAACATAAGTACAAAAGAGTTTTCCTGATACACCAATGGGGCGTTCAATGTCATCTTGTAAATATGAGTACTCTGGCAGAATAACAGTTCAAATGAAAAATACACCAGAACAAACAAGCAAACAAAAAAAGAAGTGTGGGGTACCTTTGAACCAATGAACAAAGTATAACAATTTATACTTTTTAACATAACCTGACCCCGTCAATATGTGATATGTCTCACATGAACAAAGAGAAACTTGTAAATAACTCATGAAAGAATAAAGTTACATTGAAACCAAGCACACCATTGTTTTTCTTGTGACATTACCAATAAGTTTGATGTGTCACATTTCCCTCTTCCTATTGAAAAAACAAAAGTTGTATCCAAGATGGCCGACTTCTAAATGACCACCATGGTCACCACCCATCTTGAGGAGTTTGCCCCCTCACATATACTAATGTGCCACAAACAGGACTTTAATATCACCAACCATTCCCATGTTATTACGGTGTATCCATATAAATGGCCCATCCTGTAGATTACAGTATGGTGTATACACTTGCTACATGAACATGAATGCTATGCATTAGATATAGAATATATCAGATAAAAACCAGCCTTTCTGTATTATTACATGTTTTTCTTGATCATATCCTGATCGCTTTTCATTCAAGACACAAAGATAAATGTAGCCACATAATTATGCATTATCACCAAAAAAATCTGTCTGTCTGTCTAGGATCGAGCCCCTAATCCAAGAGACCGTCGAACAGCCACCACCACACTAACTGTGGATGTACTGGACGGTGATGATTTGGGTCCAATGTTTCTACCATGTACGCTTGTGGGAAACACCCGTGATTGTAGTCCCATCACGTATAAGGCTAATGTGCTTGAGCTGACCGAGCCGGTAAGTTTGTGTTTGTTCTGTACTTTGTTGTATTTGTGTGTACTGTGTGTACTTAGCTTTAAATTTTTGTAGCAATGTCCATTTGTGGATCACTTACTGTCTTCGGTGGACAATGATAACATGTATACACTCGCCGCCACTTTATTAAGTACACTGGTTCAGCTACTCAGCCAATCATATGGCAGTAACTCAATGCATTTAGGCATATAGACATTGTCAAGACAACCTGGTCAAGTTTGAACAGCAGCAGAATGGGGAAGACAGAGCATTGTTGATGCCAGTCGGGCTAGTCTTAGTATTTCAGAAACTGCTAATCTCCTGGGATTTTTCTGAATTACCATTTCTTGATTTAGGTAATATCATACAGAGTTACTTCAGTTACAACCTTTTAGTTCCCTAATTTCCAGTAAAATGAAACTCTGTTGGCAGATTGCAGATGGTTTAGAAACTTAGGGGAAACTGCAATTATTAACCACAGGGTATATTGATAGACTGTGTCACTATGGATATCTTCACTTTCTTGTCTTCGAGCTTTCAAATCAAGGTCTAATGCCAATTCAAGCCAAATGTATTTACTCACTTTGGCATTTAAAATGTAGCTCGTTTTGCTGCAAACTACAGACTATGTAATTAGAATAGGGGCTAAATTTTTCTGTACGCTCCAAAAAAAACATGCAATTTCATTCTGTATGTTAACTCCTGCAGAACCCATTGTAAGTTTTTCATAAGGAATTAGAGCCATTTGAAAAGGAACCCTGATATTTTAATAATAAGACCTTGTCAAGCAATGTCTGCTGGGAGTTACAATTTGCATAAAAAAAGGATTTTACTGTGTCTATACAAATGACTAATGAGCATCATTGTATACAGGGAATGTCTTGGTTTTGTATTTTTGAAATACAAGTAGGTATTTTTTTTCCTTCGATTATGGCAAAATTGTATGGCGGATGAAACTGCTATCCTAAAATATGTCATGTGTGGCCATCAAAGAGTTCTTGACAGTCAAAGTTTGTCTTTTATAGATCCGGCTGTTACTCTCTTTTGTATGAACAAGTGTTTCAGGGCAGATTCTGCAACACTGTAGCCCATATTTATGCTTACACAGCTGTATGTACTTTTGCATTTGTATCTGTGGCATTTAGCTGATGCTATTTTCTGGAGAAACTCACAGTACAACTTTGTAAACAAGGGGGGAAAAAGTTGCTTTAGGCAAAATCTTCAGCTATGACAAGTCAGCAGTGCATTCATCCCTTACAACACATATACACACACCTGCACACACCCTTGATGGTGACAAGCTAGCAGTGCGTTCATGCCTTAATGCCCCCCATTCACCGACACACACGTACATAAATCCAGTACCACAGCCGTGGACCGGACACCGTCTTCTTCATCTCTCTATTTTACACTGAGATAGTTGTCGCATGCACACACATGTGCTGACTCTGCTCCAGACAGGCTGAAGGAACTACTTCTCTGCCTCAAGATTTCTCTTTTCACCTCTCTCTCTCTCAGACACACACAGACACACACACACACTCTCTCTCTCTCTTTCCAGCCAGAGGAGACAGTCTTGGCTGGGAGGAAAAACAGGAGTAAATCAACTTTACAGCTTGTGGTTTTCAGAAGGAGTAAGTGTATGTGGACAAGGACAGGGTTTAAGATGGAGATGGGGGGGGGGGAATCGGGTGGATGGGGAGAGGGGAGTGAAAGAGAAAGGGGGGGAGGGGCTAGGCAGAAACAAACTGCTTTTCCTGGGAGTTACAATTTGCATAAAAAGAGGATTTTACTATACTGTCTATACAAATGACTAATGAGCATCATTGTATACAGGGAATGTCTTGGTTTTGTATTTTTGAAATACAAATAGCTGTTTTTTTTCCTTTGATTATGGCAAAATTGTATGGCGGATGAAACTGCTATCCTAAAACATGTCACAAAATGATACTATGTGTGGCCTTCAACGTGTTCTTGACAGTCAAAGTTTATGTCTTTCATAGATCCAGCTATTACTCTCTTCTGCATGAACAAGTGTTACGGGGCAGATTCTGCAAATCTTGAGGGGTCACAAAACCCTTGTTATGCGGCAAGTGTTTAGTGTTGGGTTTAGTGTCCTTAAAACCCAAAGAAACATAGGAAAACAACACACACACAAAAAAACCCAAGTCGCTTCAAACACCAAGATTGTTTCTCACTTGTCGATTTTCTCCCAATACAGAGCTCTTGCTTACTCCAGACGCTTCACTGATTTCAGTTTTTCTGATCTTATGCAATCACAGCAATAAAAATTGGAGTCAGTCAGATAAGCTGTGGTTGCTTGGCCTCATCTTTCTGTAAACTTTATATTCACTATTAATGAATTTCAGACTGCATTCTCTCTTTACACGAGTTGGGAGCAGTGCAGAAGTCAAATTAAGGCTCATATTTAGGAAACCTATTTGACTGCCAGCACCCACATGGTCATCATTAAGGAAAATCATTAAGAAATCTATTTCATAACAGATTACCTTAGGCAAATGACTGCCATGTATTTACTGCTATGACAGGTCAGAATGAAAAAGGTCCTTCATATAGAGCTGTCCTCTAAAGAATACAGTCTTATTTATCTTCTTTAGGCTGCTCCCACCACAGAGCATCATTTCATCTCACCCTCCTTTGTCACGCCAAATGTCCCCCTTCACTACATCATGCAGTGATGTAGTGAAGGGGGACATGCAGCTTGTTGCTGAAGGAGGACACTACATCTGTGATCCGTGATCGTCCTCTTTGCCGTTCTAGTAACTCTGTACTCACCATGCTTTGTCCAGTATATCCACTACCCCTCCTCTCCACATGTCCAAACCACCTCAGTCTTGTCTCTCTAACTTTGTCCTCAATCTGCTCACCCTGAGCCATCCCTCTGATACACTCATGTCTAATCCCGTGCATCTTGGTAGCTCCAATTGAAAACCGTAACATCTTCAGCTCTGCCACCTCCACCCTGGCCTCCTGTCTTTTTTTTAGTGCCGCTGTCTCTAAGCCATACATCATAGCAGATCTCACTACCATCTTGTAAATCTTCCCTTTCACTCTTGCTGCTCTCCTTCTGTCACAAATCACCTTTGATATTGATCTCCACCCATTCCACCCTGCCTGCATTCTCTTCACCTACATTGTGTACTGTCCGTCCATCCAAAACAACGGAGAAGGGCATTGTCCATGATGAGTTTAAATACCCCAGCTACAGTATTTAAACTAATCTTTTTTCAGTATCTCTACACCTTACGTGTGAACCTTTCCTCTTGTTTCTCTCTCATGCACACAATTCTGTCTCAATTCCACAATTTTTTTATAAGAATACACCAAAGTCGTTTGTGTCTTGTATCTGCCTCCCGACTGTCAAAAAACCCCATGAATAAAGAAATTAGAACTTTAAATTCACACTTTTATTTATTTATTTTTGTCATGAGATGCATTGAAAGAGAAAGTAATGTAGTTTCCTTATCACAGATATCTGCAAAATTGTATGTCTTTTGTATTTCTGTATGGAAATTTAAAAGACATGAGCACTGGCAAAAAGAAAATAACAAAAGATCTCTCTGAGTTATGAAAGGTAAGAGAGAAATAAAGCAGTTTTGGAGATTACTTTCTTCCTTACTTGGAATTAAAATTTGCTGGAATGGGTTTGACTTTATTAATTTTTTTATTTTGTGAATTCAGTTCATAATTTTAAAGTTCCTCTTTTTAGTGCAGACCATAACAAATAGCTGCTTTAATTCTACCTTTTTATTCATTTTTCAAGGTAGTTCATTTATCATTAAAAGTCAAGCATTGCTTTTGCAAAGCAGGCTTAAGCCTTTATATATTTCCTTTGTCCACAAGTTAGTCGAAGTATGAGTGTCTCTGTAACTGAGGCCTTCTAGGAAGATTTGTCTGTATTAATCAGCCCCTGTGGTCTTGGTTAATACAGTATAATTGTCAGTTCTGGCCTTTGCTTAAAGATGAAAAGAAAGTTCAAATACGTATTCTTGGAATAAATAAGTGCAAAATCTCTTTTTCTCATAACCCATGATTTGGCTAGCATGACAGCAGTGTAGATGAATATCTACTTCCAGCTTTCAGAATAATGAGAACTTTGACTGTTTGAATGACACACACTATATTGAATTTGCATGTTATATTTTCTGTTTCTGATTTGCTTCTAATGCACTGTGCAGAGATTCTTCTTCTTATGGTTACAGTTTGACACTGAAACACTGAATCAACAGTGCTCTTTTATGCCTTACAGTGTCACTATTTTGGTCAAATGTAATCATTTCTCTTGAAAGAAATTACAGCAGCTATAAGCCTTCCTCCCTCTCCCTCTCTCTGACTGGTGTTTATATACATAGTAATGCACAATATTATATGCACTCACATACATTTAAATGATCAGCACAATGCTTAAACTGTGCTTTTTTCCCTCATTGGTTGCCTTTGGTGCCTTTACTACCAGTGTCGCAGTTTGGCTAGATGAACGAGCAGACTGTGTGCTTTGACAGTGGCAGCTGCTCTGCACATTTCAAAATTACCAAAGAGAAAGGAGCAATTTGAATTTTACCAAAAGTCTTAGAACTGAAGAAAGCTTGCATAAACATCATTATCAAATCCATCCAGAGTGAAAAAACAGGAACAGCTTGCAGAAACTGAAGAGAAGGGTAAAGGGTTATGCTGTGCAACAGTTTTTCGTGAAACACTCAAAGATTTAACCTGAAGAATTGATGATCATTTAAGTTACTGGATGGTATTTTTATGCCAACAGCAGGTCTCCTGTTGGTTTGGAAGCAAAGAACTGAGGAGGTGCAGGGAGATAGGTGAAGCTATAGAAAGAATGGAACGACAGCAACAAGCTGCTGTTCCTGGTACAAGAAAATTGGGGAGGGGAGGAATGAGCTAGGAGGAGAGAAAAGGCACCGTAATAGTTTGAGTCCTAATCAGGCTGATGAGAGATGACAACCTCAGAGCCTTGGAGCCAGGATAACTATTCTCTCTCTGTGTCTTTCTTCCTCACATACACACACACACACCCCAAGATGCTGGTCATTATGCCGAGGAGTCGGCTGTCAGGCCATGTTCACACATACACTTCAAAAACACTGCCACCTCTGCAGCTCAGTATTTCATAGCTGTAAGGGATAAACCTGATTATTGAATGGAACAGTAAACATCTCACCCGAGACTTGACCAATAATTTAGTTTATCATTAAATCATACTGCAATTGACTGGCAACAAGATGCATGATGCAAAGAATACAGTACTCTGTCTGTAATAACAGTATTTTTTGTTGTTGTTGTTTTTTTTTCCTGCACTGACACACTCAGCTTCCTTCTGCAAATTCACATCTGTTACTTGTCCACATATAGTTATATGGGAGTGTGACAAGTTCCCGTTGCAACATAAAGTCTTGCCGTGCACTTTTGTGTAGCTCGGTATCCAGCACAAAGCTTCTTCTGACCACCAAATGCCCTCCAAGATTTTTCCCCCTCTATTGATCGCCTCGCTGCTCCCTGGATCAGACACCTGCCTGCACAGCGGCTGCCCATTTGCTCATTAGTTCCTCAGCATATACGCATATATACATGCACATATATGTAAATACATATATATAAACACTACCAGTCATAACTTTGGACACTTCTTCTCATTATTTATTTCTTTTTTTTTTCACATTTGTTACATTGTAGATACATACTGAAGACATTAAAAATATGAAGCAAGATACATTGAATTATGGAAAAAATTAAAAATAGCCCTAAATATGTCTTATATTTCAGATTCCTCAAAGTAGCCAACTTTTGCTTTGTTGACAGCGCTGCGTGATGTAGTCACCTGAAATAGTTTTCACTTCACAAGTGTGACTTGTCAGGGTTCATTTGGGGAATCTCTTGCCTTTTTAGTGTGGTTGGGACCAACAGTTGTGTTGTGCAGGAGTCACAGCTGACAGTCCTATTTGACAACTATTAGAATTCATATTATGGCAAGAACCAATCAGCTAAGTAGAGAGAAACGACAGTCCATCATTACTTTAAAAGCTGAAGGTCAGTCAGTCCAGAAAATTGCTAAAACTTTGAATGTGACGAAACAGGCTGACATGAGGGGACCGCCCCAGGAAAGGAAGACCAAGAGTCACCTCTGCTGCTGAAGATAAATTCATCTGAGTCACCAGCCTCAGAAATCACAAGTTAACAGCACCTCAAATTAAAGCCCAGATAAATGCTACACAGAGTTCCAGTAACAGACACATCTCTACATGAGCTGTTCAGAGGAGACTGTGTGAATCAGGCCTTTATGGTCAAACAACTGCTAAGAAACCACAACTAAGGAAAAGCAACAAGCAGAAGAGATTTGTTTGGGCCAAGAAACACAGGGAATGAACTTAGTGGAAATCTGTGTTTTGGTCTGATGAGTCCAATTTGAGATCTTTGGTTCCACCTGCTGTGTCTTTGTGCAACGCAGAAAAGGTAAATGGATGCTCTCTACATGCATGGTTCCCACTGTGAACCATGGAGGAGGAGGTGTGATGGTGTGGCGGTGCTTTGCTGGTGACACTGTTGGGGATTTATTCGAAATTCAAAGCACACTGAACCAGCATCCTGTAGCGACATGCCATCCCATCTGGTTTGCGTTTAGATGAACCATCATTAATTTTTCAACAGGACAATGACCCCAAACACACCTCCAGGCTACGTAAGGGCTGTTTGACCAAGAAGGAGAGTGATGGAGTGCTGCGCCAGTCACCTGAACTAAACCCAGTCGAGATGGTTTGGGATGAGATGGACCACAGAGTGACAACAAATGGTCAACAAGTGCTCAGCATCTCTGGGAACTCCTTCAAGACTGTTGGAAAACAATTTCAGACGACTACCTCATGAAGCTCAGCAAGAGAATGCCAAGAGTGTGCAAAGCAGTAATCAAAGCAAAGGGTGGCTTTTTTGAAGAATCTAAACTCTAAAACATTTTTTGAGTCATTTCACACTTTTTTTTATTTACTACATAATTACATATGTGCTCATTCATCGTTTTGATGCCTTCAGTGAGAATTTACAATGTAAGTAGTCATGAAAATAAAGAAAAAATATGAGGTGTGTCCAAACTTTTGACTTTTCAAGAGCAAAGCAGGTAAATAGCTTTCAGTATTACCTGCAGCTTGACTTGCTATGTTGATCTTTTTTTGACCCCCAGCTTATTATTTGGCCCAGTTATATCAGACTAAACCAAATACTCAAATAAAATTCTCAAGTTTATAACTAAGTTTAAGAGTGGCAGTAGCCAACAATTGATCTTCATGGAGTAACCCCAGTTTTGCCCAGTCCAGCCGAAGATGAAAGAGGCAGAAAAACTACTATATTTAAAAGTTGTAAGAATATTACATGGTATAGAAGCCAAATCAATCACATTACTGAGCAGTTTTTCTTAATGGTTTAAAAGTATTCGTGTGTATAAATTGGCTGTAGCGATTAATGGACTTTATTATTTTATTAATTTCCAAAATCATTAGTTGCTTAACTTAAATACTAAACAGCAATTCAGTGACAGTGCCAGAGCCTTGACACTTCTAAGTAAATTTGATTTTGACCGTTTAAAATTTAATTTGGACCGTCTCTTAAAATTAATAGACATAAGTGATGGATCACTTTATAATAAAGCAATGCAATAAAAAAGCCTTGATTAAAAAAAAAATCATAAAGCCAGAGATCTCTGACTGAGCTGATGTGTGTTTATAAAGTCAAAAGCCCTGCTTTAAAATCAGGTTGTGGTCAAGTAGTCTTTTCTGTTTAGGAAAGTTCCTAATTGAGTGAAATGACCCAGTATAAAGTATGAGCTTATATAACTTTCTAAATTCTACAAAAAAAAAATCATCAGTTTTGCTGGTTTGGGCTTAGCTGACGTGGACTGACTCAAGAATTTCTTCATGCTTTTTTTACCAGCTAGTCAGTTAATAAGCCAAGCCATGCAGCAGCATGAAGAGCTTAAATAGAAGTGAGTGACTTCCCTGGAGATGCGTCACAATCATATCAAAGTTTGTGTATGCCCGTAGATAATGTGGCGGGAGTGATGGAGTAATTGACAGTATGAATGATAAATTATTTACAGTGTCACAACATTATTGCCTCGACCGTCACAAATCACAGGCTGACTCGCACATCGCTTTTGTAGTTCTTGTTGTCAGTGCTTTTTTTCCCCATTGACAAAGTTAAATGGTGTCAATAACTAAAATTACAGTGGCACTCTTGCAGTGTTTTAGCGACCTGGTTGTCTTTCGGGGGCTTTAAGTTTCTTCCATGCTGCATTAACATCTCCCTGTCTCCCTTCACTCCTGACAGATTCATCTCCCTTCTATATATTTAAACCCTCTTTTACTCCACTCCATTACTCCCCATAACTTCTTCTCTGCCGGTGTTTTCGCTCCCTTCCTCTTCAGGCAACAGCAAAGATGGCTCGGTGAAGGCTGGTAGATTTTAAGTGGTGCATGACAGGTGCGGCAGTTAAATGTTGTGTCATAGCAGGTGTGTACGGTGCATGCATGTCTATGGGAGGATGCGTATTTAGAAAAACTCGCAGGCTTGTTGTTGTGCTTTGTTTGGCATTTTATTTCCTTAGTGATCATAATTTATTCCCATGGACATGTTATATTTCTCCCATCGGGGGTCTTCTCATTGCACGGACCACAGCAATATCGCACTGTCGTAAGTCAACATTATAGCCCGGCCACGTTAGTATGCAGATGGAGCCAGATTCTCAACTCCTACTGTGTATTTGTGTGTTTGAGTGTGTGTGCGTGGGTGTGTGCACAATATATATTACCATTTATATGCTGCACTTATATAATACATTTTAGTGTGTGGATGTGCATATTTACCCTCCTGTGTGATTTTTAAATTTACTCCAATTTTGTGTTGTCTTCAACAATACATTTTCCTGTTCTGCTGCTTCCGATGTTTCCTCTGCTTGGATATAGTTTGTGCATTAAAATAACTTTTCCCAGACCACCAGTAATTAAATAATTGCTATGTCTTCCTCCTAATTTTAGCAGAGCTTCTGTTATCACACACACAACGTTGGCAGTGGATGTTAAAAGTGCTGTTCTATGTCCAAGTTTGATTGATTCATTGTTTTTCTCTCTCACTCTGTGGTAAATATTTCTCCAGAGTAAGGTGAATCCGCTCAATGTGACTCCACCCATACAAGCTGTGGACCAGGACAGAAACATACAACCTCCCTCTGACAGGCCGGGGATCCTATATTCCATCCTTATTGGTAGGTTTGTTTGTTTTTATTAAACATTTTAGGAAGTTATTTAATAAATGGCAAAGTGGTACAGTGGTTTGCAGTCACGTCACAGCAAGGAGGTTCTGGGTTAGAACCCTCTGGCCTGCTTGGTCCTTGGTGTGTCGAGTTTGCTTGTACTCTGTGTGCCCACGTGAGTTCTCTCCAGGTCCTCTGGCTTCCTCCCACAACCTAAAAGGCATGTTGGGTTAATTGTTAATTCTAAATTGGCTGTAGGTGAAAAGGAAAAAATAGCATCCTTATGTTTTTGTTGTTGTTGGGGTTTTTTTTTTACCCAAACAATTTTAAATTCACATTTTCTTTTAAGACTGATTGGTGAAACATTATTTAACATGCCACTTACACAGGGCAATACGCTCTGACTCTGTTCTTTCGAGATTATCTTGTCAAATGTAGATCAGTGGTATTGCGGTTCCTTAGGCTAGATTTAAGGCCCAATGCTAACGTCCACACTCAGAAATTTTAATATAAAAGTAAAAAGTGCATGAATTATTGTATCTTAAAGGCTGCCTTGTACTATATTATTTCCACTAGAGCACTTTGTTGTCTAAATGCAGGCTTACTTGGTGGTCCTAGATGATCCGAAAGTAGAATTTAAGCAAGAACCTTCAGCCATCAAGCTCATTTCCTTTGGAACCACCTCCCGGTTTAGGTTTAGGAGATGCATGTTCTCTACTTTTAAGAGTGTATGCATATCCTGTATGGCATAAGAGAGGCTTAAAATGTTCCTTTTAAAAAAAGCTTAGTTACACCTGGATCAAATGACCCCAAACCAAACCATCCCACTGTTTTAGGCTCATGATACACAGAGAACTCCATTTATTTATTTCCCCTTTCATATATGTCATTATGTTTTGTGTTCCATCCTGTTTGCTGCTCATGGTTTCAGCTTTCTGTCATTTATTTCCCCCCACCAACCTCAGGTAATAAGGTTGGTGAGAGCATCTGAGCCTTTTTTGTTAGAGGTTTTTCTTGAACCTCTTCTTTCCCACCGTTACCAGGTGCTTTGTTGTAGGGGATTGTTGGATTGATGGGGTTCTCTCACTAATCAGTGTTTTTACTTTACAGTATAAAGCACCCTGAGCTGCCTGTTGTGTGCTAGCACTGTATAAATAAGCTGTGCTGAATCAAATGGAATCAAGTAACACACCTACAGAAGCACCACAGCTGCACACACATTTGCCATCAGAGTGGAGAATGAGACCAGGCCTAAATGTTCCTAAGGCTTTTGATGAAGCAACTTAAATAGACAGTGATAAAAAAGTATGCTCTGGACAGTTTGTGAAAGATAACATTTTACAGAATTACAGAGGTGGAATTGTTTCTCATTAGTGCTTTATACGTATCTAAAACTATAGGACAACTGTGCATCATACAAAATATTTTGATTACCATTTGAAACTATAAAATGCAGCATAACAACAACTTCAACGAGTCAGGATGTGCATAGTCTGTAGAAATGTACTGACATGACTTGACACAGGCTTGATTAAATTTCCCAGACCCCTCCTGTGAAACTAATCTCTCTCTGAGTGAGGATTATTAGAGAAAGTGTGACAAAGGGCAAAAAAAAAAGATGTTGCAGCTTTGCAGCTCATCCAACATTATGATTCTAAATCTAAAAACAGAAATTACTCTTGAAAGTAAGCTGAGGAATATTTAATGTGAACTGCAGTGGTTTTGGTTCCACTACTTGTGATTTTTAAGGAAGGATCTGACAAATATTTGAAGTGCCATTAATGGAGGCAGGTTAAATAAATCAAAAGTGAGGCTTTTATTTTACTGTTAAACATCTAAATGCGCCAGTTCACCTGAAAAAGCAAGAAACACGCAGGAGATAAAAAGACACAGAGAAGATGGGAATTGCAGCACTATTTATGCACAAAAAAATGGTAAAAATGGCCTGTATTTATATAGCGCTTTACTAGTCCCTAAGGACCCCAAAGCGCTTTACATATCCAGTCATCCACCCATTCACACACACATTCACACACTGGTGATGGCAAGCTACATTGTAGCCACAGCCACCCTGGGGCGCACTGACAGAGGCGAGGCTGCCGGACACTGGCACCACCGGGCCCTCTGACCACCACCAGTAGGCAACGGGTGAAGTGTCTTGCCCAAGGACACAACGACCGAGACTGTCCAAGCTGGGGCTCGAACCGGCAACCTTCCGATTACAAGGCGAACTCCCAACTCTTGAGCCACGATTGCCCTACATTTATACACAAAAGGGTAATCAGGAAATAGGACACAACGGGGTAACTAAACACAGGTAAAGATAATCAAGGACAATGAGACAGGAGGGGGAGTAAAACATTTAACACAGGAGACAAATAATTATCAAAATAAGACTGGAGTTGATAATCTAACAGGGAAATGTAGACATATGAGTAAACTTTAAAAAAAAAAAGTAATTTATACAGGAGGATGAGATGAGATTTTTGTGAGACCACAAATAAAATCTAAAACAAACAGTAAGTAATCTAATAACTAAAAACTGAAAATATTAAGGAAATAGAAAAAGATGCAAATGTAAATAGTAATAAAAGTAAAAAGAAGGAAACATTGAACAACTTGAAAAACTCAAAGTCCTCCATATGAGACATCTGTCCAGTTGTACTCTTGCTGCATGTCATACTTGGCCCTCATTCTTTCTGAACTAACATAGAAATAACATTAAAAGAAAGGGCTTTTGCAAAATTAAGATGCTTAATATATTTACCTAAGCTTGGATTCTAGGTAAAAACACATGCCTTAGATATAATAATAAAAAAAGATATAATATTGGGCACTCACTCAAAGAAATTTATGTAGCACATTTCATTCCAAGTGGAGGCACAAAGTATCCATAAACATAGTAGAAATCATCTGTCTTGGAACGTGCCATCTCTCAAAAGCCAGTCAGATCAATGCTAGCTGCTGTAGCTGTAAAGATGTAACATAGACCGAAGTGCACACTTGAGAAATGTGATTGTGTACATCTGCCTGTGTTGCTGCTCTTTTTACCAGAGCTTTATTTCCCCATTGAACAATGTAGCCTTCATAGGAATCATATATGTATGGGCGGTGTGTACCTGTTGCGAGCTGAGATCTTTAAACTGGGAGCATTATCCAAGTCTCTTGCCTTGGATTCTCCCTCTAGAAACCCATCAAGCAAACATAAAGTGATTCTAACACAAATGTTTCCTCCCCTCTCCCACAGCAGTATATCTTCTGTTAAAAATGCATTTTTGGTTTGCTCTTACTGTTTGTGTTTGTTGTCCTCTCTCTTCCAGGCAAACCAGAGTCCTATGTAGAATATTTCCGCTTAAACAGAACCACAGCAGAACTTCTGCTACTGAAGCCCATCGACAGAGAGCACTACCACAGATTTGATCTGGTGATCAAGGTGAGAAACACTGCAGCAGCAAACAAGACAGTTTTAATGAGATTTTCTTTTTTCTTGCATGTTTCTTCTACCTCAAAGAAACCCGCCAGTTCACTCTGTAGTGCTTTTTTAATGCCTTTAATCTACAAATATTCATCAAGCTGATCAGCAAATCTCTAAGTCCTAATAAAGACTGTTTGTATTAGGTTTATTTATTTCCTGATGATTAAAAGTAGTCTGCCATGAAGACATTTAATGATAGTAACTTTAAAGCATTCGCTATAGTAGTATGCATGTGTAGGTGTTGCCTCCATAAGGCCAGTAATACAGTTAAACCATATAACATATATCAGGTTTTGCTTAGTCAAAAGTATATATATATATATATATATATATATATATATATATATATATATATATATATATATATATATATATATATATATATATATATATATATGTTAGGGGTGCAACGATATTCGTATCGATATTGAACCGTTCGATACAGTGCTTTCGGTTAGGTACGCATATGTATCGAACAATACAAAATTTGTAATTTATTTTATCAACTTTCCTTCTGACGATGCTGTCTGTGTTGAGCGCTCAGTGAATCTGCGTTCGACTACTCCGCCTAGGCTCGACAGTGCAGCCTAGGCGGAGTAGCATCGTTGCACCCCTAATATTAGGGGTGCAACGATGTTCATGCCTTTTTAATTTGTCATTTATTAAAATTATAAATATATATTTTAACTCAAAAGTACAGTTTTTAAATTTAATGTTGTTGAAACAACAAAGTAATAAAAATAAATAAATCTATCTGATCGAGAAATCACTCATCTTTGGAAAAGAGAGTTTATTACAGAGAAATGGCTCTTTCCAAAATAAAAGCTATACTATCCGCTTCTTCTGGGCTATACTTTCAGCAGCATATTAAACATATCAGGTCCCCATAAGGAGAATCGTGTGCTAACAGCTGTCTAAATGACTCTGTAAAGTTTGTAGCATGTGTGCTTGTTGTTTTTGTCTGCTTCCACTTGTCTTTGCACTAGGATGATGTCGGAGTAAATGTGCAGTCATATTCGTTGTGTTCCCACTAGTGCTGTCAGCGTTAATCTCGTTGAAATGACGTTAACGCCACAACACGGCAAATCTCCGTTAACGAGCTACCGCGGATCGCCCCGTGAGTGGGGCTGGACGGCCAACACGTTAACGAACTAACTGCGCTAATGCACTAGTTCCCACCAATGTAATTGAGCATTGCATGGCACATCCGACATACTTTTAGTTTAGTCCATGACGCGCTTACCTTCAGGGTCATACGTCACATGAAAACCAAAATAGTTCCAAACGCCAGATCTGAATGAGGGTGGGGGAGGTTCAATTTGCCATGTTGCAAGGAGAGCTTAACTTCTGTCTCGCTAGCTTGCCCTGCGCTCAGTGAATCTGCGTTCGACTACTCCGCCTAGGCTGCACTGTCGAGCGCAGATCCACTGAGCGCTCAACACAGACAGCATCGTCAGAAGGAAAGTTGATAAAATTAATTAAAAATTTTGTATTGTTCGATACATATGCGTACCAAACCGAAAGCACTGTATCGAACGGTTCAATATCGATACGAGTATCGTTGCACCCCTAATATACATATATATTAGGGGGTAGGGACAGGCTTAGGGCGTCGGGGGGTTCCCCGGAGGCATCTTCCTTGGGGGGCTCAACCCGGGGTAGCGGTCACGTCCGGTTGGGGGCTCTGTTGGCTCTCAGGTGACTGTTTCCTCGCGGCTGCGTGCAGCGGGGCTAGGGGAGGGTCTGTGCTGACGGACGTGGGTTACTGACCTGGCAACCTGGCTGCCCCTGGGTGGGTCCGGGATGGGCGTGAGGTTCTGGGGGCGCTCCGTCTCTGGGCTGGGGCCCGGGCCGGGCCTCGGGGGCTTGGGTCCTGGTTGGTGTGTTACCGGGGTTGTGGGCGGGTGGGTGCATGGGGGCCCGGCCCTGGAGCAGGGTGCCGCCGGTGCGTCGAGCCGCCTGGGGGGCTCTTCAACTGGTGGGGGGGATGGTCACATCTTGCAGGAGCTTTCTTCTCTTCAGGAACTCTCTGCAGGAGGGGGAGATACAGGAGAGGTGGAGGAAGATCTCAGCCTGGGCGTTTACCGTCTTATGTAGTCTGGAAGATGAGTGGATGGTGGGGTGGGTGCAGTTTTCTCTGTGGTGGGGTTGGGTGGATTGTCCAGGGCTCTGTGGAGCCGGGGGGCGCTACTGCACTGGGCCCCGGTCTGATGGGCCTGGGCCCCCTTTCCCTGGCGGGTCGCGAAGGGTGGGAGTGCCTACTGGGGTCAGCGGGGGAGCTGGCCCCAGGGAGGGGTTACCTGCCCCTCCCTTCCTTCCCTCCCCATCTCCAGCTGCCTCCCTCTTCCCGCTCCTCCACAACCACCCACACGTGCAGGGCCTTGGAGTAGGGGTATGTCACCAGGGTGCAGAGGAGGCTACCCCCCCCTCTGTCCCCTTCTGGCTGCCTCTGCCTCAATTTTATCCCACAACTTAGACATTCACATTATTCACACTCTCATTACACATACATATAGGATCTTGGGGGTGGGCACAATCACGGAGTCCAAATTACCATCAGGGTGTATACCTCACCCCTGACGTCGTTGCCCACCTCTCAATTTTAAATACACTTAGTCATTGAGGGCTAGCAGGAGGGACTATGCGCTTACCTGCTGCTCCTTGGCAGGTAGCTCCATGCCCTCCTGGGTTTTAATTGCACCTTAGAACACATATGCATCAACACTACAATGAGCGGGTGGAGGGAGGTTTGGAGTCTTCTCCCACCCCCATTCTCTGCGGCCTGCTGGAGCGGGAGGGCTAGTAGGAGGAGTTGGCCGTCCGACTGCGGTCTGGGGTGTGGGGCCTCCCTGCTGCTGCGGAGTCGGGGTGGTCTGCCTCTCCCCACCGCAGGGAAAAGGGTAACACCACCTGGGTCTGGGTGCAATTCCCCCCTCCAAGGGCAAAGGTACCTAGACCCAGTTTGTAGAGTACGCTTGGGGAGTGTGATTGTGTGTACAGCGTCTCTTTATGTCTGTCTCCACGTTGGTTGAGTGTGGAGTGAGTGCATATGAGAGCATGAGGGTGGGAATGGATGTTTGTGTCTGTGTGTGCCTGTATGTCTGTGTCTATATGTCAGGTTGGGTATCAGACGCCACCTCTCTGGGGACACCTCAGGCCCTCCAAGGTATGGAGGCCTATCTCCACCCACCACCACTTCCCCTGCCGGTGGCGGACTCCCTCAGGTGTCGGTGTGTTGGTGGTTCTTTGTGTCTGGGGGTGGGCGTCCGGGTACACACCGGCTCACTCCTTGGCGGCCGCTTGTCGGGGCCTGGGGCCTGGGGCTCGCTCGGGCCCCTTTGGAGATGGGGTGCCCCCGGCCTCTCGGCCTGGGGCTTGGTCACTCAGGCACAGCTGGGGGCCGGCGGAGCTCACGGGCGCGTCACTGCAACTCCCCCTGGCTTCTGCTCCGCGGCTGCTGGGCGAGCCCTCATCTGGGACTCTCCTCAGCTCTTACTGGAACAGTGGCGCGGCTGCCCCTCTGTTGGTCTTCCATGGTCTCTTGTGTTCTGGGGGCCTCTGGATGTCTGGAGTTTTGATCTCCTCCATACCCGCTTCACACCCTGGAGGACGGGGCTGTGGCCCCCCCACACTCCCTAGCAGATCATTACATGGAGAAACCTTTGGAATGCAAGCATGCTGATCCACACAGGTATGCACACAGGTGTACACATGGGTATTCACAGACGCGGACTAAAGCTTTCTTGGCTGCTGCCTCAAAGCACACTGTGCGCTGTCTATCTTGCGTGCTGCACAATATCGTTTATTATTTAGTAACTATTGATATCTATGACTAGCTAGTTTATTGTGATGGTGCTTTGTTTTCTCTATTATTATGTTGCTCTTTGTTGTTTGCTGTCTCCTCTGTTTGTTTGTTTTTTTTTGTTTGTTTGTTTTTTTCTCCATACAGGTGACCCAGGAGTTTTTTTTTTTTTTTGTTTTTTTTTTCTTTTTTTTTTCTCTCTCTTCCCCCCCCTTCTCACCGTCTCTTCTCCCCTTTGGTTTTCTTTCTTTCTCTCCCCCTCTTTCTCTCATTCATTCCCCCTGTCCTATTTATTAAAAAAATAAATAAATAAAAAATATTAAAAAAATTAAAAAAAAAAAAAAAAAAAATGACAAAGGATGAACTGAAGCTCTGCCATCACGTAATGTCGCATACTGCTGTTTCTGATGTCATTTAAAAAAAAAAAAAAAAAAAAAAAAAAAAAAAAAAAAAAAACATATATATTAGGGGTGCAACGATACACAAAATTCACGGTTCGGTTCGGTTCGATACTTTGGTGTCACGGTTCGATATTTTTTCGATACAAAAAAATGTTCATGCATTTTTAATTTGTCATTTATTAAAATTATAAATATATATTTTAACTCAAAAGTACAGTTTTTAAATTTAACCCTAACCCTTGTGCGTGTTTTTTATTTTGACAGCGAATGCGCACCTGCGGACCACTTATGTGCAGCCCTGGTTATTTAGCTCATCATATTGCAGCCACAGAAATTCTTTTGTCCATGAAACCATAAAGCTGCACTTTCTTTTTGCCTTATAGTCTGATTTGTCATAACTTTTCCATTTTGTGGTAAGCTTTTCTTTGGCTGTCACTTCTTCACCCTGACCTGTCTTATTTGGCTCAGCAGAACTGAAATGCTTTTACACATGCACTCACATAAGCTCAGCGATTCTCTGCGCGATCAACCTCTCACATGTTTAAGCTTGCTGTGGGAGATTTCACTTGTCATTTTTGCATAGTAAGCTAACGATTAATAAGACGATGTCAGAGGAATTGGTGCACAAATTATCATCACTCACAGATCAGTGCTGTTGCTCTCTATACACAGTTCGCACGATTGCAAAGTGAAAGCAAAAAAACAAGCGCAAATTCAAACGCGACTTCAATATGTCACATATTGATAGTGGCTCACCGATGCCAATGACATAATTACCCAGCTACATTTCTGAAAGAATGCAAAAGCATTGACATATATTTTTCCTACAATAGCCCGACGGGCAGGGAAGAGATAGATTTTGGTAGCCCGACTGAAAAAATCGCTAGCTCCGGGACGTCGGGCTAGCGATATTGCAAGCCCTGTATCTGATTGAGGAATCACTCATCTTTGGAAAAGAGAGTTTATTACAGAGAAATGTCTCTTTCCAAAATAAAAGCTATACTATCCGCTTCTTCTGGGCTATATTCTCAGCAGCATAAGGAGAATCATGTGCTAACAGCTGTCTAAATGACTCGGCTAAAATTAGTAGCATGCTTGTTGTTTTTGTCTTTGCACTAGGATGATGTCGGCATAAATGTGCAGTCATATTCGTTGTGTTCCCACTAGTGCTTTCAGGTTAATCTCGTTGAAATGACCTTAACGCCACAACACGGCAAATCTCCGTTAACGAGCTACCGCCGATCGCTCCGTGCATGGGGCTAGACGGCAAACACGTTAACGAGCTAACTGCGCTAACACACTAGTTCCCACCAATGTAATTGAGCATTGCATGGCACATCCAACATACTGTTTTACTTTAGTCCATGACTCGCTTACCTTCAGGGTCATACGTCACATGAAAACCAAAATAATTCCAAACGCCAGATCTGAATGAGGTTCAATTTGCCTGTTGCAAGTAGAGCTTAACTTCTGTCTCGCTAGCTTGCCCTGCGCTCTTCCTTCTGACTATGCTGTCTGTGTTGAGCGCTCAGTGGATCTGCGCTCGACAGTGCAGCCTAGGCGGAGTAGTCGAACACAGATTCACTGAGCGCTCAACACAGACAGCATCGTCAGAAGGAAAATTGATAAAATAAATTACAAATGTTGTATTGTTCGATACATATGCGTACCGAACCGAAAGCACTGTATCGAACGGTTCAATATCGATACGAATATCGTTGCACCCCTAATATATATATATATAAATGTTACACTACTCTCACATACTTACAGAATTTTACAACTAATAGCTCTTTCAAAAAAATGAATAAATAATGAAAGGAAAGGCAACAGAAGGGAGCAAAGTAACAGAAATACACTGGTTTTTTAATAATCCACCTGAGGTAAACTAAAAGGATTGGTACACATTTATTTGTACAAAACAATTTATTTTGCCTTTGTGAAATGAAAGAAGGACGTTTCATGACTTTAGTACGACAATAACAGGTAAATTAGGGTCTTTGGTCAGATATGTGACCAGCACCTCAGTGGTCACCGCCTCAGATGTTTCTTGTAACATTTAAAAAATGAGGAAAAAATATGATCCGATGTGCCAAAAACTATTTGGGATGAACTCCAAGAACTCTGCCTGATGAGCACCAAGCACAGGTGTTCATTAAGCTCACTGATGCTATCCCTACAGTGAAGCATGGTTATAGCATCATAATGCTAAAAGAGCGTTTCTCACCATTAGGGACACGGAGACTGCTCAGAATTAAAAAGAATATGAACAAACCAAAACACAGTAACTGTTCATCTTTTAAGAGATCATACTCATGTGGATTTGACACAAGTCTGAATATACTTGAGTGGACTTGAAACCCACAGAATATCTATAGAAAAACCTTGAGATGGCATCCATTCTTTGTGATGAATCATGAAAGGTTTTTCCAAATAAAAGCTCTACTGGCTGCCAATGCACTGGATGAAGGGTTGGAATGCTTTTGCAAAGAAAGATTCTTGTTTTTAAAATGACAATTTCTCAAAAGCATGTTTTCGTTTGCTCATTGTCATTTCTACATACTTCTAATGTTACGTTGCCAAAATGTAAGCAAACGTAGACAAAAAACGGGTCTCAAATTAATACGTTAGCCCTGACCTGTAGCTGAACTTTCATTACGGATCCATGTTAGCATTTTTCACTTGTAAAATATATACAACTCTACTGGTTACTTAAATAAACTTAAAAAAACAAAAGAAAAGAAAAAGAAAAAAAGACTGGAACTCAGAAATAAATCATCAACTCATACTTTTTCAGCAGCACTTAAACCTTTGAACTTGACTTACCAATTTCCTTAGAGAAATCATTTCATAAAATGACAGACTGATTAAACAGAATCACCAGCACAAACAAAAAAAGCACACTTGTTACTATTTTCAGCATGTGGAACTGTAATGCATGGGTAGTCGCAGCATCTGTCATATCACTGTGTGTAATTTCATCAACCACTGTAAAGACATAAAAGCTTAGCAGCGTGATTTATGGCTGGTCAGTTAGAGAAGATTCAAAGCTAAATTGGTTGTTATTACACTTTCCTCTCTCCCCTTTAGGCAGAACAGGACAACGGCCACCCCCTGCCAGCTTTCGCCAGCCTTCAAATCGAAGTTCTGGATGAAAACAACCAGGCACCCTACTTCCTGCAGCCTAGTTACCATGGCTACATCAGTGAGGCATCGCCAGTGGGAACCACCATAGCGACCAGCGCCAGCCTATCTGTACCACTGGCCATAATAGCACTGGATAATGATGTGGAGGAGGTATGATGAACATGTACAGAGCTGTGATTGATTACAAAAACAAAAACTAAATATTGTTGTTACTAATTAATCAAATTCTAACAGAGTGAAGAATGAAAATGTTCTTGTAAAACCAGAACGACGCAGCTGTTTTAAAATGGTTTGGATTTTTTAGTATGTGTAAAAACTCTTACAACATTTTGATCTGTTGAATCTACTTCTTTTATAGCTGGCACTCAATAAGACGCCTGTAGGTATCAGCTCGGTGCTTTCCTTCTATCTTGACCTTCAGAGTTCTGAGTGGTGTTAACAAGGACTGTGCTTCTAACAACAGACACATGACTCACTTATGTCAATGCTCATTGGTGTTGTGATGTTAAAGTTTACTATACTAGATGAAAACAGACCATTAGCCTTTTACTTCCTGTTGTATTAGAGATCATTTTCCTCTGTAGGCCTGTCAAGCTCTTTGCTATCCTACTGATTTACTTGTTGTAAATAATACAACTGCTGAAAGGCACATCCTTGATAACAGGCAGACAAAAGGCCTGTTATCTAATTGCCTACTTTTCACACAGGGGATTGAAAATAACAGCTTAAGCTAGCAGATATTTTATTTTTACAATTTTGTTTTATCAGGTGCTAGCTTACATATTAAGCTAATATTGCTGATTGAAAACACTCTCTGTTCTTCGCTCTATCTCATGTTTTCAGCAACATTGTTAAATAACAAAAAAGAGAGGGAAACTGAGTGACAGGTTAGCCAGACATGATTAGCAGCTTACATAGGACCACAAAAGCACATATTTTAATAACTTACGACTAGAGTTGGATGTCTCGAGACCGGTCTTGGTCTCGAGACCGGTCTTGAGACCACTTTTACGTGGTCTTGGTCTTGTCTTGATCTCGACGGACTTTGGTCTCGGTCTTGTCTTGGTCTCGCTGTCTCGGTCTTGCTGTCTCAGATAAACATAGTGGTCGGGAGATTTGGAGTCAACAGTATCCATGACACACAGCGTAACGTTCAATAATGTATCATGCGCAAAAGCTTTAGCTCTAAGAGCCGTGCTTAGAGAGTGCTTTGTAGTGAATCAGAATAGTCGACTCCCATTGAGCGAGATTAAATTCAATTAATTTCCTTTCACTGCTCAGCTGTCACACAGCGACACACAGTGGCTCAGCCATGCTCAAATCCCTCCACATTGTGAATTATAATCTTCAGTTTGATGTTACAATTTTATCTATATATAAAGTATAACTGAAACCAGTTACATATTTCCCATTCTTTAGACAGTTGTTGGAGGTGATCGCTGTTTTGTCAGATGACTTTGGGGCCAGTCAGTACCATCATGTCAGCCCTCAAAAGCACACAAAAGTTAGTCTTTTTTGTCCCGGTCTTGGTCTCGGTCTTGGTCTCGTCTCGACTTGGTCTTGGTCTTGTCTTGGTCTCGATACCCTCTGGTCTTGGTCTTGTCTTGGTCTCGGATTAGGCGGTCTTGACTACAAGTCTACTTACGACTAATAGATCTTTTTTCAGACAAAAGGAAAGGTGATTTAAGGGTCTTTGAATATGGGATGGTTGTTGGTACCAAACAGGCTGATCTGTATATTTTAGAAACTGTTAACTGACATTTCCCCACGCTACTATCTCTAGAGTTTACAGAGAATGTTCCAAAAAACAGGAAAAAATCCAGTGAGCAGCAGTTCTCTGAGCAGGTAGACTTTGTTGATGCCAGAGATTAGAGGGGAATGGCCGGACTGCTTTAAGTTGATAGAAAAGCAACAAAAAATCAGGTAACCACTCTTTACAACCAAGGTCTGCAGAAGAGCATCTCTTGAACTTGAAGCAGAGGACCACTTCTGTCAGCTAAGAACAGGAAACTAAGGGTACAATTCATATGGGTGAATTCTAATCACCAAAATTGGAAAATGGAAGATTGGAAAAACATTGCCAGGTATGCTGCAATGTTGATTGTAGGATTAGAATTTTGATTAAGCAACATTGTAGCATGTATCCATCCTGCCTTAGATCAGCAGTTCAGGAAAGATATGGGGGTATATAATGATGTGGTGGTATATTTTCATGGCACATCCCACTGTGCATCATTTAAATGCCACAGCCTACCTGAGGATTGTTACAGACCATGTCTAGCCCTTCATGACCCAGTGACCAATCTTCTGATGGCTGCTTCCAACAGTTTAACTCGTCATATCAAACAGCTCAACTTGGTGAATGGTTTTTTGAACATGGCAATGAGCTCGCCGTATTCAAATGGCCTTTACAGTCGTCGGATCTCAACCCAGTAGAGCACGAGAGAATGTGAATGATTCTAACATGTCAATATGCACTGAACTCTCAAAGAAATGTTTCCAGCGCAAAGTAGTAAGGAAGTCCTAAAAGGAAAAATAGACTTTGGCACTGTACTAGCAAGTTGTACTAATAAAGTGTTGGTGAGTGTATATTACCTTCAGATGCCTTGCTGCTGGCGGGGCTATGTAGAACATATCGCAAAATCTAGATCTTGACAGGCCTACCAAAGCTATGACTAAACCATCAGGGCATGGGTCTATCTTCTGGTCAGCTGTTAGAAGCACTTTGTATCTCTTTACCTTACTGATATAAAATCCTGCTCTCATGTAAATAAACCAGCTCTTGCCTAGAAACAAAATTAAACCATCATGTAAACAAAGCTAGAAGCATGGTGACAGTATTTAATCATACCACACAGAAATGAGGGATTGGTCTATTCAAGTGTCCATTTTCGCCGCCCTCTTTCAAGCTCTGCCGAATCTCGGCTTTGTGCCTTGCTTGCAGTGTGTGAAGTGCCCTATCTAATTTCCCTCTGAATCTGGATAGTAAAACCATTTCCCTCTTAAATTGCCTCTCGGTAATGTAAGATATTTACAGTGCTGCAACATTGTTATCGCCGATGCATTCCCAAGAGCTTAGTTTGTTTAAGATGTAGCATAGGCATTTTGACAAAAACAAGCTTTGGTTCGCTGCTTTCTAAAAGACCCCAACAGCTTGGAATGGGCTTAGAGAGGATAATGTGTGTATTTGTGTGTGTTCCTGGGACTGTGTATGTGTGTGTCAAGTGATATACATTGAGTTATTTTTAATATTGCTAACCCTGGCCTTTCCTCCAGCATTAAGCACCAACAATGATGATTAGTCCTAATTGCTTTTATGTGACATCCATCACTTTTATTTATGTGTGTGCGCATACAAATGCGAGTATCTGTGTGCGCCTGTAACTGTGCTGCTGTGTGTTGCTTATTTATGACTCAATATCCACACCGGCTACATCGACAGTATTATCAGCTCCCCCCCCCCCCCCCCCCCACCCTGCTGAGCCAGCCTTATCTGGAATGAGAGCTCCCCTCTCTCTCTCTCTCTCCCATACACACACATACAGACACACACACACAGAAGAGATGACTGTGTAGGTAATGTCAGAGGAGGGCTTGGATGAGGATTGCCTCTCCATCACTGAGTATAGCACACACACACCAATTGAGCCCTCTTCTTAGAATTTGTTATGTCAAGAAAACACAAGGGATGTTTTTCATTCATATTCTTAACCATCTCTTGTCCAAGCACTTCTTTGTTCACAGCTGTTTTGCTTATGAAGCGTGTGGATTCACTGTGTTTTGCCACTGATATATTCAGCTTTGTAATGTTTAAATATAATTATTTCAGAGAAACACAGTTTGAAAGCTGGCTCTTGCCTACTTTTGCCCATCAATTATCATCTTGGCCAGAAACTCTGTGTATTTTTTTTTTTAACCAATCCAGTGTAGCCACTTCACTACAGGTTTGCATGTATAGTAATTAATGTAGATGATAGTGAGACATGAAGGAACGGTATCTGAGTGCAAGCGATCCCCCAGCAGAGGATTTAAGGGTAAAAACAAAAAGTTAAATGTTGTAATGTTGTTATGTCTCTCTTCAACAGACACGGGATCCACAGCTTCAATTCTCACTGGACAGCTATTCTCATGTTTTCTCTGTATCTGCTACTGGAATCAAAAGATACCTCACTCTGGTGCAGCCTGTCGACAGAGAGACACAAGACTCCTACACATTCACGGTACTCTATGGGCTTGATGTCTGTGTGCACTACACAAAGTGTTTGCATGTGAGGGGAAAAGCGATAGATAAGTGTCTGAATGCATTTGAATAACTCCCCTTCAAAGTCAGATAAAAGCAGGGATCTTGGGAAAAACAAACAAAAAAATCTCACGAAAAGAAGTGAAAAATGGAAATAAAATGACACCAGAGGAATACGCAGAAAAATAAAAATATGCTCGGGTTTCTTAACCTATGCTTGAGCCCGACTTTAAGCCATTTTAGCAGTAAGGCGAGAGAAGCGAGATAAAGTGAGGAGTGGAGAAAATGCAGAGGATGTGAGTACAGGTGAAGCACACACACAAAAAAAAGCAGATTAGAAAGAAGAGAGCAGAGGGTTACAGAGAACACAAACAACAGACCTACTGTGGAGGGAGGCGGATAGAGATGCCCGAAGTACAAAAATCATGAGAAGGCAAAGGAAAAGGGCAAACATGGAAGGAATTTCTTCAACCTTCATATGTTTTTAAAAGTTGATTTGATTTTCTGTCCTAACAGTGCTTCTAAAAAATGAGTTTTAAATGACAGTATTAATTATTATACTGTCACTAGTAATTAATGCCTTTGTTGCTTACTGTAGAAATGAATATAGCAAACAAGACTAATTACAGTGATTACAGTCCTTCTGTGTCCACATCTTTCCGTATTTTTTCTGCTTCTGTCTGTCATATCAGATACGTTTTCTTCATTTTCCCCTCCCTGTTTTTTTTTTTTTTTTTAATTTATCAGTGGAATCTAATCCAGCAGCGTCTTCATTGGTAGGGCGCATGTAAGCTGCCCAATGTCAAGCAGAGTATCAAAATGTATCTCAGTATATGATGTACTGCATTGTTACTTCACACAGCAGCTGTTATCTGACAAGCTCAGGCTGGTAACTCTGGCTGTGTGTGTGTGTGTGTGTGTGTGTGTGTGTGTGTGTGTGTGTGTGTGTGTGTGTGTGTGTGTGTGTGGGACTGTATGTGGCTCTATGTGTCCTTGAGTGTGTATTCAGCAATTTGGGAGTTAAAGATGGAAAAAGCAGAAGGCCTGGTGTATTGATTTAAAGGCAGAGGTGTACAGTAATCATCATGAAAGCCTTGGAGGAGAAATTAAACTCAAGGCAGAGAGAGAGATATGAGAAATGGTGGGTGATTTTCATTTGAAGGAGTGAATCAGCTTCTTGGCAGATGAGCTTGTGGAGAAGATTGGTATCAGCGAAGAAACTTCTTTCCTGCCGATATTCGCTTTGAATGATTTCTAAACATGGCTGAAATGCACATTTTTGCTTGAATTTTTCTGCTACTGACTCATTTATGGGCGAGTGGAGGGACATTGGGGAAAAAAAGATGAAACCAGGCACGGTCATAAACAAAATTTGTCATGGATGTGAAGCGCTTTAATTGACGTTTGAATGTTTTGAACATGTCAGAGCATGAACCAAAGGACAGGGGAGACTAAAAACATGCTTGTGACATTAAAGTTGATTTAAAAACAAACAACATACTTAACGTGATTCATTTTATCTAAGTTAATCGAGCTCCTAAGACTTGAACGACAATCAGTTTTTGACATTTCTCTCATGTCGAGTTGAGCTTTTTTCGTGTTTGTACCTATGAAGCCACAAAAATTGATGTTTTAAAGTGGCAGGGTGCAAAACACAATAATAAAGAACAGGCTCTACTTAGAGGAGCTCAGCAGTTTGCTTTCAGAAAAACATTACTGCTCACTTGATAGTAAGCAAAAGCCAGCCAGCTTCACCTTTATTGTACAGTATCCTTTCAGTCTTCTTTATACAAGGTTGACTAAGCATAACTCTCACTGTTAATGCTATTTCTTATTTATATGCATTTTTAAATAAATGTATGCATTATAAATGGCGATAGTTACCGGGAGTACTCTTGCGTGTAGGTTAAATTAGAGACAGCCAGCACTGATTAAAGAGTTTCCACAGTTTCCATTATTGTCTTCTTTTTCCTTTCTGTATACAGATTTTGTAATTCTTTAATGTCCCTTCTTTTGGTAAATACTGTGAAGCATCTTGTAACTACACTCTCTTTATTGGGTACATCTCTTTGCTTGTTAATGCATATTTCTAATCAGACAGCATCCGAATGGAATAGAATAGAAATGAAAATTGAGTATTTTGCAAACTTCTGTTAAATGCTACATTTTGAAGCACAGTGTCTACAGCAGAAGAAGACCACTCCAGGTGTCACTCCTTTCAGTTAGGGACACTTAGGGAAACTGAGGCTACAACTCATCCAACTTGGCTTAGGGTATATGGCATAAACAGCATGGATCCATCCTGCCTTGTATCAACGGTTCACGCTGGTGGGGGTGGTGTAGTAGTGTGGGAGATATATATTTTTTCCCCAGCAGAATTTTGGACCCAATAGCACCAACTGAGCGTAGTTTAAACACCTGAGTTTCGTTGCTGATCACGTCCATCCCTCTATGACCACGGTGTACCGATATTTTAACGTATATTCCGTGTCACAAAGCTCAGATGATTTCAAACTGGTTTCTTGAACATGATAATGAGTTCACTGTGCCCTCCACAGTCACCCGTTTTCAATGCAATAGAGCACCTTTGGGTTGTGGTGGAACCCAAAGATCTGGAGCAACCGTGTGATGCTATCACCTCAATGACCAAAGTCTATGCTTAATATTTCCAACACCTTGGTGATTCTGTGCAATGAATTGTACTTAAGACAAAAAAGGGGGTCCAACTCATTATTTCAAGATAAAACTAATGAAGTAACGTCATTTAAAAATAACATTATTATTATTCTTGTTATCAAAAGAATCCTACACCTTAATTTTTTTTAAGAGAAATACAAAGTTAAGGAAAATCAAGATGTCAAGCACAGATTCAGTGCATAGTCCACCCGCCTTCTCATCAGCAGGCCTCTCAAAATCAAGACTGTGTTTTTTTTAAAAGAAGGAACACTTTGGCTCTTTGCTTTGTTAACTGTTCCTTTTTCTGCCTTTGTCTCAGCTTGTAGCATCAGACGGTGTCCAGGAGAGCACTGCAGTTACCGTGGCCATAACAGTGTTGGATGCTAATGACAACACTCCAACCTTTCCTAATGTTTCCTATAATGTGAACCTGTTTATCGACATGATGCCTGGAGAAGCCGTGTTACAGGTACACGCTGTCGAACACATACAGGTTAATAACACATCTAGTCTGTGGCAGCTTTAGCAGCGTGATTCGTTAAAGCTTTTCTTGGAGCATGTTGATGAGTGTTTGGACATGAATCACATTTGTGTGTGTGTGTGTGTGTATGCGTCTTTTCCTAGCTGTCAGCATTTGACTCCGATGCAGGTCAAAACGGTCTCATCACGTATCGGATTTTGGCTGGTCACCAAGGACACTTTGTCATAGGCAACAGGTAAATTGATGAGTGGCATTGTTTTTGTTTTATTTACTCTTTAGCATTGAGGGAATATGCTTGTTTGCTATTTTGTTGCAATTTTGAAGACTGAAATCTCTAGCAGTAACTATTAATCGCTCAGCTAAACATAAAAGCTCTAAAAAGGTGAAACCGCTCGCCTGCACCAATCTATGCGGAAATAAAAAAATATGTATAGGCCTAACAATGACAAAGAGTCACTTGGGATTTATTGTGGCCTTAAGGTTGCCAGGAAACCAACACAGCATTGCAATGGATAGAACTCCTGCTTAAGATGTTGCTTGGTATAAGTGGTTTAGACATTGGATCGAGAATACAAATAAATGTAGTGGTTAAATTGTCAGGCTTTTGCAAACTATGCATGTTAGCAATAATAGCATAATGGAAGTTATGTTGGTGATTTTCTTGAATAGCTCAGGTAAAGTTAGAAAATCCACTATGAAAGTGTGATAAGTATTTATAATCAGATAAATGTAACTATTTCCACAGCAGTGGGATCATCACTGTGGCACCAGGCGTGCAGCTAAGTGTTGGGCAGAGCTATGCGTTGACCGTAGAAGCCATGGACAACGGGCCTGAACCCCACCGAAGGTAGGGGTTTCTCACTTTGTGATTCGCCGGGTATTTTCTTTCTGTCTGGTGATGAAACTCGAAAGGTCATCAGATTTCCGGAGCGTCCACACTCATGGTCAGACACGGCACATCTCTGTCTTTCGCTTCCCACTTTGTTACCCCTCTCCTGTCACTCTTTCTGTTCGCCATTTTCAGACAAGTTGTTTTCATTCTTAGAAATATATATATCTTAAATTATAGTTTTAAATCGGAATAGAGCTGAAAAGGAGTCTGAAACAAGAAAATGGATAGTGTGAGTGTGAGGGGGGGGGGAAACAATGCAGAATAAAAGGGTGCCTCAAGACACCCTCTTCTTGAGAGCAGAGAGAAAATTATACTGTCTCTGACTCCAAAAAGGAACGATTTTAACAAATACTGACATACGTGGCATCTGAAATACCACAGAGAGAGGTAGAAAGCAAATGTAGTGCACTATGGTCTGTTGCCTTCGAGGGGTACGGACAGACTTGGGAACACGGCTTTTTAAATATTTTCTTCTATCCTGTTTCCTGCTCTGCATCTCTACATCATTAATTGAATCAGTAAGGACCATAACTTTAAGCAAATCACAATTCCCTGCTGTTCTCCAACCAGCTTTATTAAATGGAAAAGGCAGCTGCTCCTAATACATTTTAAACTCTTTGTAAGTATTGATTTGCGTAGCTATAGTCTGGCAGAGATGTGAAATTTTAGTTTCAAGCAGTTACCGTACAATATTTGAGAACAGAAGCAAATCCAACCATTGAACCACTCACCCACTGGAACACACATTGATGTAGCAGCTGCACTCTCGGAGAGTTTGATTTTTTTGAGTGTTTTGTGCCGCTCCATGCTGCAACTTGACGCAAGAAACAAAAGAGACTCACTGGGAGCAAGCCATGAGCTTTTGTGTATAACAGTTACGCTTAGACTTTTTGATGTACGTCATCCTTCTTTTTGTGTTCCACTTAGTTTTGTTTTTTTGTTTGTTTTCTTGTCTTGTTGTATATTATCAGATAGAGGAACACCATAAAGAAGACTGCACAAAAGCATCGGAGTAATTGGCATCAATGAAAACAAAAGTCATACTCGCTGATCTACATCACCACACAGCTTTCTGATACTCGATGGGTGTTGTTCTTTGTATTCTGCACTTGGGAATAGCGCAGCAAAAGGACAAATTAACACTGTGCGTCCTTGTAGAAAGGACAAACGAGCCGAGTCCCTGCTTTACAAATGAGAAGCACAGAACAAAAGCAACACTTGGGTGCAAACATGGGGAAACATTTAATCAAGACTCTTTTTTTTCCTTTACACACCGCTTGAGGAAAAAGAAAAGGGCAATACCCAGGTGATTATCACTTGTTAGGCAGGCTGCTATAACAGGAAGTCAGTCTTTTTAAATTGATGTAAGATGAGCAGGTCAGTGGGAGATATATCTGAATTTCTGATTATAAAATACATTTGAGGATGTGATTGAATACTTGGACATTTAATTTGAACTGTCAGTGGGCACAGGTGGAGACTTCTGCTCTCTTTAGAAATCTGACAAAAATGCACCTGTATTCAATCAGCTCCCCTGAGACGTGGTTAAAATGCTGGAAGGTGTAAAATGAACGTTTTTGCATATGGTAAGGTCTGTGTATCAGCAGTGTGCAGCATCAGTAGTGTAGTGTCACTCCAAATAAAGTATCTGCGCCTAAATTTCGTTCAGATATTCCCACAGCTCTGACAGAATAACGCACTGTGCTCATGCACTATTATGTATGCAAACGTATGTGCTGGTGCTTGGGCAACATTTGAGAATACAGTGCAGCTCAGCTCACTTATGATGTATAAGGTAAGAGCTTCATTAATAAATAAATAATGTATTTTGATAGTTGACATTTTGATTAGAGGTAATATTGTACATGTAGTTTGGGAAATGAACACTCAAATGCAAATATTAAACTGTAGCTTGTGAATTTTTAACTGAAGATTTCAACTGTGACTCTGGGAAACCTGCATCTCAGACAGATCAATTGATAAATTTCATATAAATGGCAAAAAATGTATTGTGCCACATGCTTAAATACACACAGTTCTCTCATTTTGTCTCATACTGAAGGTACAGTATCTAATAAACTCTGAAGAAAGACTTCCAAAACAGTTGGAAGCAAGAAATTAACTTTAGCTCACATCTTACTAGCCTGACCTGTCACAGACATGTTACATAATTGTAACACAACCTTTGCTTGGTTTTAGCGTAAAGAAATTATTTAAGAATACATTTCCTAAATTGCAGTTGGCCGTTTTGTGATTTTGGTTGCTATGCATTGGAGAAATTGCGCTGATTGGATGAAGTAACTTAATTTTTACTTAGACAATAAATCATAGAGGTTACTGCCATAACACTTATTCACAATGTTAAATTGACCAGACAGAAACATCAGAAATATCCAGACCATATGGGTTACCTCTGGATATCAGACACTGTTGTGCCCTTGTGCTTTGTGTTTTACTATTAACGTCAAACAGTAGTTACATTTCTGATTGCATTTTGGGAAGCTAATGTAAATGTAAATAATGTAAAAAATAAAACGCGCAATGCCTTTCATCTCAAGCTTCCAAAGTTCAGGTACTTTATAAAGCATTAAAGTTTTTTGCATTTTCTGACCTGCTTACTGCCTTCACATTTACTCTGAATCAACCTACCAACTCTAATACATTAATTCAGCAAAACTGATAGTATCTAATGTGTAGAGCAAGAATAATGTATAGCTTGCATGCCACATTGCTTTTCTGGAGCAATATTTCTCAGTCATTCCAAAACTAGAATCCTTTTTTATCCTTCTAGCCATGAAGCTGCCAAATCAATATAGAATGTGAACTTCTGCAGATTGAGGTGGTTCCAGTGATTGGCATGGAGATTGTCCCCAAATTTCCCCAGACCCCCGTTTATCTCAGCTGAAAATGTAACCTGCATGACAAATCAATATCTCTCTGTGCTACAGATTTGTTAAAACTATAAATCTGGACTCAGAATGAGCTGCGTCCTCATTATGATGGCAGCTAACAAAAACAAAAGAGAGCATTTTTTAAAGTATCGCGTTAGGCGTCTGGAACTTTTAATAATGAAATAAATCACCACGAGAGAGAGAAGATAACACAGATGAAGATGTTAGATAAAAAGTGAATTTGCAAAAAAGAGATCATTTTTACTGTACCTTACGTGTCATGTAGTGAATTATGAAAGGGAGCACAAGTGATGTGACTTATCAACTACAGCTAGCAAGCTTAGTTAACAAGGTGCATTGACTGTATATGTACATCACCCAGACATCAATATTTGCTAATTAGTGCTAAGTAAGATGAAAAAAAAATACTAAAAATTCACTCACTGAAACTGGAGCAGAGACCTTTGAATGTGATGTGTATGCGGTTTTCTTACATTTAGCTGATAATTTAATTCGCATCAAAAGGCACCAACGCCATATACACAATCAAAAGCTCCAGTTCAGTAATTTTAATTAGCTGAGGTGAAAAAAGCCAACAGCTATAACCACCAGTATTAATTGCGTTTTAGTCAAAGATTATCCTTGGCTTTTAGCAATTCAGTCAGGTAAGCATTTAAAAATTCAGCCCCATGCAGTTAGCATGAAAAGGGAGGTCAAGACTATATCTACCAGGCTGCAATGTTTTTTATTGCTCTTAACTTTTCTATGGAGACGTTTGAAGGCAGCTCTAAGAAACAAGAGTTTTTGACACTTCTGCTTCTGGTTTTCCAGCCCTGGAGGTTACCTGTTTAAGTCAAGATTAATACTATACTAGGACAAACACCAAGAAGATCGTCAGTTTCAGATCATCAAACAATTTTCATGTTAGACAAAGATAACCAGAGAAAATATGAAATGCACTTCATTAATTAAAAAAAAAGATTATCCAAACCTGCCTAACCTAATAACTGGAACTACAATCAAGCCATATGCAATAACTGCTAATGAGTCTCTCACATCACTGGTGAGGAATTGTAGCCCAGTCTTCTTTGCCGAATTATTTTAATTCAACCACATTGGATGATTTTCATGAAAGGCCTGTTTAAGGTCAGCATCTCAATCTGATTTAAATCTGGGCATTGACTAGGGCACTCCAAAACTTTCAATTTTTGAGAGCAGAATTCACGATTCCATCAATTACAACAAGTTATCCAGGGCCTGAATCTGCAAAGCAGCTTGTTTGTTCTGTAGATATCATTCTGGGGTCTTTTGTGACCTCCTGAGTGGGTTGTTAATGTGATTTGAGGGAATTTTTAAGGTAGGTTCGTCACTGTTCCAAGTTTTCTCCGTTTATAGATAATGGCACGTCTTTGGGTTATCCCCTTCTAGAATGATAGATGTCAATGACTTTGTTTATCAGCTGTTTATCAGCTTGGGGTTACTTTTTTACAAAAGGTCAGGTAGGTTTCCATAATTTGTCACTATTTATAAATAAAATGATTTAAAAACGACATTTTGTATTTACTCGCGTTGTCTTTTTCTAATATTGAAATTAGTTTGATGATCTGAAATTCATCATCATGGTACTGTATAGGTGCAAACATGAATGCATTGGGTATTGAAGCTTTGGAAAACTTTGAGTCTTAATTACATTTCATGTGCCACACATTCTCATTGAGCAGTGGAAAGGGTTAGGGAGAGGTTTGTGGTTTGTATTGCTGGCTTGCATTGAAAATAACAAGTAGTCAGTCCATTCTACATTGTCTACAGGAACCTGATGCTAATTTGATCATACTTGTGAACAAATGTGTTGAGGGTAGCCTAAATGTTAAACAGGAGTCCCTGTTTTTGTTTAGAACTGCCATTTAATGCCAAAAACATTAAATATATAGCTTAACACTTAATTCAATAATGATTTGTTGGACAACCAAACTTTAAAAGTCTAAACAGGTTATTTGTGTTTCCCATCGATCTGAATGGTGACTCGAAGCTGAAGCGAGGTCAGTCGCTTATAAATTTGTGTGCCGACCATTGTTCTCGAGATTAAGCATCTGCCTTCTCTTTTAATTTGTGTCAAAGAACATAAGGTAGGTGATTAAAAGAACAGATTGTGATTTTGTGTTTGTGTGCCTGCAAGGAGAAGCATTCATATACAACCATATCTGTGACCGAATTCTAGGACGTCAAACTTGAAGGCGAAATAAGTCTCAGTTACAGTATAAACCATGTCTGAATCATCTGCAGTCAATCGGTTTTCATCAATAATGCCTGAATTGTGCTAATAAAATGCTGGCTCTCAGTCTCTCTGGTGGCTTACATTTTCCAGCCTTCATGTAGTTCTTTATTTATTTATAGTTGTGAGTATAAACAGATTTTGTGGGCTATTGTTTAGACCCGGGTTTCTTTGGCGTTTTCAATCGATGATCCAGTTTGAGTGGAGTTAATCTCTCGCTTCTCCCCTTACTGAAACTCAGCACTCTCACCAAGTAGAAACACAAGCTAAATCCCTGCAGTTTCTTTTTCTCTTAAATTTATGATTGGTCAAGCTTGATGTTAAAAGCAGGAAATGGGTGTAATAAAGCTTTTCAAACCTGTTAATGTAGGGTTAGTATTTAAGACTGTAATTTATGAGAGTGGTGGCACTTGTTTTTGCAATTTAATCCAAAGGATCTTCCGTCTGCCGCTGTGGGCCACAACACTAATAAGAAATTAATTCTAATAAAATAAAATGCGCAAAGCTTACTGACCCACTGATGGCTTGGTCAGTGCTAGCTCACGCAGTGTAGATGAAAACTATCCATTCTTAAATGGACTTCAAATAGCCATGGTGATTTTATATAATGAGTTTTGGGACCTGTGTTTGCAATAAGATGCTTTGGCTATTTGCATTAGATGGCTGTCGATGTACTAAAACTTATAACACCTTGTTTAAACATTATTGTGCTTCATGCAAGTATTTAAACAACATACTACTTTACATTCGTCTTCAGAAAATCTGGACATACAGTAAACTAATTTCTAATGAAACCATGAAAAAAACGATACAAATAAAACAGAAAAGTACATCTCACATTGTTATTTTATGGGTGATGGGTAATATATATGAAGAAAGGAATTTTGTCCCTGCACTGCAGTCATTACTATAGTCTCCCTAAGCTCCTGTGGATCTTAGTATTTGGGGAGAATATGTTAAGAATCACTGCAAAATCAACTAAATTATCTATAATCGTGTAGCACATCCCAGTGAGTACTGAAATACCAAAAAAATACAACAGGCTGTTTATAATGCCATAAATAAGCAGTCAATTTTAGGCCATTGCAGTGACATGTTGATTTGGAATAAGTGTTATGCTGATTAAGCAAAAAAAAAAAAAGTGTGACTACATTTTACAAAATAAAGCTGTCAGACCTTAAATCTACATTTTATCACCATTTTTCATTTCTTAGACTTGTTTCTGGGAAATGTTTCTATTTTTGCTTTTAAAAACATTATTCAGGCATTATAATTTCATCATCCATTTTAATCACATTTCCACATTTAGTTTATTTAATACTGTTTACTGAATGTGTGTTGAATTCATTTCCATCTGCTTTTCTTGGTATGTAAAATAATATAGATTCTTATATTATAGTTTTATGTCTTTTAATGCAGGGTAAGTTGAAGTTTAGTTAGGTTTAATTGAATTGGTTTACATTAGGGATGCAAAGACTGCAATTTTCGTGCCTGGTTTTGAATTCCAAGTTTTTGCTGATATAAATTTTCACCTATTTTGGTTTTCTTTCTAAGAGCATTAACTGACGGCATGAATAAACAAACTTAAAATTATTATTATTATTATTACTTTCAGTGGAATAGTGGTATTTTCATGCAAAAATTATTAAACATTATCGTTTTCTTCAAACTGAGGTAAATTACAAGATTTTCTCTCAAACTGAAAATTAAGTGGTTTGGTGGTGGAAAGAGGTCCAAATAATTAAGTAAAAATTGCTGCACACCCACCTTATCTTGGCTGTATTTGGCTTGTGGTTGGTTAAAGTGAGTTCTGCATACACTTTAGCTGTAGCCACTTTCCCTTTGGTAGCTTCATTAAAATACCCATGTTTAGCTAAATTTAAGTGCTTTTACAGACATGGTTTACTTTGGTGAACTCTGTGTCTTCATAGGTAAAGTCTGTGTCTTTGCCTATGTTGCTGTTTGCATGTTTTGCATGCATGAAACAGACTGTGAAGTGGACGAGCTGGTCACCAATCAGAACCAAGCATGCTAGAAAACAGCTGGTCAATACGTGGTTTTAGCTACTGTGACATCACCTATTAGTTTCTGAAGTCTCATTTTAAAACACCTCCAGTTTAGCATTTCAGCCGTTGCCTTCTAAGTTGCCAAAGAAACAGATGTGACCAAGAAGAATGAGTCTCATTAACTAATGACTTGTGATTTTGTGACAGATTTTTGTGAAGATTTACAAAACAGAGTAAATCTTTTTATTCAGTATGAACAAAAATGAATAACTGAGCCCATAAAATCAACTGGAAAATGTTTAAAGAGGTCAAGACAGGAAGATAGACTTCTGCAGGACAACCATAGCTATCACCATTTGGTAGCCTTTAGGTGGAAAGCTGGTTTTTAGGCATTTCTGCATTCTACCCTGAAAGTTGTGTCTATCAGCACTGCCCGAAATACAATTTTTCATGTAGCTATAGCCAACGTACATGTAATAGCGGATTTACATTAGTCCTAATAGGCTGCTTCTTTTACAACATCATGCTACAGGGAGAAAGAAATAAACAAATGCCAATGTTAGCCACACTTAAACTTATGCTAGCACCAATTATACATGAATCCATCTGTTGCTCGGGGGACGTTGCTACTTGGTCTCTGTTGAAGAACACCTGGTGTACTTTTCTCATAGCACATTTCAGAATTAGCGTTAGCCGTAGCAGCACTAGTTAGGAAAAAACAGCAGCATGTTAGGCAGCTGGCTATATTTGGATTTAACTGAAGCAGCTACTCATGATTTGTTTGAAGGTGCATAGCATATTGCCAAACTAGCAATTAGGCAATATGCTATTGTATTACATACTGAGACAAATAAGTACCAGAGCAAAAGCCTACAAGTCATGCATTCTGCAACTGTTGGATAGAAAAACTCACTTTTTGGCCTTTGTAAATTTGCTAATAGTTTATATGCATTGAAAGCCTTGCAGACTAAAGCTAATGGAGAGGTTAAAATACCTGAAGGACACACTTCTGCACAGCATATTATACTTTATAATACTTGATAATAAAGGGCACAATAAAGAATTGTACAATACAGCCTCTACAGTGAACACTGTGTAACTCTGTGTGTGTGTGTGTGTGTGTGTGTGTGTGTGTGTAGTGTAGTGTAGAAATACTTTTATTATAATTAAATAAGTCTTTTCTCCTAATGTAACATCACCCATGTTCTTTATAAATGAATCATTGAAACATTCACTCGGGTTTGAACAAGTCGCAATAGAAACCTCAAACACTGCATTAGACACCTTGTAATAAAGTACTATCCAGTTTCTTTGTCACTTACACTGTTGACTTCATGCTCTTATTGATCAAACTCGGCATGAAGTGCAAAGAAACAAACACTGGCCAGCCACTCTTAACTTAAATAATGGGCCATTCACCTTCCCTGACACTGCTTTCCCCTTAGTATCCTCTAGCTTTCCCTCCTAACATTCCTCTGCTATTTCTTTTCCCGTGCTTCTCTTCACACTCGCTGTCTGTCTTAGTCGCCTAACCCCCTTTCTTTTCTTTGCCTTTTCACCCTCTCTTTTTCTCTTTCTCCCTTTAGGTCATCCATTACTACGGTCTACATTGAAGTTTTGCCACCAAACAACCAGAGCCCTCCTCGTTTTCCGCGGCAACAATACAACTTGGAGATCAGTGAAGCTATGAGGACTGGGGCTACACTTCTTAATCTGCAGGTACATGCTGTCATACCAACTATTACACAGTCACAGTACTTATTGGGCTTTTAGGATAGTGTTTAATTTACATTCAGATGCCATGGTGCATTAGTGCTTTCCAAAGTACTAGAACTGACTGATGTATATTACATACCTAAAATGAGAAAGCATATATGTTTATGTTGGTGCCTGTCTCTGTTTACTTTTAAGGCAGTGGATCGGGAGAGGGACCCCATAACCTACAAAATCCAAAGCGGAGACATCCAGGAACATTTTGCACTACAACAAAAGTAAGTAGGCCCACAATTCCAGTTCAGCATGGGTTCAGGTCTTTACTCTTTATGTAGAAATAAAAGTTCTAGCTTGTGCTGAAGTTAATTTTGACAACATTTGAATGCATATTATAAAATAAATGTTCAAAAATGTCATATTATGTGACAAAGTGTGCTGTCAGTATTGCATGTAGGTGCGTGATAGCTGTATCGATAGACACACTATTGAGGTTTCTCAGGAGATGTCGTGCACATGGTCACTGTTTGACTAGATTTGATACAAGAACTGGTTCCTAGGGTCAAACGTCTGTTCCCTTAACCTTTAGCAGTTGTTCTCGCAATGGATTTGGTTGCTAGTACATTACATATAGTTATTCTTGTTTTTTTTACAAACACTAACTCAGAGACCAATAGCAGTACAACTTGAAAAAGTGTAACATTGCAATCTCAAGAAAATGTTTCTAACTGGTTGGAAAATGCACATTTTCCCTAGTGAAAAGTGGTTGCCAGATGGTCACAGACCAGCCTCTCGGCCTCTGTGATTGGGTCACTTGATCTTATGAATGTCACACAACCAGTATTACTGACTAGTCAACATAACATGGTTAGTGGTCACATTTCTAACACACCTTGTTTGACATTTTGAATGTAACGTAGAAGTAAATACAAAACCCACATCATCGAGATTTTCTTGACCTATTTCTTTACATCAAGACTTTAAGTTAAGTAAACAAAGAAAATAAATGTGAATCAAGGCTGTAATCATAATATCCATTGGAGGGGAAACATGGCCCCAATATTCAAATGCAGTCCAAATTTCTACCAATGTATTCATATAAAATGTATATTTGTTCATTTTAAGAGTTTTTCTGGGACAGGTAACCACATACTACCTGTTCTATTTCTGTACACTGCAGTTGTGGCTTGTCCATGTGGTGTTTTGATACTCAAGCAGAAGCCTTTGTTGAACAGGTGTGTCTAGATAATCAGCAGCAGTGCAGATTTACAGTACCACAGTAAAAATTTATTGTTTCCCTTGTAACTTCTTTTAAAAGTGAAATGCTTGTAAGCTAATCAACAGCTGGCAATATGATCCACTCACAAAACTCTAACTCAGCTCCAAGCGTTTCTTTAAACCACGTTACTCAACATCTGAACATCTGCACCACAAATGCTCTACATATATAAACTGACCTGACTTGACTTTTTGAAATTAAAAGAAGCTTTTCCCCCCTCACACTACACTGACATATTTTATTTTTCTTTTTTGCCCTTTTGCCCTAAATGTGAAAATGAGGCATTAAATTCCCAGAACAGAAAGGCCTTGGCTGTGTGTCAATTCCATCAGATCACAGTGTACACAGCCAATATAAAAACATAATGCATGTACAAACAGATTATTTAAACTCCGTGCCTCACGGAATATTCCTTGATGCTTATAACTTTCACATTAATTAATGCAAACTTTGAATTAAAACAAAAAATTAATTAAATATAACTCTAATCTCTATCTCTGAGAATTTGTCTGTATTCCGATTAACCCAAATTCATAAAACTGTATACGAATCCATTTGCTCGTAATCAGTAATGTAATGAGGGAATATGCTTCCTTATAAAATTTGGTCATACAGGTCTTGGACGTCACCACGGCTCTTGCAAAGACACACACATACACTCACACAAGCACACATTCACCACATTCAAAGACACGCAGGCTCTGAGGGCTTTTGTTGTATTTATTCATTTATTTCTCATTAAAAATGCATTTCTGAAGCTGGGGGTAAGATCCTGTCTAAATTTCTGGAGGGTTGTATTGTGAAAGAACAACCCCAGCTGGTGCAGAATTATACAGATTGGGGGGATGTGGGTGAGAATGAGTGGTTGGAAAAGAAGATAAGAGAAGAGGGCATGGAGGGAAAAATGAAGAGATAAATGTTAGTATTAGAAATCACCAGGAAGAGAGACATGAGGAATTAAAATCACAAAATAAGTGTGAGGAAAGGAGCTGATTGCTTAGAAGATTTTCACAGTACAAATTAAAATTAAGCAAAGACTTTTCATTTCTGCATTCTGGGGATATTTGGTGGGTTGTTTCTGACATGGTAAAATCTTCCAATGAATGCCAGATATTTCAGTGTCTCAGCTCTGTTTTCATTATTATGGCTCCATGGGAGGAAGCGCCCAGTTGTTCTTTTTCCACTGTGCAAGTATAATATAACATATAACTTATGGTGGCGTGGGAGGGAGTGATTTTTTTCCTTTTCATTTTGTTGTGTGGTTTTAGGAGTGCAGCTTAAGTGCACTTTACGAGGATAACCAAACAGGAGCCAGATGAAGAAAAAACCCCTCTGTATAGCAGAAATGTGCATACGCGTTCATTTTGTCTGATTTATAAAGCCTCATTTGTAAATCTGAATCATCAAGAACAAGTCTGATTTTCACTCTGTGCTTTAGCTGTGGATGGATATAGGCACTCCTACATGTATATTTTAGGATTTGTCCATCCATTTTCACTGGGGATTGGAGCCTTTTTGCCCTACCTCAAGAGGCAGCCCATATGGAAAAGATATATATAAATCTTATAAAGTTTGTATCTGTCTTGTGTGAAACTTGTATGAAAAGCATATAAGAGTGAAAACAGATATAAGATCCCTTGAAAAATTATATAATGAAACTTGTATATTTTGGATACTTACTAAAACAATGTATGAAAGTAATGAGAAAGTGGCCACTTTCATGAGTAAATCATGTAAGCCTTATATGATTTACTCATGAAAGTGGCCACTTTCATGAGTAATCACATATAAGTTTTTACTATTTCTTTTCCATATGGGAGGGTATACCCTGGACATCAAACCTATGGCCAATTTACAATCACCAGCTAATGCAGGTACACAAGGAAAACAGTGATTGGAAACCATGCATTTTGAAATAGTTGCTTCAAAGACAGGGACCAGATCTGAGAGCATTTGCAGGCAGAGCATCTTTGGTGCAGTGATTCACTGTGATAAAATGGTGAAAACTGCAAATCTGTTGCTGTCTACACAGAAAATCACATTAAACCAGAGATCGAAGGTTGCTCAAAGTCTGGCAAATAGTTGGTTGCAAGGAGGTTGCCGTCCTATTTTTACTTTTAATAATACTATTACTGCTACTACTGATGATAATAATTCATTTTAAAACATATCTAGGCTTTAGGTTTGAAGTGTATGCGAGGTCTTTATGGAATTTATGTACACTGGAGATTTATGAAGAAAATGCGTTGTTCATATGAGAAAACTAGACTGTGTGTGAGCGAACCTACACATTTAAACATGGACTGCTTTTTATTAGAAAAAAAGCTCTACATCTTTTTCTCTGAGGACAACTCTTCTGCGCACACAGACACACAAATTTTCCCGTGCCTCAGCACACGCACACATCCTGGTACACACGACAGTTCAGATGGTTTCTAACACATTTAAGAGGTTCAAATTAAAAACACTTCAGGCATTATCTAAATCATTACTGGAAAATTTAAAAAAAGTAAACCAAGGCTAAAATCAAACATTTTCCTGGTTTTGATTGATCAGAATATTCAGACAAGTTGCACAGAAGCAGATGATCTGATCATTTTTACTCAGACATAAAAATTCAAGATGCTGGTCTTTCACCTTTCTAGTTTTGTGTTAATTCATGATAACAAAACAGGTCAAGTCATCACCCTTGACCAGTTAAGTGAGTAGGAGGCACACTCTGCATTACTTAAATACCCATATTCACAGAAAAAAATACACTTGTGGGAGTTAAAGTTTTAATGCAGTTACATGTATATATATCACTAGGGTTAAAGTAAAAAGTCAATCAAGACTTTTCGAATTTAAACTCTTTTTTTTTTTAACTCTTTTTTTACTAAACTACAGTATGCAGTTTCACCATGGTTTGCACAGTCTTTCATCATCTTTTTATTTTTCCTGTTCTTTTGCCTGAAGGGTTAACAAGAACTCTGTGTGTTTTGTTCTCTCTCCAGTTCAGGCTATTTGGTTCTGGACAAACCTCTGGACAGGGAGACTCTGGATTATTACACCCTGGTGGTGACAGCCTCAGACGGACACCCAGAAGGAGTAAGAAACTCTTCTGTGTCATATGGATATTTACTTGTTGTTTTACTCGAGTTGTCTCAAAACCCCCAGAGGAGAAGTGAGGAGCTCCAGGAGAGAATTCTCCATCCTTCACAATGAAGCTCCACAAACAACAGATGTGGTGTTATCTGAGAAAGAGGGCTATTAGAATTGTTTTAATTACCTGTCATTTAGTCACAGTAATAATAACAAAAAGCTAAAATCTATTTATAGCAACTGACTGTAAAGAAATGAATGTCTACATTTATTGAGCCTGCAGGCTCAAAAAATGTTAATAGAATAAAATGGCCTATATGCCAGGTAAGGCAGAATACTGTGTTTTAGCTGGCCGCCGATAGCTTTTTTATATATACTAACTGTATTAAACCACATTGTTAGTATGATTCAAACACTACGATGGTGTGTCCACACGCTGCCTATGTTTTTTCACACTGATACTCTTCAGTAACACCATCCAAAGAACTTGATGTTTTGGTGTTGGTGGAACGCTTTTGTGCTTTTCGGTTACATTGGCATCCAAAAGCCCTTCTAAGCACACAGTCCCAGTAATATCATTTCATTGCTTTCTTACTGAAAGCCAATTTACAATGATTGTGAGTATTTGAAATGCATAACAGAATGCAAAGAGCACACAGAGTCCAACTCAAAATATTCTTGAAACCAAAGAGGGCAACAGAATGCTAACTGTTTGCTGTTAATTTCCTCTTCTAGCAGGTTTTATGTTTGCTTTGTCTGACAACTTTTAAGATTATCCATCAGTTTGGTTTCACACTCAGGAGGCCTGAAGCATGAGGCATTCAATTTGAACTGCTATGTCGCAAGTTCAAGTATGGTGATTGAAATTTTAATGCATTGCGAACCTTCCGCACGACACTTTTCATAGAAAGCAGGTCGTTTTTACTGAATCACAATTTATGCTTTTTTTGACCTGTCTTTACAGCAGAAGCACTGTATACAAATAGCCTGGTAAAAAAACAACAACATACTGCTACTGTTCTATCACAATTTAAAATGAATATCCTCATATGTCGCCCTCATTTTTCTTAGAAACAAAAATTAGGTAAAAAAAATAATCTGGTAATTCTTTGTTTTTACATTCATCGGGTCCCAATAAGCTCAAATATCAAAGAGAAATTAAAAATACATGCCATGGAAGAGTTCGGGTCTCAGGAGGTTAAATGTAAGTTAATCAACACAGGCAATTAGTTGCACATACTGGTGATGTTTGGGTACTAGAAACCTTACCGCTTAACATCCTTCTTTCACTGTCAGACTTTATGATCAAGCTGAGAGAAGATGAATTCTTTTTGACATTTGCATTGACCTCAAACGCTTCACTAAAACCCCCTCACATACTTTTCTGATGATAGATAGAAGGTGTGTTTTGTTCCCGATAATCTGACTTTCTTCACACCACGAACGTTTAGCTGTGCAGACGTGAGACAGAAGCCTGGCATTAACCTTGCAGTTTCTTCTTGTCTTTGTTTTCTTATTTGTTAACTATTTACAGCATTTTTCATGTACACAATCCAGCAACACTGTCATTGTCTCTGTGGAGGTATTGCGTAAAATGATTTTAAATGAAAGCTGCACCATCACCATCTGCATGATGGTCTTGCCGTTCTACGTCTTATTAAGGAAACCTGAATGAATACCCAAAAATACTGAATGGCAAAACCCTTCTTATTTAATGTTTATTTAACAACAAGAGCTATTTTGCATTTTTCTTGGTGCTTTTTTAACATTTTCTCAATTTTCTCATATTCAGTTGCTCTCTCATGAAAATCAGATGAGCCCCACTTCCTTTCTCTTCTTCCTCCCTCTCTGCTTCTCTGCTCCTCTCCACTCTGCAATCCACCAGTGTTGCAATCCCCCCCCCCAAACCACACACACACACTAACACTCATTTTCACATCTTAGTGAGGATATTGAATTGATAAAATGCTTTCCTTAGCCCCTTACCTTAACCATAACCATAACCTAACTGTATCCCTAAGCCTAAAACCACACTTTGAGCCTCAAAATGCCCTCAGCTTCATGAGGACTGGCATTTGGTCCCGACAAGAGACTGTTGGTCCTCAAAAGTATAGTGGCATGCCAGGTTTTGGTCCTCACAAAGATGTTTAAACAGGTACACACACACACACACATCAATTAAAACAAAAGGTAAAGTTTAAGATCCCACTGTGGAGAAAATGCTGATTATAATGCTGTGACCTTTTTTATTATGGAATATGGAGGGAAACGGCAAGTGGGAGCGAGAGGTACTCATTGTGCTGGTGCTGCCCTAACGGTGGTTTTGTGCTAAAGTGATATTACACAGACTCTTGCTCATGCAACCATGTAGTTAGTCTATTGCTCTCTGGACCTTGGCAATTAGTGTATTATCTTTGTATCCCAAGGGTCCAGAAGTCAGAAAATGGATAAAAGTAGTTTGGACATTTGTCTGCTTGACACTCCATTATGTTTTGAGTGAGAGTAAAAGAGTATAGGATTGTGAATGGAGAGAGAAAGAGAGGGTATACAAGAGGGGAATGATATCAGCTACAGGGAGAAACTGAAAGGAAGACAAGGAAAGAAAGAAATGGGGAAAAAGGAGAAGAGGAGATTGGAGTGTAGTTGCCTTATACAGGCCCATTAATCAGAATCACCTGGAAGGCCTTGGGTTGTCTTCATATGGGCGCACATACACACGCACACGTTTGTGTCCTATATTATTAAATGTCCTGTTGTGAGAGTGTCAGGCTACAAAGTGCCTAATTGGCTATTTGGCCAGTGAATCCATCATGCTGCCACAGACTGAGGACCCTACAAGTTGGTGCAGTAAACCAGCTTTACTGTAAGGACGGTGTGCATTGTGGGATGCCATAGAAACTGTCAGCAAATGGCCCGCGTTGGACTGTGTCATTGCATTAGTAAATAAATCCTGTGTGGATTAGCGCTGCTACGTTAATGAATGTGAAGACTTAATTATTATGTGTATGGAACAGACAAGGTCAGACTTTTAAATCCCAAGAAAAGACGAGAAACTAACAACGTGCTCATTCTTCTCACATCCACCATCTCGTCTTCTTTTCCGCGCAGATGTAACTTTGGGGCAAGTAAAATATTTGCGAGGTGTCATACTGTCTGTGTGAAAATGCCTCCTATATGATCTGTAGTACACACAAGTACATCTCAGGCTCTGGAAGATTCTTACCTTTATTGCACATTATAATGTCATCACGTTGCCTAGCAACCGCCTACTAATGTGCTAAAATGACCCATTTGTAGCATTTACTGTATGTACCTAGAAAACCTTATAAAAGTGTCATATTATTTTATTTTACTTGGTAAAAAAAAATAAGTCGGCCTGTACTTGCAACATTCTGCAAATCTTTCCTATACATGTGCAACATTAATCTCTTCAGTTGCTAAGACAGATTTATTGAAGACTCAGTACTCCTTTTCAATCTACATTCAGTCAAGTTTTACTTATTTGTAAAAATAGAGTAAGAAAATGCAACAAAAACCAAAAACTAGAACAACAGAGATTGCGGATTTAAAAAAGGAGTCTGAATAAAACATTCAAGGAACATTAAGAACAGAAGATCTTAGAGCATAACGGCTAAAAGCAACATTACCAACTTTGTATTCTGCTTTGTGAAAGAGAACTAAGTGATCTTTCCAGTTCACAAACTAAAAGTATTTCTTCTAAATGTCACTGTATGCACTGTATGCACTGTATGCATGAATTGTAGCTGATTTATTGATATTTTTTCAGCATACTAGAGGACAGCATTACAATAAGCTTTCCTGTGTCTTATAAAAATAGTCATCAATCTATGTGTTACCTGCAATATCTAACAGTCTCCTCAAAGTACTTTTATATCTGTATTCAAAATCAGTGTTTTCACATTGTTCACGTAGCCAAAACTAAAACTACTTTTGACCTTTCATTACACGCTGGATTAAAACATGGGAAACACAAGGTCAGAGGCATATACAGTAGCTCCAGCAAAGCTTTGTTTATAATGCAGCAAATGCTTTTTCATCTGATTATTACAGGCAAGCAGTATTGCTGTAAATGTGTGGGGGATTTAGCGCTTTTCTATTCAGAATGCAAAGGCCACATTACTATACACTAAATGTATCTTCTGCAAAATCAAAGTCAGCAGCAAATCAGCATCAGGTCTTTGTTGTGGGTCGGGCCAGAAGACAGCCTTTGATCTGATCTTTAATCCTTCCTCTAAGGGTTCCCTGTATACTCACTTCATGTGCGTATCCTGTTGTGCTGGAGGACACAGTCAATAAATGAAATGCTGACCCTGTTGATTCCTTCACACCTCCATCCTTCTGTACTTCATGCTGTTGTTTTGAAGGACTGTTTCAACACCGAGAGCGTCGTGCTGGGAGTTACCTGTTCTGTGCTCTGAGTCTTCTGATTACTGGCGCCATAAAATAAACCTGCTTAAAGTCTGCACTCTTCGTCCTGCTTTCATTGGTCATTAAACAGGAACAGTAATCTACCACAGTTTCTCCAATTTCAGATAAATAAACAGTTCTTGATCTCGTTCTTCTCACCATCTTCCTTGCACTCTTGATTGTTAGTGAGAATTCAAGTATTCAGCCTGTACACCCTGCTGTCTTATGTTGGTTTCATTGCATCATTAGCAGCAAGTGTGAACAACTTTGCTTAACTGTGTTTAACTTCTGCCTGGTTGCCATCGTTCATTATGAGCACATCACACAGCAAAACAAAATTTCTTAGGCGCCGAGCGTGTTTAAAATTTTGAAAGTGGAACAAATAAGATCTGCAGATTGTGTGTACTTCAGGTTCTGCTGAGTGACTGATTCAATAACTGGGTTCAACACACTGAGCATTTGGCTCGGAGAATGTGATTTAGTGTTTTAGCAATTCCGAAGAACTGCAGTGTTGTCAGTTATCAGCTGTGACATTGCATTGGCGGACCACTAAAAATAATATAGCTAAACCCTTAAAAATGCAGCGTTCTCCGGCGGGGTGATTGCTAAAATATGGCAGATGGCCACCGTGTCTGTGAAATAATAAACTCTGAGGTGCGCGGGTATTTAAAAGTGATGTTCTCAGAGCTGCCAAGGCGAAATGAACCTTACTCCATCCCTTTCTTTTGTGTCCGTATGTGTGTTTGACAGTGTTGCTCACAGACCGCCTTTCATTGTGTCATAGCTCTCTCTGCTTTACATACACTGCCATGCAGATAAACAGTTTTGTCAGGTGTGAGTTTTTAACCTTAGATCACTTGCATCACCAATGTTCCCTGTCAGCCTCAATAGGCCGTTGTCACCTCTGAGATTGTCACTCTCCCCACACACAGGCCCACACATACTGCCTCTGTTCTTTTAATCCCACAGATATAAACTGGTGAGCCCTTCTTCCTCCCAATTCCATTCTTTAAAAGTCAAATATTGGATGACTCTCTTTCTTCCACTCATGAAAGTCAAATTAAGAAATTAGTGACATCTAATCAGCTATGGCCTCTCCCTCTCCGACTCTTTCTTGGTTACACAGTCTGATAAAGCGTAAGACAAATTACATTCGCTTATAATGTTCTGTAAAACAGATTTTCCCCTTCAAACCTGTACAAATATACATCAAAGCCTCGGGTTTGTTTGGGTTGATTTTATTTCCCACCTTAGACACTTTTCTCCCTCTCATTCGCAATCAGGTTTAGATCACACTCCATCCGTCATCTGTTTTGCTGACACATTTTTCATTCCTAGAATCTAAAGGCAACATTCAGATTCATTTTATTTATTTTTCTTAGTTCAAGTTTTTTATAGCAGGGCCAAAAGCCCTTTTAAATTAGCATGCAGGGGTTTTTTAAACCACACTTACCTGAATTCAGTCTGAAAGCAGTCCCTCTTTAACCCTTGTCTGCCCCCACATTTCACTCTTAATTATTCATTTAACACTGACTGGCCTATATTCAAGCCAAGCGAAAAGTCTGACACTGTGTTTTGAATGCCACTGCTTCATTCACAGTGATCTTCTGAAAGCACAAACCCTCATTATTTAAAGGGATTAAATGGTAAATGGCCTGTATTTGTACAGCGCTTTACTAGTCCCTAAGGACCCCAAAGCGCTTTACACATCCAGTCATCCACCCATTCACACACTGGTGATGGCAAGCTACATTGTAGCCACAGCCACCCTGGGGCGCACTGACAGAGGCGAGGCTGCCGGACACTGGCGCCACCGGGCCTTCTGACCACCACCAGTAGGCAACGGGTCAAGTGTCTTGCCCAAAGACACAACGATTGAGACTGTCGGAACTGGGGCTCGAACCGGCAACCTTCCGATTACAAGGCTTGAGCCACGATCGCCCCGGAAAAACATTGCCATGTCTCATGATTCTCAGTTTCTGCTGAGCCATTCAGACGGTTCAACTTTGGCATAAACAGCATGACAGCAATAGTTCAAGCTGTGCTGATGGTGTAATGGTGTAGGTGATATTGTCTTGACACACTTTAGACCCCTTACTACCAACTGAGCATCATTTAAAGGCCATGAGAATCGTTGCTGACCATGTCCGTCCTTGTAAGTGTCCAATCTTCTGATGTCTGCTTCCAGCAGGACAGCACATTATGTCACAAAGCTCAAATGATCTCATCTTGAACATGAAAATGAGTTCACTGTGTTCAAATGGCCAGTGGCTGGTGTGATGTGGTGGAATGGGAGATTGGCTGTGCAGCAACGGAGTCTCTGAGGCATGTTTCCAGCATCTTGTTGAATCTATACCATGAAGAATTAAGGCAGTTTTGAATGCAAAAGGAGGTCCAACACAGTACTGGCAATGTGTAAGATAGGAAGTGGCTGCTAACTATTTTCACCATAAATGTCACACAGCAATACTTCCAGGGTGTAAAGGGTTAAAACAAACAGACCTTTTACATCGAGAGAGAGAACAAGTGGACCAACAGTGAGCAGTTTTTAAATCTATTTATAGAGGGAACAGTTCTTACTAGCACAAAGGGATATGGCAGCCAGGGCCTGATTGCAACAAATTTGCAAGCAAAATGAACTCTTTAGTTAATTATATAAGACGATGTTAGCAAAAGGGACACATAGAATAAGATGGTTAAAAAAAACACAGTCTTTGAAATGTCGTGATTCAGTTTTAGTTTCTGATAATCATCATTTAAAAAAAAATAACGGTTTGTACAATAATTAGAGTCTTTGAACTAAACACTAACAGTCGTTTGTGTGTGTGTGTGTGTAGACGTCTACAGCGACGGTGAACATTGTGGTGACTGACGTTAATGACAACGACCCGCTGTTCGATACTTCCCTGCCAGTGAACCTCACTGTCATTGAGGAGCAGAAACATGCCTACGTTGGACAGGTTAAGGTAAGATTAGACACACACACACACAGAGCTGCACACAACACACTCTAAATCATTTGGAGAGAAGTAGCCTGCATGACCAACCTTATTTCTCTCACATTCCCACATCACTGTTCACTACATGTTTTTGAATACATCTAAGCACTCACTGCAATTAATATTTGTAGTGTGTGAACAGGTATAATTACAGCAAGTTTGCATGCTAATGTGTTCATTTTCCACTCGTTCCTGACTGTGCATTTGTTCAACCTTTTTAGTTTATTTCCTTACACTAATCCTTTATTATAATGATGAGTCATGAACAAACAGACAGTTTAGATGGGACTTTATCTCAATCTATCAGAAACACTGATTCTCATGCTCAATTAAAAACCCAAACACAGCGGTACAGCAAGATTACTTTTTTCTGTTATTTCTCTAGTGGCTCACACCAGTGTGTTTGAACTGGTTGCACAGCTCTCATGTTATTGTGACACAAATCATCATATCTGAATCTAAACCATGTTTCGTCTCATTTCTTCAGTTATAACTGCAGATTCATTGACCTTACTGTTTGTCACATGTTTCATCTTAAAATGTGTTAATTTGCATCATGCAGGCTGGCTTTTTTGTCCCCAGAAGGACGGAAGGATCCCACAATATGACTGTGTAAACAGATTATTGTCCCCTCAGCATAAGTACATGCATGCGCACACTGATTCACAGAGGCTCTAATTGAATTTAGCTCTTATAATCTTTTACAACAGGGACCAAAGACCACTAATGTAACTTCTTAAACTGTGGTAGCTTTGTAATTAGGATTGTTATTATGCTCATAGGACTTTGAGTGCATATTGCAGGTGGAAGGGGATACAAGGAAATACGTGCATGTCCTGTGGTGCAAGTGTGTGGAGTAGTGTCTATTAGGATTGTTACTGTACACAAAACCTTACAGAAAATAGGGAACGAATACAAACTGTGTGTAAATCCAAATATTCCCTGTTTAAAAAAATGCACAAACCATCAGGTAAAAGCACCAGCGATGGCACTATAAATAAGAAAAAGACCTTTATGAAGTTTCAACCAACTTGCAGTATTTATTTTCTTTCTTTCTTTTGCAACAAGAAAAAATAAAACTGAGACTAAACATGTCCCAATAAAGTACAATGGTTATGTTTTTCTTTTGTTTGGGGTTTCTTTTGTTTCTTTATTGGAACTCAACTTGGATGAGAATTCTTGGTTATATTCCCTTTATTTTTCCTGTGTTTGTGTTAAAGCAGTGGCATGAAAATTATCTCTAAATCTGTGGAAAATCTACAAAAACAACAACTTCAACAACAATAAAAAAGGAAAATAAATAGTTGGGTTTAAAAGACGAGCTTTGCTTTCACCTGTATCAGCACTCTGGTCTCCACTTAGCAGAAAGACTCCTGGACGTGTTCCAGACCTAATAACGGACTTATGTATTCCCTAGACAGGGGCCATGGGTAAATCTGACACTTTGATAGGCTCTGATCTTTAAAGATGCTCACTTGGTTGCATGCTTGCTTGGATTTGCTCCAAGCTTAATTCATAAGCTTTATACAGCGATGTCAGGGGGTCTTTGATCAGCCTGACACTTTGCCAGGTTCTAAATGTTAATCACGCTTCTTTGCTTCAACACAAGGACTTCTCCTGAGATAAATACATGGCCCTTGTACACCCTTATCCAGGACTTTGAACAAGTCATACTTTAACAAGTTCCAAACTTAAAAACTTCAATAGTGTTTCTTATTCGGACCATCGGGCACAATTCCAACCCTTATGCCCGAAGAGGATATCTCATTCCAAGCATTCCAGATTTTTACTTTCACTCAGATCTTTGGCCATGTTCCAAATTCAGCATCCAAAAACCCACCCTAATCTGTGGAGAGGGCACTTGAAAGAATTCCAATCCTGAACTTCCTCCCTTTCAAGGACCCTTGGATCTATTCCAAACCAAAACAGACTATGTGATCCCTCAGTGGGCTGATCGAGGCACGACTCTGGGCCACATTCCAAACCAGGGTTCGTAGCTGTAAGCATTAAAAAGATTTCCGGAAGAATGAATAGACCTGACCTTGGTTTGCTGATTCTAGTAGGTAAATGGGAACAGGGGAAGATGTGAAAATGCTTGGGTGGCAGGAAGAAGTGGGAGAACCACAGTAGGGAATAAAATGTGAGATGCCAGAGCTAAGAGCCTCATTCTTAAACTGTTTGTCATGAATTTAACACATATGGTTAAATAATTGCTTAGAAAAAGGACAGATTGAGTGAATTCAGTTTGTTGCTGTTTTAAAAAGCCCCAACATGAACTGAATTTTCATTATATAGTTGCAAATGGAAGCAAATACCTCACACTTTTAAAGCAGGCTGTTTTAAAGCAGGTCTGTTATACTCCTTCTAGCACCATCTTTTTTTTTTTTTTGAATTCCCTAAATTTACTTTGCGTGGTCCACAGTTAAACATATCTATCCATCCATTTTTCTTAATATTCCTGTCCTACTTGGGGTTGCAAGGAGCATGGAGCCAGCCTGAAAGCAAGGCAAGGCAATTCAAAATAGAGACATCACTATGCCAGAAATGTAGTTGTCGGTACCAGTACCAGAAATAGATGTTTGCCAAGTTGTCTACAAACATAAGAAGAGATGTAGATTTGAAGAATGAAGTACCACCTTCCTGAGTGCTTATTGTCTGATATTCCAGCTCTATCAGCAACGCATAATGTTAGACACAGCCTCATAGTGAGATGCATCATATCAACTCTTAATCAGTTTACAGTTCGGTCTATTCATCACCTGCAGGGTTAGGCAGTCATCCCCAATGGATGACTGGGAGGTCTTTCTCAGCTCTTCAGCCTGAGAGAGGGGAATACATCAGTGAAATGACCTGCTACACTGTTGGCTGTTCATTACATGATAACCTGTCGCTGTGTGACTGATAACTTTCTGTGTACTGTCAGTGGAAATGTGTCGCACAGAAACTGGCTCGGCCATTTATTGTAAATTGTTTTAAATTGATTGGTAAGAAAAACATCATTTAGGGGTAAACTTTTAGGAAGTAGGCCACGCATTATCGATATCCCTTTAGACTGTGTACATGACTGTGCTACACCTCCTTAAAACTATCAGTTCTGGTTTAACATGGCACCTCATAGCCAAAAAAAGCTGACGAGAAACAACAGAAAAAGAAGCAACTCCACAAAAGCTCACTAGAATACATTGTAGTAATGAGACGACTAGCAAGGGCTTGTCTGTATAGTAACTAACCTACTTAGAAAAGACCTACATGCTGTTATTATACCTGAAATAAAAGAAATGCACTCAGAGACAGATTAATAATATCTCAGTAATCGAGTTTCAGTTGCAGGTACTTCTTTTAAGAATTAAGTTAGAGGCGGAGGTGAGAATGGGATTAAAAAAAAAAACACAAAAGGGGGGGAACTGAAAGAAAAGAAGCCTGTGCACCTGAACATGACAGGCAGAACTTGTGAATGTAGAGATAAGAGTTCATATTTCAGGCTTTAAGGTGTGTTTTTTTTTTCTGGAGTCGGTCTCTGTTGAAAAGCTTCCTGCATAAGGTAGCTGAGACATTAATTCTATTGTGTTCGTGGCTTTTAACTGTCTGGCAATGTAATTACACTTAGATAACTGTGAGAAAGACATCAAGGGAGGGATAAGACACGAGGACAGAGAGCAAAAGAAGAGGCAGAATAAAAGCAGAGTGGAAAGTCACGCTCATTTTGGATACGCAAACCTTCTGCAGCAACCAACTCTGGGAACTGCAGTCATCAATATGTTTAACATCAGGTCATTAATCAATGTAAATGATTCAATCCAGCGTGTAAAATGTTGTGACAACTTTACTGTACTGTACTTAAAGGTGAGTTTTAGGGGAAATGTTGTCAGTTAGCCCCAATGATTTACATCATTACAGCTCAAACGGTTTGGCTTTTTTTTTTTTACATTTTGAAATTTATGCACAAATACATAGCGACAGTCAGGGGCCCTTCTTCTTCTTCTTTCACCTGGTCGCCACAGCAGATCTTCTGCCTCCATCTCCCCCTATCCCCTAGCATCCTCCTCTCTCACACAAACCTTCTGCATCTCCTACTGTCTATCTGCTCAATGTTCAACATCCTTTGTCCTGTGTGAACCCCCTCCCCTCCAAAAAACCCCCCCCACAACTCAGCCTTGCTTCTCTAACTTTGTCTCCAAGAACACTCAAGGACTCTGAGTATACAAAATCTTGACAAAAAAATTCTCTTTTTAGAGAAATACATTGCAGATGGAGAAGACTGGTACCACTTTGCCAATGTCCAAGATGCTTTGGGCAGATTAACTTAATAGAAAAAAACAGGGGTTTAACCCATTATAAAAAGTATAACAATTTTCAATTCTGTCAGTATCTAATGCCACTGCCATTTTACTCTTATGGAAGCAAAAATATTTTGGACACTAAATGCTCTTAATCATTGTCGTATAAATTTAAAAACAATTACTTTTTTATTATAGTACAGAATCTTAATGTAGTCAACAACTGCTTACTTAGAAATACTCTCAATATGACATTTTGTATGTATGTGTTGTTATATATTAGGCAAATAGCAAACTGGATTTATGTTTTTAGTTTGCTTTAGTTTATTTTTACACAGGCATGTTGAGTTTCCTGTTTTATTGTGAAGTTCTGTGTCTTATGTTAGTGTGTCTGGTTTTGCTTCCCCTTGTCTCATCAGCTCTGATTTCTCCCAGCTGTGTTTCTCTCCTGTCTCCTATTCCCTGATTACGCTGTTGTGTATTATAAGCCCTGTGTTTCCTTTTGCTTGTTGTTGGTCCGTCTGTGTTGTCTCCCCGAGTCTCCCTGTGTTTCCGCCGTATGATAGTTTCATGTCAGTTTTGTTAGTTTCCTCAGTTTAGGTTTCTCTTAGTTTCTCTGTATGCCCTTCTCGGTTCCTCCTGCATCCTGTTCACCTCAAAATAAAGCTCAATCTCCGCATCTATCTCAGTGCCTGCGTTTGGGTGGCACCTCTACATGGCCTGCCTTGCCAGCCGTGACATTAACAATACGATTCACCACAGCCTAAGCCAGTTTTGCAATACACAGACCTAGTTTTTAATCATTTAAGACCAAATTGAAGACGGTATACTGATTTTCTCTCAAGTGAGAAACTGATCAAGCACACCATTCAAGCATTTAAGCTAATTTTTCTGAGCTGATTTCAATTAAAGGCCTTGTGTATACTGCTGGATTAACCATTACAGATCATTATCAGCACTGTTAGTTTATGGCATAATGTGACATAAATTTTACATTCGTTAATGACCCAATAAGCACTACAACCGTGCTTGTACACAGTAAAGACATTTTGTCACTTTTGGATAGCGCCAGGCTCATTTATTATCCTTGCATTTTTTTTGCTAAGCTAAGCTAATTGGTGGGTTTTACAGCTAACAAATGACTGTGTGGTATTAGTCGTTTGTCTAATTCTCCACTACATTTCCCCCAAATGTTTAAGACTAACAGTTTACTTCATTTGCACACACTAAAAGTAAGTAAAGAAAATAAGCACACACATTTTCTCCATGTCTCCTCGTTTTCAAGCTATAAAACTGCATTTTTCTACATTCTCGCCTTTTTACCTTCACTCTCTCATTTATTTTCCATGTCTCACTTCTTTCACGCCTTTCTTCAAACAACATGGGATAATCATCCAATATGTGGATGCTCTATTAAGTTTCTAGCAGTTTTACCCCCAGATAGTAATGAATCACTGAATACGAATCACATCAAGAGGACTTCGTTTTTCTTTGAGTCTTCATAACACTGACAAGATGGAGTCTAATTTTCATTAATTCTAATAGTCGCTGTGTGAGATGCGATGAAACTTTAATGATCCAAAATTGGGGAAACAGACAAAAATGGGTCACTGCATTAGCAAGTAGTGACTGGAGTACAGCAAATGAGGTAGAAGGTAAATATGATTTGAGTAATGGGGGTTAGATGAAGTTATTCAACTGACAATGTTGACAATATTGCAATTAAAGCCTTTACATAAGGATTTTCCTCTCATTAAGTAAAGATGTATGGCCCCTTTTTCTTGTTTGGTTTAGTGGCTATTTTTTTCAGAGATCATTACTAAATACTATTCAATTGCAATTCTAGCTTTTTACAGATTGTTTTATTCTAGCAAGTCTTTAAGCTTTTAAAAAAAGGGAAGGTTTACACACTAGCCTTCAGCCTTACACTGTTTGGGGTTTTTTTGAAACCCAAGAACCATTTGCTGGTTTCACACAATAATTGCTGTCAACCCAGCTGCACTTTTAAAGTGGATATAAAGCTCATCATTGTGAATTTGTAGTAGAAAATAATTAAACCATAAAACCATATATGGTACCGTTCGGACTATAAGGCCTTATAAGGCGATTATAAGGCGATACAAAACTGTCAGATAAGTCAAACTTCATTCAACTCATTCACAATAATGCTCAACATTGTTGGTTTAACACATAAAATACAGAAAAATACTCTCACTTTTTAAGTTAATTTCACTTCTACAAATCCATCAAGTTCTTCATCTTCACTGTCTGAGTAAGTAAGTAAAGTAAGTAAAGTAAAATTTTATTTATATAGCACCTTTCAAGATAAAAATCACAAAGTGCTTCACAGAACCTAAAACATAAAAATAAAAATCAACCAAAATCAAGTTTAAAAAGATGAGTTTTTAGCTGTTTTTTTAAAAGCGACCACGGAGTCCACAGATCTCAGGCTCAAAGGAAGAGAGTTCCACAGTCTGGGGGCCAGAGTTACAAAAGCTCTGTCACCTTTTGTTTTCAGCCTCGTGTGTTGGACAGCCAGCAAGCCCTGGTCACATGACCTCAGGGACCTGCTGGGAATGTATGGATGTAAAAGTTCACTGATATATGTTGGTGCTTGTCCATGAAGAGCCCTGAAAGTCAAGGTCAAAACCTTAAAGTGGATTTTGAATTTAATAGGGAGCCAGTGCAGCTGACTCAGCAGAAGTCTGACATGGGAGTACCTGAAGGACTTGGTCAGAAGCTTTGCAGCAGCGTTCTGAACAACTTGCAGATGCTCCAAAGAGGTTTTACATAAACAAGTAAACAAAGAATTACAATAATCCAGACGAGATGAAACAAATGCATGAATGACAATTTCTAATTCGGAGCGCGATACAATGGGACTCAGCTTAGCAATGTTTCTCAAGTGATAAAAACAGGAGCGGACCAGAGATTTAACATGAGCGCCCAAAGTCAGAGCTGAGTCAATAGTAACACCAAGGTTCCTGATAGACGGTTTGGCAAATGTAGCAAGTGGACCCAAGTTTTTCATAACACTAGGTACAATTTTTTTAGGAGCACAAACGAGGACTTCAGTCTTCTCCTCATTTAGTTGAAGAAAGTTTCCAGCCATCCAACCTCTAATGGAGTCTATGCACTTATGCAAAATCTCTAGCTTGGAAACATCTTGGGGCTTAAAGGAGATATATAACTGAATATCATCTGCATAGCAGTGATACAAAATGTCCTTAAAAGTGCTCAATAAGTGCTGAAGAGGAAGTAAATACAGCAAGAACAATAAAGGCCCCAAAACTGAACCTTGTGGCACACCATAGGCAAGAAAAGTAGAAGAGGAACTGTACTTAGAGGTAGCCACAGAAAAGGATCGTTCGTGCGAATAGGATTCAAACCAGTCCAAAGCAGCCCCTGATATACCCACCCACTGTCTCAGCCTGTCTAGCAGAATATGATGGTCCACAGTATCAAAGGCAGAGGTCAGGTCCAACATCAACAGAACGGAGCATTCTCCTGCATCACATCTCATCAAAATGTCAATGGAGACTCTAAGAAGTGTAGTTTCAGTAGAGTCTACGAAAGCCAGATTGGAATTTATCCAGAATGCTGTATTCATCTAGAACAGCTATAAGCTGCTTAGCCACAACCTTTTCCAAAATCTTAGCAATGAACGGTAATTTTGAAATCGGTCTGTAGCTACTGAGAAGAGAAACGTCAAGCTTGGGTTTTTTTTAAAACAGTCGGTGAATGACAGGATTCTTACAATAAACAGGGACCTGACCAGAAACCAGTGAGGTATTGATAAGTATTGTGAGCACACAGGGACCAATAGACTGAAAGACAGTTGGCTGATTTCGGCCTACAAGCATGTCTCTTAGCAGGTGCCATTTTGGGATCCTTATAAACACAGCATAATATTATGTTCATGCACAGGACGTATTACTCTGCGAGGCTCCTGACTACAGTAGCTGTAATGCTCCTACAATCCGTCAAGCGGTGCAGCTTCGTAACTTACCAAAGTCATACTAAAACATTTTGACAGATTTTTCAGGGCCATGTATCACATAGAATCAGTTCGAGGTCAGTAAGCACAACCAGAATTGATACATAAGGCGTACCGGATGGTACCGGAAGGCGCACTGTCAGTTTTTTGAGAAAATTGAAGGATTTTAGGTGCGCCTTATAGTCCAAAAAATACAGTACTAACTTTAATGTAGATGAGGCCATCTCTGACACATTACAGGCAGCAGTCCTGCCTGTAGCCACAATAACTTGTAACCACACAGCACCTGTACAGGATAGTTTTTGACCTTCAAAGGTTCTTTGTTGATGGCTTGCTTTAGGGAAGAGAGGGCGCATTAGGATCTGGAAACAGTGGATTATATAAGACTCAAAAAGCAGCTATATAGACACTGAAATTCTAAAAAAAAAAAATGTTTTGCAATTAAATAATATAACAGAGTAATATGCAAAGGTCTTGAGCCACCACTTATTTCTTTATAATTTGCTTCCAAAGAGAGTTTATTGTATTTTTAATATGCTCTTGAGCAACTGTTCCCCAGTTTTTCTGATGGTCTTTCAGAGTTTTCTTTGGACATTTGCTGCTTTTTCACTTATTTTCAGTCCAGTCATTGTACGTGACCATTTTCAGAAGAACCTCTTAAAAATCCATTTAATACTGATCTATTACTTTCTAAAACGTTACCCAAATCAAGGGATCTAAAAGTGTTGTGTCTAAACATGACAGGAAACAAACGAAAAGAGCTCATTTTAAATTGGATCTTTAGGTAGATTGGAAAGACAAAAGTGGCAGGCCTGAAAAAAAAACAGAAAAGAAAAATAAAACAATCATACAACCAATTTTAAATCAGTACCTTGAGGCACTTGACTACTAGCAGCCATTTACACACATGTATACAATTTGTTTCTGTGGCTGAAAAAACAGAAATTGAGAAAGATTAACAGTCTGGCAGCCATAAAATAGTATTTTTACACCAACAAGGTGTTATCAAAAACTTGGCATATCTTGGCATGACATACAATCTTGTGGAGTGATTGATTTGAAGTTTAGGGTTGATTTAAGGTTGAATTGCCATCACTGTACATCTGTATGTACAGAAGGAGTCAGGAAAAAACACTGTGTGGAGGCTTTTTCATGCATTCAGCTGTTGTATTTCAGTTCTTGTGTTTGGGATCTTGTCAAAATAAATGCAGAAACGTACAGTCAGATTTGGATCTACATGCAATGCCATGATTAGTAATATCTTGCCAATTCTCCCAAAACACTGCCAGTGCCATAAAAGCACACCTGGATAGAAAACACACAGTGGAGCACTATCAGTCATGGACAGGTATCCCCAGAGTGCAGACCGCAGCGTTATTAAAGCAGTGTGGGATCATCTCGACGGAGAACAGAAAAGAAGGCAGCCAACATCCAGAGAAGAGCTTTGAAAGTTCTTCAAGAAGCCTGGAGAATTATTCCTGAAGACTATTTAAAGAAATTACAAGAAAGCTTGTCATCGAGTTCAGGCTGTGCTGAAGAATAAAGGTGGTCATACCAGATATTTACTCTCAAGCTTGTTAGAGTTGTACAGCCTCTGGCTTTGCCTTATATAACGTATCTTTATTTATGTTTGCACATTTTATTAAATTGCTGAACCTCTGCCAGTTTCACAGCAAAATACAAAGAAGTGAGGGGTGGCTCGAGATTTTTATGTGGTACTGTACACTTACCATCACTTAAGGGAGCTTTAAGGTTAGGACTTACTCTTACTGTAATTCGTGAATACATTAACATCCTTAAAATCATGCATAATTAATCCATAATCAGCCTTTTCATCCATCCATGTTGAATTTGTGTAACACAGATACCCCATCTGCACCCTGTGAGTGTCTTCTAGGGGATTTTCTGTCAGACATGTTTTCTCTTTATGCCCTTCCTTTTTTGGTTAAAACATAAGGCTGATTTGGGACTATGCTATGTGTCCCCATTGACTACAATGGAGACATACACTCTGTATACACTATATATAATGCTCAAAGCACTGCTGTGCTGTCAGTTTGCTAGCATGACTGTACAGTCTTGTTCCACAGTGTTGTTGCAAAGTAGGCAAAAAAACCACTTTGCTTTTTGTGTTACCTTGATCTCAAATTGATTTTGTCAGTTTTTTATCCTCATCTAAGAGTACAGTTATTAATAGCCGATAGTTGTCAAGGTATTACCTTCATTGAAAGAGAATTTATCCAAATTGAATCTGACAAACTACTAAATTTTTACCCTCAAAGAGCCCATTGAAGTTCTGGAAGAAAGTTGGTTCTGACAGAGCTAGACTATAGGATCAAATCAGCAACACTGAACATGTAAACAACAACCATAAGTAAAGCAGTCATCCTGAGAATACCCTTTGATAAACAGACTTTCATACAGGGCTTCAAATTTATTAGTTCTGCCATCTAGACAAGAATGTTTATATGACCCTGGAATCCTTCTGGAATTGTAAGCCAGATGGTAGAAGAATAAGGTGTGCCCACAGCCGTGAGTGTCTATTAACCCTTACCTTCAAAGTGCATCACAACGCCACTTTCAAACCAAATTACTAAGAGGTGTACTTGGAAAACACCTTGTGATCAGTGCACCCTTGGCACCTTTATTCAGGACTTCCAATCTATGGAATGGATTGCAAAGTAATTACACAAGGATCACAGGAAAGGAGACTGTGCATAATCCAAATTTCAATTAAAGCTAATGTTTAAACATATAGTAGTTCAGGTTGGCCTTGAGAATTAACAAGCAGAAAGTAAATTTTTGCTCATTCTGGAGTTCAGATGGACATTGGGGACAACGTTTTACAAATTACTGTGAAATAAATAGAGACTATGACTTGAGAAGGGATCTGACCATGACCTGTTTCTGTCTGAGGAGAAAACTCTCCCTTAGATAATTAGCATTCATGGACTGCTTGAAAGGTTCCCTTCACTTTCCATTCAGTTTTCTGACCTGCTCCAACAGGTCAGCATGACCTCTAGCAAACCTCTTCACGATCACATTCATCACTGCATACTTGAAAACCCTTGGCACATTAGTAGCTCCGAAAAGCTGACCATCTGCAACTCAGTTTTTTTAAAAAAAATCAATTTCCACAAATTTACCATCTCAGTTAATGGCTGCATTATTTTAACCTTAAGTATATCATGCTGTAATACTGTGTTTTTGTTTTAGTCGTTATTTTCAATGTCTTTTCTCATCTTCTGGTTACTATGTTTTTGCGTGTCCATTTGTTTCTTTAGTAATTTATAATTGCTGAGTTGATGTAAGTTTCTCTTTAACTTTTGTCACATACAAGGCTTCAGTCACAATTTGCTTACTGGTTGCTAGAAAAAATTCTCTACTCCCCAGCTGACAAGCGGTGGCTGATGGTCGTTAGGTTGAAGTATGATGCTGCACCAGAAACATCTCCTTGTGATTGCCTTGGTCACTAGCAGGTGGCAGAAATGGAACATTCTCTATTTTCGCAAAACGGAAACAGAGAATGTAAAAGTATGAGTAAACGTTTTGTCGTACTGCTTCAGCCAAAATGTTTGAAAAAGCGCAACTTTTTCTTTTAAGCCAAATGGTCTCCTGTTTTGGTTTATGTTGCAATTTTCACAGCTTCACAACAACTCAGAGAGTAGATGTCAACTGTTTGCAGACAATTTGGCAACTTCCATGCAAACAATGGGCAACTGCTGCAATCCACTAGTGATCAAATGCAAGAAGGTTTTGGGTGCAGCAGCATATATTTTTTGTAAATACTTTTTATCAAGCACGTACCAGTTACTTCCATGAAAATTTGCAGTCTTTAGTTGCTAGGGAGACATTAACATTTGAATTTAGCCCCAAAGCTATATAGATTATTGCAACTGTGGTGTTTACAGGTCATTTTTAGTTCTAAAACGTGAAATTCGAAGGCATGGGATCACAGTTTATTACTATAAACATTTAACACACCAGGTTAATGAACAGTTGTTTAAGGTTGTTTAGTAATGCTGTATAAACAGATTGCTAATTATCTGAGCAAAACTTGCCATACTATGCCATAGACATAGTACGTGAACTCACAGTTTTCTTATTGTTCAGAACAGGTGTGAAGCAATTATTTTTAACACTTGCCACTGACTCTCAAATTATATTTCACTTCTGGGAACTTGTATGAAACAGCAATGTAAGCAAACCCTAGGCCCGCACACACAAATACACACGCATGCGTTGTGTTAATGTTTCCTCTGTTCTCCTCTCCCCTGCTCTGGCCTCATCTATTTTAATGCAGTGAGAATGCTGATTGGACAAGATGAACATTTAGACAGGGTGAAAGGAACAGCAGCTTGCAATTTGTCACCTTCTCACTACTTTTTAGTAGTTGAAAGAGATGATGTGGAGAAGGGTTTGACTGGAGAACAGATGCAGAGATAAAAGCGATGCAACAAAGGGAAGAAGACAGTGATCTACTTTCTTCCAAGTGAAAATTGAAACCACTGTCTCATTAACTCTGGAAAAGTTTAAGAATTGCTGGTGAGAAGTAACTTTAACACCTTTGGACAAGTTGCAATAAGTGGGAAAAGAGAGCAGATCCCTCAAGTTTGTCTCGACACCCTTGCCAAATCAAACCAAAAAAACGTTAGATTTTTGTATAGGAGCAATAGCTAAAAGAATGTCGAATAAAGTTTAGCTCAGACAATATGGCAGGACAGATCATTTCATGTAACTCTGACCCGCTTTCAATTTAAGTTGTCAAAAGTTGTCAAAAAGTCTGCAAATACATAAGGCCCCTTATGAAACTGTACGGCAGGAAATGCTGTTAATAATTCTCATCATTCACAGCTATCTCTCCTTCTCACACATACATTGATTCACCCCCTTACCCACCCAGTATCTTTCCTGATTTCAAAAGAGAAACCGTGCAGTTGTTAACAAGATTGAAAAAAAAATGTTAAGAGTTGTACATCATTGATTTACACATGTACTTTGTTTAATATGAGAGGACTTTTTATTCAAAGAATGACTCACCTCAAAGGCAGCCTGAAGTGCTGCTTGCATTTCAAAACAGCTGATTAAACCCTTGAATTCCCCTTTCTTATTATGTGTGTGCCCGTGCTTTTTGTTCTGTCTGGTTTAGGCTACAGATCCAGATCTGGGGGCAAGCGGTCAGGTCCATTATCGGCTCGTCAACCACCAGGGGCTGTTTTCCATCAATGCCACTGGAACCATTACAACTGCAGTGCCACTGGACAGAGAGGTGAGACGAAGCTACAGATTCTGTTCCTAATTAGTTTAAGGCAAAGCAGACAACTGTAAACGGTAATAGTATTTTTATGACGTAACTCCACAAATGGGAATGGCTGAAAGAATTGTGTTTTTGGTTTGCACATCCATCTATATGTCCCATTCTCTTACATTTGATCTTTTGATGATGTTGGAGGAGTTTTGTCAAAATCTGGCATTAACATTCCCTTGGAGTGAAAGATGAACTGCTGGGCTGAATAAACTGTCAGTGCAGTAAAGGTACACCTATCCAGATCAACTGAAGGGCCAGCAGCTTCTCTTGGATCCTGGGCCAGTTTTTTGCTGAATTTTTTTTCCCCCCCATTTCTTAACGACATGACTTTCAGAAACTATTCATATGCTGCAGACTTGCCATTCAGGGCTAATGCTTGTTCTTTTGTCCTCCAGTTGTCTAGTTGGCTCAAATTTTTTAAGGACACACTGCACATCATATCAAGATATGACATGTTTTCAGCTAATATTTTGTTATGAATCATCTTCTTTGTGCAAAAATAAAATATTTTGCCTTTCAAACTGTGTTTTGTTGGCATTTTTTGTAGAAAAACAGTTTTTGTTCCTAATAATAAAGTGCATAAAGAGAAGTTATGTCTAGACACTACAATGGATCATTCCAGTAGTTAGGTGCTGCTTTTATGCTAATATAGGTCTGTAACAAACGAACCAAAAAACATTCCTTTTGAAAATGGTCAGTTACAAGAACTGGACTTGTGTGCAAAAGAAGCCAAAAAAACACCTTTCTGAACTGTGCTAGAGAACTATTGCTCAGAACTATTGCTTTTTAAAAGCAAAATGTAAAGAAAAGAGGAGTGGTTGAAGAGTTTTGCACAGTACTGTCAAACAATATAGTGGTGACATATCCAGCAGCTCAGAATTAAAATCTGGTTGACATGAATGCAAACTGTAATTTGGGTGGTTGGTGGAAGAAAGCTGTGAGAAAGTAATTCTTGTTTGTAGCTTTGTTAATGCTAAATTTTGAATCTGTGTTCTCCTGAAGGTTAAAGGCCATTACTATCTCACGGTTGAAGCCTGGGATGGTGCAGAGAATCCACGGCGATCCAGATTAACACTTCGTGTCACTGTTCTGGATATAGACGACAACAGCCCAATATTCACCCAACAAACTTACAATGTCAATCTACCGGAGAACAGCCCAAAGGGCACTGTTATATTACAATTAAAGGTAAGTGTTTGTAAAGAGGAACAGGTGGGTTTGTAGCTTAGGCGTTTAGCGAATCAAACAAAAAGAAAAAAATCCGTAGTTCATTGGAACTTTTATATCTAAATTTTTGGTAAAGTGAAAAAGTTCTCCAGTGTAAATAAGGCTTTGTTGCAAACAAAAACTTACTGAAACTAGATCATGACAAATAAATCATCTCTGCTGATGCATTGGTTGGTTTTAGATTAATACAGTTATATCTGAATCAGCAGATAAACAGTGCAGCAAAGAAAGATGGGGGTGTTTTTTGAGAAAACTACCTGCATTATAAAATGTAATTTCTTCAGCAGATAACTCTGGCATGTATTTTTTACCTGAAGAAGATCCAACTCAGTGTTGCTCACAAGTCTTTAAACAAATGAATGGATTCCTAAAGGAACTGTTCTATATTGCTTATGCTGTTTTTATGTGTGTGTTAATTGTTTGTACTGCCCTACCAGCCATTGATCTAACCAACGATAATTTCCCAGAACAATTGTTTTTTTCTGTTTGTTTTTAGTGTATTTCTGAGAGCAATCACACAGCTTATATGTTTATATGTTTCTTAATTAAAAATCACTTTTTCTTGTGTTCTCAGTGTTAGCGTTATCATTTAAATCTCTATAGCACTGTAGAGGTTTAGAAGAACTTTTTTTTTATCAAATCTTAGCACTCCTTAGCAAAGACACAAATTGCTGGTTTGCATTTATTTTATATACAGATCAAGCTAATATATGTTTAATGTCCTTAATAATGTTCTTAATAAATCCCTTTATCTTAAAAATTCCCAATGATGTCAGTCTAATTTAATGTTATTTGTGCACAAATTATTGAAAATTATATTTATGCTGCATGCAGTGATAGAACATTGATAGTTTGATAACACTTGCAGACACGCTGCACACTGCAGCAGAATGTGAGATAAAGCTGCACAGCTACACTTTAAAATTATTACATAAGATATGGACCACCAGCTGTAATTTAAAGGTTACTACCACAGGCATTTCTGACAACAACACAACACAGATCTAATTAAACTGTTATAGTGTGTTACAAGCAGGTATATGTGGATTCTTGTCCTACTGACAAGTATTAGAAATTCACATTGCAGTGATATTGCTTTCCTTTCCATGTTCTCTGTAGGCGACAGACGCTGACCTCAACTCCAACCTTACTTACCGAATCAGAACCGAAGGCTCGGACCAGGATATCACTCAGCTGTTCCACATCGACTCCAGAACAGGCGAGCTTTCAGTTCTCAAGGTTCTGGACTTTGAGGCTCTGTCTGAGTCAGAGCCCACATACACGTTCACTGTAGAGGCCCTGGACACAAAGGGAAACATGCCTCCTGGACTAGCCTCTGTTACAGTCAGAATAATGGTGAGTGCGTGGGTATGTGTCTACAAGCTAGTTTCTCTGTGTGGACAGAAAGATGGGTAATATTTTCTACTCTTTTAGTAAAGTGTCTTTAGTTTGAAGAAAGGTAAACTGGCATTATGATGTAGCAGGTATTGGAAGATCATTATGCTTTTTGGTGGGGGTTTAATAAATGAATAATGAATGAAAATGGAATATGGAAAAGGCAAGCAAAGCATTTTCAGTCAGGAAAATAAAAAAGACCAAAAAAGCATTTTAGAACCAGCGTGTGAAAATACAGTGTGGTCTACATTGTAAAATGGCAAGTACCAATTGGCGGACACAACTGCTAACTTGCCATCCAAGTGGCATCGGCAGCACTAGAATTGATTGTTGCAACATCTGTTTGGTGTAGAGTCCAAGTGGCAACCTTTTGGGCTGAAAAAAAGCACCAAAAACTGCATTTTTTTGAATGATCATTTGACACTCACTCCAAAAGAGAACTATATAGTAGCAGTCACCATAGCTGGTTTTCCCTTTTTAATCAAATATGTGGAGGAATTCTTTTTAAACCCATCTGTTTAAATCATGTTAAGTCTTACATGTATTGGAGCAAGGCTGCTTTGAGTGTTAGATGGTTGCCAGTTCCTACTAGTTCAAATAACTAAAGTATTGGTGGCTTTTGGATCATTTTAAATGTAAATATCTAACAAATAATATGGTTTACTGTGTGATTAATTATTATACTAACAGACCTCCCAAGAAGTCTGTCCTCCAGTTTTGGTGAGTAAAATTTGGGTATTTTATTTTTATGCTCTTATTAGCAGGTATCTGTGTCTGTGCAATGCACCCATAAAGTCTATGGATGCGACTTGCTAATCATCTTTGCTAGTGTTAGCAGATAACTTAGCATTCCACCCTCTCGTCCAAATACGGTCCCTTCTGGCTCCAAAAAACAACACAGTGATGCTCACAATCATACAAAAAAAAGGGTTCACAAACCAATTTGTGATGAAACAAGTGGTGCTGCCATATACCAGAAGAAGCACATGGTGGACTGCTGTGGGTGGATACACTCAATGTAAAACAGTATAAATATAGGCTCAAATATATTGTATTGCCCAAGGTTTTCACTCGTCTGCCATCACATGCATATAAACTTGAGTGACATCACATATTTTAATTCATAAGCTTTAATATAATGTTGGCACATCCTTTGCAACTATAATAGCATTAACTCTTCTGGGAAGGCTTTCGACATTGTTTAGGAATGTATTTATTTTTTACCATTCTTCCAAGGTATTTCCAAGGTTTGACACTGATGTTAGACGAGAAGGCCTGTGTCACAGTCTCTTCTGTAAATTATCCTAAAAGCGTTCTGTTGGGTTGAGGTTCCCAAACTGTTCCCACAAAGTTAGGACCATGAAGTTGTCCAAAATGCATGCATTTATTATTGAAGCATTGAGAGTTAATTTGACTGGAACTAAGGGCCCGAGCTTAACTCCTGAAAAACAAACCAACACCATAATGCCCCCTCCACCAAACTTTACACTTGGCACAGTGCAGTAAGACAAGTACCGCTCTCCTGGTAACCACTGAACCTAGGCACATTTGTCAGTTTGCCAGATGGAGAAGTGTGATTTTCTACGGTGTGATTTCTTGATTTTATACACCTTTGGCCATGGAAGTGAGTGGAACACCTGAATTGAATTATTTGAATGAATCGGTGAGGAAATATACATAAGTGTGCTGAAGGTTTTACAATAACCTTTGACTAGACAAGGTCCATGCCTATTAACCTCTTGCTAGTGATCATGATTGCATACTACTCTATGCAGAGGTATATAATGCTCAAGCCTACAGTGATCTGGAAACTGCTGGAAACACCAGTGTGATCGTCCACAGTGAAACAAGTTTTACATCACCATGGACAAACAAAGTGATGAATTAGAAAGAAGTCCCTATCCGGTGGTTCAGTGATGACGTGAAGAATCCTACTTCCGGGTCTAAAGTAGTCTGCGTTTAATATGGCTTTTGTGTTGTTAACATGTTTAATGTTTTGTATTTTCTTCTATTTAATCTCAAAAAGCTCCTAAAACAGTCAGTGATCACTGTTGACCTCCCTCGGCTTTTATTACCGCTAATCATTTATTTAAGCTCAGTTTTTAAAACCTTAGGATGTAACTACAGCCCAGCCCATGCAGCAGTATATGAATGACTAACCTCGTATTGTGGATGGATTATCTCAGTTGTTCTCCTGGCTGGAGTTTGGTCCTTTTACAGCATCCTGCCATGCGATTACATTTGTTCCTGACCACCAAGAACACTCACGTTAACTTTTATTGAGTGGAAAACAAGTTAGCTTGTTTATATTATGCTAACATAGCTGTGTCGCTAGCGGTCACGTAACACATCATTATATACCAGCTAGCCCAACTTCAGTAACCCTACAAACGTCACTGCTGTTTAGTTTTCTTTCTTCATTTATGCTGGAAGTGATAGCAGAGCTGTACGTTTTAATTTGTTTCCAAAACCCCGCAGTCAGGACATGCTATATTGTATTTATATAGAAGCTAGCGAGCTAACTTCCTGCTAACTTCTAACTCCGTTAAATGTCATAAATTCCGTTTTCATGGATGCCTGGATGTTAAACTCAATTGTTATACCTGGTAGAGCAGAATGCTGATCATTTTATTAAAGATGAAAGACTTTAGACAGTTTTTCAACTCTCAGTAATGCCATAGTGATCGTTTGATATATGGACCTGCAGCGGAGTTTAGGCCCAGACACGGCTAGTGACGTCAGACTTAATGACCGGATTACAAAACAGATGAAAACTTGGACAGTTGGGTGTTCCAGCAGGACAGTGATCCCAAACACACTTCAGAATTGGTTTTGGATAAAGCAGGCGAACATGTAACTGGACACAAAGCTCCAACCTCAATCCTCTTGAAAATTTGTGGACTGTTCTTAAAAGCCATATCTGTGCCAGGAAACCAACCAATTTGAATGAATTATAACATGAAGAGTGATCAAGTATTTAGACAGAGTCATGCCAAAAGGTTGGTAGGGACATTTAACCAAACATTAGTAGGCATGTATATATAAATGCAAGCCTATATGTATACTTTTGACCCTGTGTGAATTAGAGAAAATCCAAAAATAAGTTCAAACTTGTGCACCCAGTTCTTGTCGTTGCTGATGTATAGTGTACAATCATTTCACCCAATGTTGCATCTACTATGAAATTTCAGGAATTTGAGCAAAGTGTCAAAGAGCAAAACTGTACATTTGGTCTTCAACAGCACTGACTTCCTGCCTTTAGCCTTGACTATGTCAGTCTCTTATATACAGTATGTGGTAAAACCTTGTCTTTCATACATAGTTCACAGTATAGATGACTATACACAACAACAGATGTACATCCACTACATTCAAATTCATCTTAAACGTCTACATGCTAGTCTATTTGATTGCTTGACCTTGAACTTCTGTTCAGAGCATGGCTACTATTAGAGTAGTAGATGCCAATATTTATAATCAAGGAAATGCATCAAAGCATCACAGCATCTTCATTTTACACAGCCAAAACAGCACATTGTCTTCCTGCTTTGTTTTTCTTTCCTGTGGTGCTGCTAGACACAGGATCCTGTTGTCTCTGACAGTCAGTGACTATACCAGAGATTAGCATACGAATCTATGCAATCTATGGACTTTAGATTCTGTTATCAGAAACTTTAAAATGACGGAGAAATAAGCTGACAGTTTCTGTGCTTTATACAACATTTAGTTTACATAGTGTGTTTGTTTTGTTTAGTTTTTTTGAGTTTGACTGTGAAAGAAATTTTTAAAAATCCATCATTTAACCAGCCAATGGAAAATTAAAAGCACAATTGTTTTGTGGTGTCCTCACTTTCACCCTTGCTGATGTTTTCCAGTACTGCTGATGCCTGCTGTGATTAAAGCCCCACAGGTTTTCATGAACACCCCATTTATTCTACTCACCACAGCATTTGTTCTATTCAGAGATAAATTAGAATCCAAGCCAAAGAAATAAAATAAACTCAGCATAAGCAATAGATTATATGCACTACTTTTCATATATATATATATATATATATATATATATATATATATACATATATTTGCAAATTAGTAATTTGCTGTTATTAAAATTTTCAACATTTCAGGAACTTCAAGGAAACAAAAAGCATTTTGGTGCAGTGTATTTTAAAAATGCTAATGCCGTACCGTCTCTGTGTTTGTGTTAAATCTCTCTCCAGGACATGAATGACTTTTCTCCAGTATTCAGCCAGTCAGTGTACCGAGGCATGGTTGCCCCTAATGCTGTCAAGGGAACCATCGTAACCACAGTGATGGCCAATGACTCTGACCCTGCGGTGAGCATTATCAGATGCAGCTATTCAATCAAACTGTTTCACAGCCTGCTCCTCAAATTGTGTACTGGAATGATGCAAGATAATGGTGCTTGTCTTCAGTCAGTGTGTGTGTAGGTGTGTTTTTAACGCATTTTCACTTCTTTCTCAAGTGGAGTATTTATTTTTTTTTTATACCTCAGTGTGTCACAAGGTGAAATCTCAAGAGAACATTTAATGCTGAGCATCCTTGTTATGTAGACTGCTTTATTCTGGTTGTTGTAAAACGAGGTTTAGCTGTTTAATGTGAGTCTGATTTATGTAACTGTAGGTTAATAAGGTGATAACATGCTCATACAGAATTCTCATAATCGGCAGTATGTGAGAATACCTCACGAGGCTTCATTGAATCATGCAGCGACACTGGGAAAATCACTTTTTAAAAAATATTAGAAACAAAAATAAACCAGCTGATGCGTTTGCGTTTAATTCACAAAACAGGTGTTTATGAAAAAGCACTGGGAGTGCTTTTATTTTGCATTATTGCTCAAGATGCCATGAGCTTATTTTTCCCTCCTCCTTCTTCATGCAGGATCTTCTACACCAGCAGTGTTGTCACATAAGCCTCTTTAAAGCACTGTTGCGCATGCTGCTTCCTGTGTCAGCTGAATTGCTTCATACTTTAGATTTAAGCATGAGAAATTCTCTTGGGTCAAAAAACAACATTATAAAGTCCAGGCTATATGCTATAAAAGGACCTCCCCAGTGCTCAACAAAGGTACTAAATAGCACCTTGTTTGAGCGCTGGAGCCTATAATATTCATATATCTCTGTGTAATTTCCATTTATACCCTCCAGATCTAAAGTATACCTCGAAAGTACAAATACTTTCAAGAATTTATCAGCATCGGGTTTTGCTGACTCACTCTGAGCTGTTGTGCAAGAAAGTGTTACATCAATGTAGACAGTTGCTGAAATACTGCTCGCAACAGCAGTGCTTCTGCAAAAGTGAACTCAGATTAGAGCGTTTGATGGCTGGATTGAAAAATGGCTGTTTACATAATTAAAAATATCTATTTTGTCTGTCTGGAGTTTCTCTTTAACTTCCCCCGTTGCCCTTACTCTTTCAGCATTTCAGTGTGAAAATATGACCTTAGCGGACTTGTCATTGTTGTTTTTTCGCTGGTGGATTTACAGCCTTAAGGGAGATAAAGTGAATAAAGTGTGTATGACAAGCAAGACATGTAGCAAGAACCTTTCGTCCCCTGAGAATAAACAGAGGGCAGATATACTGTATGACTTTTAGCCAAAGGAGCAACTTTTGTTGCTGTAAATGTTGTTCCTCAGACCATGACATAGACAACATATGTAAGGATTATAGTGAAAACATTTTTTTAAAAAAGATATAAATGAACTGCTTCTGTCACATATTACAATTTCTGAAAATAAACTAGCAAAAGCACCAGTTTTATCACATTGTCAGCGCGTATTTTTAAAGTTCAAGGAAAGCTTTAAACGCAGAGGTCTAATTTGTTGGTGTGTTTATTTTTCCTCCTCAGAATGGCACAGCTATTTTTTTCCTCGCTGTTGAATCTTGAGCTCATTAAAGAATACGGAGTATTTTCTTAAAATATGTGGATATTACAATGTAAATGTATGTATTTCCTGACATTTTGTGTCAAATCAGTCATAGTAACTTATGGCTGCTCATTATCAGCAACAGTTAAGAGATTAATTCACGACCATTTGAACCGCATTTATTTAAAGTAATAAATGATATGTCTTATAACGCTCACAATTATTTCTATATAGAGACTTAACATTTGGATCCCTGCTAATTGCTTTAGATATTAAATACTGCAAAACTCATTACATAGCCATCACCACACTATTTAATTACAGTTCAGAAGATATTAGAAAGAAAGAAATGGTTTTCCAGAAACCATGCGTGAGGCATTTCATCCTATAGTTTTTTGTTTAATCAACTTCAAGTTTTTTATTTTTTATTTTAATGTTTAAAATGGATATTATTCTGTTGTCATCATAGGGTACTCCAGCAGGTTTAGTACGTTATAAGGTGGACCAGGAGGCGTATCCATACTCAGCCAGTATATTTGGCGTAGAAGAACAGACCGGACGTGTGGTTACCAGAGTGAACCTGAACGAGGAGCCGAACATGAAGTTCAGCGTAAGTGTGCACAGAGGTCTTTTTTAAAAATCAATTTTTCTTTTTTTTCTTTTTTTGGTAAAACACAATGAAGATGACTCAACTTTGCACTTGAGTCATCTTCATTGTTTTATTTAAAATCGACTGTGGTGTATAGAGGCAAAACTACAAATATTGCATCTTCATCTTCAAATTATGGATGTAACTGTACTGAACTGCTGCTACATCAAACCCATCATTACAAGTCTTTTGCAGTATTTTTTGTTAAAACCCTGAAACCAGGTTTTACATTTGTGAAGTCACGGCCCACTCGGTCCTATTCAATAATGCCTATATTTCATTAAATGTAGCCATTGCGTAGTGAGTGTTTAATTGCATCATCTTACATAACAGCGGTTGTTATTTAGATAACATTTATCCTGGTGACCTTCTTTTGGCTTTATCGTATGGATTCTGGTATTCAGTAGGTGGGGGCGTGGAACGACATCATACAAAATAAGTCAGAATGATTAGATTACTAATTCCAGATTTGATTTGCTTACATGTAATTCTTATGAACAGGGGACTCTGAACAATTCCCTATCCACTCTACAAAATATATTGCAGCAGCTTATTAGTTTCAAATCTACCTTCTCCCAGCTGTATTCCTCAATGGGCCTTGCTAATTTCATCTTTTCATTGGGCTTTAATTAACACAACAAGGATTCAGCATCCTCTGAAGATATCGCTCAAGGGACTAATTCTACCTTGTTTGCTCCAATAACTCAAACAAAATGAACTAGTCCAAAACTGAGTACAATATTTGGCTTATGACTGAGATAAACCTTGTCTAATGTACTCGTACACAGTAAAGACACAGTAAAGACGGTTTAAATGATGTGCAGCTAATTACTACCCAACTCGCTTGCCTAAAGACACCACAGCATTAAAAAAAATGAATTTGGTGGGCAATTCAGCGTGCGTAAGCAATTGTGCAAAGAAACCAATTGAAATCCTCAGTCGGAAGGAAAAAGTAGTTGTGATGAGAATCAGCAAGCCACTTAACTATCACATGTCGCAAGTTCCCAACTGCTAAAGAGTTATTTATGCATGTAGCGGTTTCCTATTTAAAACACTAGTTACTGTATGAATATAAAACAGGATGCATGAGCTGTAGCGTTCACCTGACTAAAGGAGACGAAGGAAACACAATATTTCAGTGTGTTGATATTTAAGGTTGGCCCTCATTAGGAATCCTTTGGGCCTGGTTAACAGCAGTTAGCCCCCCAATTAAATGAAGAATAAAAGCCGAGGCAGGAAAAGTCAAGCACACCAGTGGGACACACACCCTCTCTGTTCTTCAAATCCCATCTGAATCATGTGCAGGAAGAGAAAAGTACAATTTATTCTGGTTTATTGCGGGGCTGTCACGCATTGGCTACATCCCATTTAGCGAGCGTAAATGAGAGCGGCGGCGGCATCAGACAGCCATCTCGCAGGGGCGTGGGTATCAATGGCGTGGTGATGTTCTGGCTTTGTCTATATTTGTTTGACAGCTGGTGGTGGTGGCATACGATCATGGTGAGCCTGTAATGAAGAATACAACTCTGGTAGAGATCACAGTCCTTCAGCCCTCTGTTATCCCTGTCTTCACCCGGGAAGAATACAGGTATGTGCACATACATACACATTACCATTGTTTAAATTAAATGTCAGCCTTTTTTTCTTACAATACAGTATGATGACATCAGGCTGGTAAATGGCGTCACTAGTATGTGACACCAATACCAAAACAATGGATTTGTATCCGGTTGTTCAGTCTGACGTCACTAGCCGTGTCTGGGTCTAAACTCCGCTGCAGGGTCCATATATCAAACGATCACTATGGCATTACTGAGAGTTGAAAAACTGTCTAAAGTCTTTCATCTTTAATAAATGATCAGGCGTTCTCGCTCTACCAGGTTGTAACAATTGAGTTTAACAATCTCAGGCATCTCATGAAAACGAATTTTATGACATTTAACGGAGTTAAAAGTTTAGCAGGGAGTTTGCTTGCTAGCTTCTATCTAAATACAAATAGCATGTCCTGACTGCGGGGTTTTGGAAACAAATTAAAACGTACAGCTCTGCTATCACTGTCCAGCATAAATGAAGACACGAAAACTAAACAGCAGTGACGTTTGTAGGGTACTGAAGTGGGGCTAGCTGGTATATAATGATGATGCTACGTGGACGCCTAGCGACACAGCTATGTTAGCAAATATAAACAAGCTACTTTTTTCCACTGATAAAGTACGTGAGTTTCTGGTGGTCAGGACTGTACGCATGGCAGGATCGTTAAAGGACCAACTACCAGAGAACACTGAGATATCCTCCACTACGAGGTTAGTATTCAATGGCTGCATGGGCTGGGCTGTAGTAATCTAGTTTTAAAACTGAGCTTAATAATGATAGTATAAACCGAGGAGGGCACAAGGATCCTGACTGTTTTAGGGCTTTTTGAGACAAATAGAAGAAAATACATAACATTAACATGTTAAACACAAAAGCCATATAAACCAGTATTAGACCGGTTAAGATTCGTCGCGTCATCACTGAACAACCGGATAGCTTTTTTCAGACTTGAGGACCGCAATGTTGCTTTTGTGCAGCCATTTCCCTTGTTGCCAGGTTTCAAAAAAAACATTTTTGTTTTGATTTTCATGAGAGCTGATCACATGAGTCATGACGTCTGTTCTCGTCACATTTTCGGATCACATCACTGGGAATCCCAGACGAGTAGAAAAAAAGTATCTGGTACCAGGTACTATCACCTAATGTAAAACTCTAAAAACCGAGTCGAGTCAAGCAGAGCCGACCCAAGTAGGTACTAGTGGTGTTTTTTATTAGTGGAATTGTTGAAAAGCAATAATCGCAATATTGTATTCCTGTGGAGCAAGAGGCAGGCACACATCTCAGTTTCTCACAGTTAGCTGAATAAAAACATAAGAAATGCTGGATGGCACTCTGTTGTGCCTCCCAAGTAAGATGAACAATTTGTTTCTTGTTTGGCAAATTAATGAAGTGCATTAATTTAACGGGTGATTAGAATATAGGAAAGAAAAACTATAAGGTGGAGAACTGAATTAATTTTCCCTGACAGATTAAAATCCAAAGTGCTTAGTAAGGTTCAGCCACATTTCAGCATGGACCTCTATCCATCCATCCATCCATCCATCCATGAATGATATAATCCTGAAAAATAATATTGTAGAGCATCAGGAAGCTTTTCTGGTGACTGTTTTCTCAACTCAGATGTTCTGCCACATAATAACACAGAAGGTGCTAAATCTGAACAGCATGATTGATGTTTGCTGCTATAATTCAGTTTTGATTAGAAGTGAAGTGATGTGCTTTACTGTGCTGAAATTCTTCACAATAACTTGAACAAATTTGGCAAAATTTATCTTGCCAAAACAAATATGCATATCGGCATCAACATATAAAGGTGAGCTTTCCGCACTTGTATTTCTATGAATTCTGCAAAAGCTGCTTACACTCACCTGTTTTGCAACAACACTAAGCCACACACTATAATTAGCTACCACAGAGCATGCCTGTTTCATCTTTGAGGAGCAGTGTTATGTGTTTGATAACAGTAATTTTGTCATCAGCTAAAGGACAAAACTCATCCACAAGAGTCTGTAAAAGAATCAACCTTACACCGTTTTTAAATTACATTGTGTCAAAATATTGACTCATATTCAAGTCATAAAGCAACAGTATGTAATTTTGTCTCAACAAAGCGTGTAATCCATCTCCTTTGTTTATAGAGCTACATACTCTAACTGGCCACTTTATTAAGTGCACCTGTTCAACTGCTCATTGACACAACTATTTACTCAGCCAATCAAATGCAAGTTCATTGCATTTAAATGACCTCCACAGTCACCAGATGTCAATCGTGTGTAGAGCAGGAGTAGAGCACCTTTGGGATGCGGTGGAGCAGGTGGACATTCACATGATGAATATCCACAGACTGCGTGTTGATGTCAGTTCAGCATGGACCAAAATCTCTGAGGAATGTTTCCAACTTTGTTGAACGTATGCCACAAGGAATTAAGGTAGTCAGAGGTCCAACCCCTGTACCTGCAAGTTCTACCTAATAAAGTGTGAGTTTAAATGTCTCTGCACAGGAGATTTAAAAGAAGCAAAGAGTAAATATATTTTTTAAGACAGCAATTTTTCATTCACTCTGTCAAGCGAAACCCAAGAGAACCCGGCCGATCGACGCCCTTACCTCATCAGCAGACACAAATACACACTCATTCTCAAGTCGTCACCACAACTCTTTCAGTCGGTGCTCGTTTTGTGAGGTCATGGTGTCACCTCAGGTTTTCTTTTCCGTAATTGGCTGTGGTATTGTCCCATAATGTCTACCTATTATCCTTTTTTTTCCTCTATTTTGATCTGTCATTCTTTCTAACTATTCCTCATAAAAATTGTTCTCCGTTATCCTGGTTTTTATCAGCCCCGTTCTATGTCTGTTTGTCCCCTCATTGATGTTAGAGTGAATGAATTGCTCTCTTTCCATTTGCTCTTTTGTTATGCTGGCTGTCAGAGACAATATCGAAGACATCAGACTGGAAAAGTGAAAATTGCAGGAGAAGATGCTTTTAAACATCATATTTTTCTAAGTGTTTCAAATATTTTCACGTCACTGGACTTTCTGTTAACGCTTGGCAGTGCGAAGGGTAGTAATACTTCGTATTATTCTTTTATTCACTCTTGCATATTTTCTTTTCATTTTAGTTTCTTCGTCTGCCTTCATCATATCTCAAAGCGATCCATATTTTTCTATGCAGAATATGTGTAGGCAGTTGCAGTGATACAACTCACTTTTCAAGTGGCTGACAATACCAGCTGTCTCCGACACCTCAATATTCAGCACTTAAAAAAAAAAATCAAACCTTTGATACTGATTATGTAAAAGTATATCTGTATTGACATTAAAACTCACTTCAAAGCTCTTATCTCTCTTTATTCAAACACCGGCTACCGCGAGTTTGCGGCTAAATGTTTCAGAATATTGTAATTGCAACATTAACGTGTCAAATCCGACACACGTCTTACTTGTACAGATCACATTTCAAGACGTCAAGGTTTGTCTTTCACGCAGAGTAAAGCTCTTGTCTATTTTTAGGGGAAAGGGTTGGAGGCAAGAGAGAGAGATGTCATATAATACTGCATTTATGAATATGTAACATAGCTTCCAGCTAAAAGAGCGTGCACGTGTCTGTGTGAGCGTGCACTTTTTAGTATTTTTCTGTATTTGTTAATCATCACACAGTTCACAGTATTTGCATGCATCCACACATTGTTGTTCATGCACATTAAAGTCCCTTCTTGCACGTCTGTCTTTGAATGTGTCTGTGCATGTTTACTATGTACAGTATTTTAATGTGTTTGTGTGTAAAAAACAGCATTGTGTGTGTGCGTGCGTGTGTGTTGTTGCAATTCCTTGTCGTATTCACACAGTGTACACTGTACCAGCTTTGAATTAATTATCCCAGCTTTATAGAATAAAAGCTTACCATTGTACCAGTGTGATTTTGAGAGCTAGCTAATGCAGCTTAATGATTTCGCATGGTTTCAGCAGACCGGCTTCCAGGCATGGCCGAGTCTGAATTAGTAATATTGATTCCTGTAACGAAAAAGAGAGTAGCGCTGAAACAGGGCATCTGTTAAAAGTGACTTGTTGAAATTTCCTCTTTTCCTCCCAACATGTTGGAGTATTTGTTTGATTTGGTCCAGTTATCTTTGATTTGAGACTTTTAGAAAACCCTGTGCATCAATTTACATTCTTATACTGTAGGGGATCATAAAATTTGACTTGTAGTATCAGTGCACTGAACATGCATTAAGGAGCTTTCAGTGAATTTCCTGTTTTTGGTGTGCAGTCCTGTTTAGGCTTAATAAATACAAGACAAAAAATATAAAAGAATCAGTTTAATGGCATCGGTTTATGTGACACAACATCCGAAAACAATGTTAAAGTCCAAAACTGTTATTTATGGTGTACTTGCTTCCTAAAATGTAAAAGTTCCATATTGATATGGAACTTGTCTATCTTTGTTTATTTTCTATCAGGGCTGTCAACGGTAACGCATTAACGTGATTAAAATCTTTTACGCAATTAACCCATCTGGAGCGCAGAATGACTCAAAATCCATGAAATGTCTCTGTCAACGCATTTTGGGCAATTTGTCCAAAGTTTGTCCATTCTGGGCTCCAGATGGGTTAAATGCATTCAGTAAACATGCAAATAGAGAAATATTCACCTGCATCATGTTTGTACATTATTAAACTCATAAAAGCTAACTAGTTTTATAAGTAACCATCAGCCAAAAGAGCGTTATTAGGCTAAAGTTGGTAAAGTCAGCATCATCACTAAGGGGGGGCATTGCTGTTACCAACAATGTGGCTGTGCCGAGCAGCTTTCACATCATAGCCAAGTGATTTGCTGGACAAAGATCTGGTGCAAAATAGTGTGTTTATGCAACAGAAAATATTCCATAAATTACATTTTTGAGATGTTGTTTGGAGAGGTGTACCACTTTAATTGATTTCACACAGCCTGACAAATTTCCTTTGGAGTTGGGGCTGTATTTGCAGACAACAAAGTTAAGACAACAAACACAGGAAATAGTGAAGTGTCCTCTTGTTCTTGATTTTGTCATTACTTGCTTGTTTATGTGCACATTTAAGTTTTTTTGTCTTTCTGTGTCTTTGCCCAGCTGTTCCTGTGCTGGGTCACATATGTGCAAAAAAATGTATGGTAGAAATGCAGCTGTAAAAGCCTCGGTAATATGTGTCTCAGTTCAGTTCTCCAGCAAACTGCTTCAAGGGCCATGCAGGTTGGTTAAATCCATACTGGGTGAGCAATACAGGACTTGCACCCCACAGTTTCACCCCCAGGAGTATGTATATGTATATGTGTACTGAAAAGGTCAGAACTTAAACCTTTTATACTCTCAATAAGCTAGAACCATAAATAACGCTGGGCTTCTCGTTTGGAACTGTTCAAAACAAATATTCAGAAGAGTTCAAAATGCTTACACATAATGCAGTTTTTCAGCATAGCTAACCAAAGATATGTAGTTTTCATTGAAATGATGTCTTCTTATTTAATAACATCAGAAACTAGAGTTGAATTTTCACTGTATTTTGAAAATGTGAATTATGAAAAAAAAATGAAAACAATGTCTTCATTGTTTTTCTGGATGAAACAAGGTTTGTCTGAAGGGGTGTATTAAAAATACAGCTGCAGATCCACACTTGCTTGCAGTATATTAAGACCAAAAACAAGTAAAGCTTTGGTACTGTTTGCTGTTTCTTCCTCCTTCATCTAATAAAACCTTTAATGAGCCAAAGAGGAAGTTTTGTTAAATCGTTGTAGCCACTGAGTGTAGAATTGCGAGGAGAAATTCTCCCCTTCCCCTCTTTTTCTCGACGTAGTGCCAACCTTGCACCTGCAGAATTAGTATGCAGTCAGTATCATGTACACATGAATAGTTATCAGCACCCAGTGGCAATTATCAGCATGAGGCTAAGTGAACAGAAAGAAAATATTAGCTTATCAAAGATTATTGAAAGCCCTCCACTCATCTGCTTGTATATGTGTGTGCAGTCATGTGTGTGTCCATGCACGCAATTGTGCATCTGTAGGTTCAGCCCCCCACCCCCACCCCCATGCCATCAAAATGCCTCATAGCTCGCTTGCTAACGAATCTAATTAGAAAGTAGGGAGACACATCTGAGAGCTTAAATGCCTCTAAACATCAAAGCTTAGTTTTTAATTTTTTAAAAATTGATCAAAATGGCTGCATGTTGCTTTATCTTACACTGAAAAAATGTACTTTGAACCGACTTAAAAAATGACTCTAATTTATTACAGCTAAATGTGTTAGTTTTACTCAGACTATTCAAATTTGACTGAAAGTGTAAATTTGTATTTAAAATAAGTCAAAAATATTTATCTTTCCAGAATCATAAATGTAGATTGAAACAAACTCAAAAGATAATTTATTCTAAAGACCTTAAATCAGGGGTCCCCGATCCCAGTCTACGAGAGCAGGTTTTAGGTGTGTCCTTGATCCACCACAGCTGATTTAAATGGATAAATTACCTTCTCAACATGTCTTGAAGTTCTCCAGAGGCCTGGTAATGAACTAATCATGTGATTTAGGTGTGTTGACCCAGGGTGAGATCTAAAACCTGCAGGGACACCAGCCCTCGTGGACTGGGATTGGGGACCTCTGCCTTAAATCTTTTTTTCACTTTGGTAAAACCTGATAGTTTGAGTGAGTTCCAAGTTAATTTGTTCTTTTAATAGTTAATTGAAGCACTCACATTTTTTTACAAGGAAGTTCTTTCAACTTCTTCTTTAGTCAGTGTAATAAAATACAATTTCTACTTGCACATAATGGAAAATTGGTTTCTTATTGTCTGATTCAAACATACTTAATAACACTTCATAAAAATCTATTTTTTTCCTTAAAATTCACAAACAAAAGCTTTGGTTTTGCAAAAAGATGATTTTTTTTTAAGGTAAAATCAAGATTTTGTCACAATGAACTTGCTGGAAATAAAGATAAATTCTCTTTTGAAGGACTGAATTTATTCAAACAAAGGCTCCCTTTTATGTACAAAAAATACAATAAAAACGACAAAATAAAGCACTGAACAGTTGCTAAAGAGAAAGGGGGAAAAAAAAACCACTTCCCAACCCCCACCCACACTCACCAAACCCATGAAATGAACATCTCACCTTTAAAACATGAGATTGGTCAGCCCGTTCTCACTCCCGAGGCGTAACATTCCGACGATTTGTCACGTTCCTGAGGAACGCCAAAGGTGACCTTCCGCGTTCTTATGCTATGCGCCAGGTTAATGGGTGAAATCCAGTAGAATGATGGTCCCGCAGTAATACACGTTCCAGCCATGTATTCCAACCCTAACCCTAACTTTGTCCCTAACCTTAACCACCACTTTAATGACGTTAAATAGTGTTTTCCAAAGTGATTTAAGTAAAATGAACAAGCGTGTAGATAGTGTATCCGAATACATATAAGCTATCTATGCTCACACGTCTCTTTGGCTGATCCAGTGCTTAGAGCTTGACACTGAGACTACAGACTCAGACATTTTCTTTGGTTGTGTCTCCAGTTTTTGAACAGTTTGTCTCCAGAAAAGTTTTTGCAGTGCATTAAATGTTTACTTTGAGGTATAGTGAAATAAACAGTTTCAAACCAGAAATCAAACCAGAAAGATCAATTCAATTCAACTAAATGACACGGATGTTTCACTTTCTTCAGTGAACGTCTTTACAGTGATGGAGATGAGACACTAGACAATAGCAAGCAACTCAGTCAGGCTGTTTTGTCAGCTTGTCAAAACGGATGCATAGGACGCTGCGTGTTCAAGAATCAAAGAGCTGTCTTGTTGAAGTTCTTGCAGACGCCATAGAGTTCAGCAACGTTCGGTAAATTGATTGAGTGTTACAGCATCATGACTAAAGCTTTAATCTTGCGGTCAGAAGAAGAGATTCTTTTTTCTGCTCCTCCTCGGTCCCTCTTCACATAATAGATGCAGCTGCAGAATACAGACAGTCGAGTTTTTTGATGCTTTTCTTTGTAGAGCTGACAATCTGAATGGAAATTAATCAAACTCTATTTCTGTATCTTTCATACAAGTTAAAATTTTCAGGACGGCATTTGTGGTTTTACAAGTTGCTTCATGGTTCATTTTCGAATGCAATGCTCAAAATAGGTATTCTCCTTTGGACTCGAGTTTAAATATTTATACAGCTTTTTCTCTTTGACCATTTCAAACAGCTCTTCTGCACGACAAATTAAGCACTGGGGTGTGCAATAGTTAAGCCTTAGAAATCATTAGGTTTACAAACATCGTCTGTCGTGCTAAATGTTTTATTGTTTACAGGGTTGTGCAACGGCGGACGAACAATGATGAAATTGTAACTCAGATTTTACAATAAACAAAGCAAACACAGTCTAATACTATAAAGTAGTGTGCGAAAGCTTTGAGCCACCTCACATTTCTTTCTATCTTTTGATTCCATGGAGCCAGACTTTCCTGCAAAGTTTTCTTGAGCAACAGTTCTTCAGGCTTTCCTAATGTTTTTCTAATTTTTTTCTTTGGACATTCGCTGTTTTTTTTGTTGTTTTTTTTAACCTTCCTTGTGTTCAGTCCAGTCCTTGTCCCTGACCAGAGGTAAAGGTTTTTATCTGTTAACACCAAAAAATGAAAATCCTTACCTACTCCTACATAATGTTCATGTCTCCCTCATCCGATTTTACTCCCTTAAAAACATCTTAAAGTGTTTTGTAAAAACCTTAAGCTAAAATATACATATACGGTCCCAATCAAAAGTTTAAGACCACTTGAAAAATGGGAAAAAAATCATATTTTGCGTGGTTGGATCTTAACAAGGTTCCAAGTAGAGCTTCAACATGCAACAAGAAGAAATGGATGTGTAGCCTGTTTCAGTTTAAGCGTTGTTTTCAATAAATTGCACGCTCATGAAAATGTTTCGTCTCACTCCCATTTCTTCTTGTTGCATGTTGAAGCTTTACTTGGAACCTTCCCAAAAAGTTGATTCTGTTCATCTGGACAGTGTTGGTCAAGTTACTTAAAAAAAGTAATGAGTAACTAATTACTGGTTACTTCTCCAAAAAAGTAATCCCGTTACTTTACTGATCACTTATTTTCACAAGTAATTAGTTACTTAGTTACTCTTTAAAAACATGAGATACACAACATGAATAGGTCATAAAACAATAGATCTTTCAGCCCAATTCTACTTTTTCTGCATAACCATCATATAAAATGTAATCAAATAAAAAGTCTCTCTTTTTTTTTTTATTGAACTTTTAATTGCAAAGCAGGAAAACAGCAGTCACCAGCATATACAGTGGGGCAAAAAAGTATTTAGTCAGCCACCGATTGTGCAAGTTCCCCCACCTAAAATGATGACAGAGGTCAGTAATTTGCACCAGAGGTACACTTCAACTGTGAGAGACAGAATGTGAAAAAAAAATCCATGAATCCACATGGTAGGATTTGTAAAGAATTTATTCGTAAATCAGGGTGGAAAATAAGTATTTGGTCAATAACAAAAATACAACTCAATACTTTGTAACATAACCTTTGTTGGCAATAACAGAGGTCAAACGTTTACTATAGGTCTTTACCAGGTTTGCACACACAGTAGCTGGTATTTTGGCCCATTCCTCCATGCAGATCTTCTCGAGAGCAGTGATGTTTTGGGGCTGTCGCCGAGCAACACGGACTTTCAACTCCCGCCACAGATTTTCTATGGGGTTGAGGTCTGGAGACTGGCTAGGCCACTCCAGGACTTTCAAATGCTTCTTACGGAGCCACTCCTTTGTTGCCCGGGCGGTGTGTTTTGGATCATTGTCATGTTGGAAGACCCAGCCTCGTTTCATCTTCAAAGTTCTCACTGATGGAAGGAGGTTTTGTCTCAAAATCTCACGATACATGGCCCCATTCATTCTGTCCTTAACACGGATCAGTTGTCCTGTCCCCTTGGCAGAAAAACAGCCCCATAGCATGATGTTTCCACCCCCATGCTTCACAGTAGGTATGGTGTTCTTGGGATGCAACTCAGTATTCTTCTTCCTCCAAACACGACGAGTTGAGTTTATACCAAAAAGTTCTACTTTGGTTTCATCTGACCACATGACATTCTCCCAATCCTCTGCTGTATCATCCATGTGCTCTCTGGCAAACTTCAGACGGGCCTGGACATGCACTGGCTTCAGCAGCGGAACACGTCTGGCACTGCGGGATTTGATTCCCTGCCGTTGTAGTGTGTTACTGATGGTGACCTTTGTTACTTTGGTCCCAGCTCTCTGCAGGTCATTCACCAGGTCCCCCCGTGTGGTTCTGGGATCTTTGCTCACCGTTCTCATGATCATTTTGACCCCACGGGATGAGATCTTGCGTGGAGCCCCAGATCGAGGGGGATCATCAGTGGTCTTGTATGTCTTCCATTTTCTGATGATTGCTCCCACAGTTGATTTTTTCACACCAAGCTGCTTGCCTATTGTAGATTCACTCTTCCCAGTCTGGTGCAGGTCTACAATACTTTTCCTGGTGTCCTTCGAAAGCTCTTTGGTCTTGGCCATGGCGGAGTTTGGAGTCTGACTGTTTGAGGCTGTGGACAGGTGTCTTTTATACAGATGATGAGTTCAAACAGGTGCCATTCATACAGGTAACGAGTGGGGGACAGAAAAGCTTCTTACAGAAGACGTTACAGGTCTGTGAGAGCCAGAGATTTTCCTTGTTTGAGGTGACCAAATACTTATTTTCCACCCTAATTTACGAATAAATTCTTTACAAATCCTACCATGTGAATTCATGGATTTTTTTTTCACATTCTGTCTCTCACAGTTGAAGTGTACCTCTGGTGCAAATTACTGACCTCTGTCATCATTTTAGGTGGGGGAACTTGCACAATCGGTGGCTGACTAAATACTTTTTTGCCCCACTGTACATATACAGGACAAAGATGCATCTACATGTATAGCAGGACCTGGGAGGTAGAAAGAAAAACCCAACAGCAATAGTAATAGACAATGAAAAAGGTTAACAATTGTCCCTTTGTTGCCAGGCTACATCCTGTAAGCCCGATTTCAACCTCGGAGCAGAAGGAGTGTCCAGAAGGGCCAAAAAAGGGTCCCATGTGCGATAGAAAAGGAAAGGTTTGTCCTTAAGTGCCATAGAGAAGGCTTCCATTGGCACAATACATATCACAGACTGTAGCCACTGGTTGACAGATCAGTTGACTTATCAGAAATCCACAGTACCATAATGCACTTTCGAGCGCAGTGTAGCAGTATGTGAAGGAGATCTTTGCTGCGAAAGCCGGCAGGTAGCTCATCATTTAGTCCTAACAAGCAAGTCCTTGGACCCAGATGCAGTCGGCAATTAAATATAATACATAGTGGGATTGTGGGAAGGAGGGAGCGACAAGACCACCTTTCTGAACAGGCAAACACAGAAAACTGTATCTCAATCTAGGTCTTTTCTTACGCCATATAAAGGAGATAATTGAACCATTTAATTTTGACAAAACTTTTTTGGACAGAGCAAGCGGTAACATCTGGAATAAATACAAGAGGCGAGGGAAGATATTCATCTTGACCAAATGAATACGACCTAAAAGAGGCAGAGGGAGGCTGCACCACCTATTCAAATCGCGATTGATGGTCTGAATTAAAGGGGTGTAGTTCAGACTATACATTTCATGGAGACCAACGAAAAGGCTGAGAAATGTTTGGATCAACCTCATTTATAACAGAGAGGGGCATAGCCTCACTTTTAGAAAAATTGATCTTGTAGCCTGAGAAGGAGCCGTATTGGGAAATTAACAAAACTAATCTAGGAATTGAGTGAGCAGGAGAATTTAGAAAAATTAAAACGTCATCTGCATAAAGTGAAATCTTATGTTGAGAATTGTTCAAACAGAGTCCTTCAATAGCAGCATCCTTCCTAATGGCTGTGGCAAGGGGTTCCATAGCCAGGGCGAATAACAAAGGGCTCAGCGGACAGCCCTGCCGACTGCCACGTTCAATACTGAAATTGCCCGACCTATGACCATTGGTAATTACTGCCGAAAGAGGTGAAGTATAAAGGATCTGGATCCATTTAACAAAGTTGTCACCTAAACCAAATTCTTGAAGTGTGAAAAGAAGAAAGAGCCTCAGGGTTAAACAAAGATGAGTGCTGAATAATGTTAAGTAGACGCCTCACGCTATGTGCGGAATACCGCCCCGTATAAAACCAGTTTGATCATTCTTAACGATCGAAGGTAGTATTGGCTCAAGACGTATAGCTAGGACCTTAGCAAGTATCTTCAAATCAAGATTTAAAACAGATATAGGCCTATAGGAAGCACATTCTTCAGGAGGTTTCCCCTTCTTCAAAATTAGAGAAATATTAGCCTCCATTAAGTAGGGGGGGGGAAGAGTGCCCGCCTCAAAAGAGGACAGAAGCATCTTATACAGTGGGGAAGTTAGAATCTTACTGAATTTCTTAAAAAAATTCCCCCGAGAACCCGTCCGGACCCGGAGCTTTGTTATTTGGAAGCATCTGAATAACTTTCAAAATTTCGCTTTGCGTTATAGGTTTACATAAATCATCCCTTTGGATTTCAGTAACTTTAGGTAAGTTTAGTCCTAAGAAGAAGTGGTGGATTTAAACTGGGAGGTATATAACTGCTTATAAAAAGCTTTAAAAGTATCGTTAATAATTAAATTGTCATATTTAGATAAATCAGATGAGTCTCTAACACATGGGATATTACAACCAGCACCCTTATTATGAAGAAGATTGGCCAGATAGCGGTTAGGTTTATTAGCAAACTCATATAACTTCTGCCTCATGAAGAAAAGAGATTTCTCAGCCTTTCTTGTCAGTAGTGCCTCCAAAGCTGTTTTAACCACCTGAATTTCATTCCTTAATTGCTTTGAAGGTGAATCATTATGTTTAGCTTGCAGTTCATGCAATTCCAGTTCTAATTTTCGTCGCTCCATCTGATTTTTCCGCTTCAGGCCTGCTGAATATGATATAATCAGCTCACGGGTGTAAGCCTTCAGGGTGTCCCAAAGCAGGCCTGGAGAAACTTCAGGGGTTGCATTATCCTTTAAAAAATGTTCAAGCTGATCAGTTAAAAATATTTCGAATTTTGGGTCGTGAATCAAAAAATTGTTAAATCTCCAGTTATGAGACCGAGGGACAGGATTTAGATCACTTAGCTGAACAAAAACCGGCGCATGATCAGATATAATAATATCACCTATTGTACATCTCAAAATGTTTCCCAGTGATCGTTTGGGGGGGAAAACGAAATCGATTCTACTACTTGTTCTATGAACACCAGAAAAAAAAGTAAATTCTTTATCGTTAGGGTGAAGAGTCCGCCAGGTATCAACCAAATCAAGTTTGTTACAAGTATCTAAAAGTGCTTTGGCCCTTGTAGACTTTTGAATTTGTTTGGGAGGGGATCTGTCCTTAGTTGTAGAAAAATAACAGTTAAAATCTCCGGCTATCACAGAATTATCACAAACCCAGTCAGAAAAGGAAGAGAAAGTATGAGCAATAAAGTCGTTAGACTGTACTGGTGGAAAGTAAATATTCAGAAATGACACTGCCTGACCACCTAGGGTGCCCTTCAAGGAAACATATCTACCAAATAACAGTTAACAATTAACACTCGTGTTGACAGGATAATGAGACTTTGTGACCTCCATACACAGCGTTTACTTATGTGCCATTTTAATTGCTTTTATTCTTTAACAAGAACAACATGCTAATGATTTCATTAAAACGTCAGTGATCGTAATAGAAAAACTTGTCAGTGAAAAAAACAAAATTTGCTTTGTTTCACTTGGTGTTAAAAGTCATTTTTGGTTTTCTTTTATTGATTTCCAATGCACAGTACAGTTTGAGGGATAGAAACTGTTCGTGGTCAGGCAAGGTTTAATATTTCTGTATCCCGGTGACTCAAAATTGCTTTGACAAGCACAAAGCAAACAAAATGTACAGTATACAGTGGGGCAAAAAAGTATTTAGTCAGCCACCGATTGTGCAAGTTCCCCCACCTAAAATGATGACAGAGGTCAGTAATTTGCACCAGAGGTACACTTCAACTGTGAGAGACAGAATGTGAAAAAAAAATCCATGAATCCACATGGTAGGATTTGTAAAGAATTTATTCGTAAATCAGGGTGGAAAATAAGTATTTGGTCAATAACAAAAATACAACTCAATACTTTGTAACATAACCTTTGTTGGCAATAACAGAGGTCAAACGTTTACTATAGGTCTTTACCAGGTTTGCACACACAGTAGCTGGTATTTTGGCCCATTCCTCCATGCAGATCTTCTCGAGAGCAGTGATGTTTTGGGGCTGTCGCCGAGCAACACGGACTTTCAACTCCCGCCACAGATTTTCTATGGGGTTGAGGTCTGGAGACTGGCTAGGCCACTCCAGGACTTTCAAATGCTTCTTACGGAGCCACTCCTTGTTGCCCGGGCGGTGTGTTTTGGATCATTGTCATGTTGGAAGACCCAGCCTCGTTTCATCTTCAAAGTTCTCACTGATGGAAGGAGGTTTTGTCTCAAAATCTCACGATACATGGCCCCATTCATTCTGTCCTTAACACGGATCAGTTGTCCTGTCCCCTTGGCAGAAAAACAGCCCCATAGCATGATGTTTCCACCCCCATGCTTCACAGTAGGTATGGTGTTCTTGGGATGCAACTCAGTATTCTTCTTCCTCCAAACACGACGAGTTGAGTTTATACCAAAAAGTTCTACTTTGGTTTCATCTGACCACATGACATTCTCCCAATCCTCTGCTGTATCATCCATGTGCTCTCTGGCAAACTTCAGACGGGCCTGGACATGCACTGGCTTCAGCAGCGGAACACGTCTGGCACTGCGGGATTTGATTCCCTGCCGTTGTAGTGTGTTACTGATGGTGACCTTTGTTACTTTGGTCCCAGCTCTCTGCAGGTCATTCACCAGGTCCCCCCGTGTGGTTCTGGGATCTTTGCTCACCGTTCTCATGATCATTTTGACCCCACGGGATGAGATCTTGCGTGGAGCCCCAGATCGAGGGGGATCATCAGTGGTCTTGTATGTCTTCCATTTTCTGATGATTGCTCCCACAGTTGATTTTTTCACACCAAGCTGCTTGCCTATTGTAGATTCACTCTTCCCAGTCTGGTGCAGGTCTACAATACTTTTCCTGGTGTCCTTCGAAAGCTCTTTGGTCTTGGCCATGGCGGAGTTTGGAGTCTGACTGTTTGAGGCTGTGGACAGGTGTCTTTTATACAGATGATGAGTTCAAACAGGTGCCATTCATACAGGTAACGAGTGGGGGACAGAAAAGCTTCTTACAGAAGACGTTACAGGTCTGTGAGAGCCAGAGATTTTCCTTGTTTGAGGTGACCAAATACTTATTTTCCACCCTAATTTACGAATAAATTCTTTACAAATCCTACCATGTGAATTCATGGATTTTTTTTTCACATTCTGTCTCTCACAGTTGAAGTGTACCTCTGGTGCAAATTACTGACCTCTGTCATCATTTTAGGTGGGGGAACTTGCACAATCGGTGGCTGACTAAATACTTTTTTGCCCCACTGTATATCTTTTCCCCATCCAGCAATGCACCAAAGCAGAGGGCTCAAATGAAAGGGAAAATAAAAGTACCAAAAAATCAGGCATGAACTAGTAGTTGAACAATCACAATCCTCTGGGCAGAAAATGGACCAATGACGCACTTTTTAAACCTAAACTCTTCCAAAACACAAGGGACCAAGTTGTAACACTGTGAATTACAATGGATAAAACTCACACACCAACCACCTGTTTAGTTTAGAGTCATCTGCAGTACAGCACCTGTAGCTTTAGTAAAAAAGACTTTTAAGCACAGCATTAGTGCTTCATCATTTGCAGCTTTTAAATGGAAACTTTTCCATTTTCATCAGCAAATGCTTGTGTTGGTTGTGTTGCCAATATAGTCAGCCAAAAATGTGACACCTTAACAATATCATTTTTAAGATACAACCTTGTTAAAACAGTGTGTGAGTGTTGTTCGAAAATCACGGTACTCTCTGGTATAAAAATGTACATTAAAGCACATCTAATATGTTGCTCTACAAAGCTTGCTAAACCATTCATTTCAAGGTTACCTTGTTTTACTGTTGCACACAGACACATGCTGTGCTCTTGGCACTTTTACGACTCAGACAACAAATGGAAAACGGCATCTGTGGTGTTATTTGCTGCTTGCAGTTGGGAGACAGCAAGAGAGATAGTGGTGAGGAAGAAGACTGAGACAGAAATAAGAAGGACAGACAATAATGTCGGGAGAGGATAGTGGCATTGAAGCAGTTTGGGAGATGGTGGAGTGTGAGTTTCAGATGGAAAGAAAAAGTAGGAGATGGAAAGTGAAGGGGGGAAAATGTGAGGAGTGGGAGAACAGGGGAAATACAACCATAAAAGTTTGAGGAGGTTAGAAAAAAAGGAGAAAACAAGTGACAATGCTGCCAGAATCCATCGTTTCAAAAACACACTGAAGTTGACAGGCAGAAAGGCAGACGCACATGCGTGCAGACAGATCGACATACAGGCGGAAAAGTCTTTAAAGTGCCAGATGAGCTGACAGACTGAAGCAGACTGAAGTATACAAGCAGGTAAAGATTCAAACAGAGAAACAATGCAATGCAGATGGACAATGAGATATCCGATCTAATTGATAGGCAGGCAGACAGCCAATCAAAATATTCTACTAGCTTTAAAGATCAGTCAGTACTCAGTCAGGTAGACATCTGTACCCACATATTGTTGATATGAAGACATATGGTTTTCATGTGTAATCTTTCAGATTTTATGCTTAATATATTGCAGCAAATTTGTAGTTTCAGCTCATAAAAACATCAGTGTTATTAAAAAACAAACAAACAACGCATACCAAATCCTAAATTTGCTTAGTTTACCTAAGGGCTAAAATGAGCCTGAAGTATCCGAAGTATTACAAGGCAAGGCTAATATGAATATTTCAAGTTTTTAAAATGGAGATTGTGGCATGACTTTGTGAATTCTGCAGTTTCCTGTGACCTTAAACCAACCAGAGGTTCACATGAAACTCATGAAAAGGATGGCAGCCACAGTCAGAATAGGTTTGAATAGGCTGATGTCATTCTAAAGGGTCCAGGTTATTTCACTTCTCTCACTTGTGCAGACAATTTCTCTTGCCTTTGACACCCAGATTACCAGACCAACAGATCAAAGGAAAACATTAAATTGGGTTCACTGTAAAAAACCCAATTTTGGACAGTTTCTTTAAACAGAAAATCTGTTGCTGACAATGTTGGACTGCATGTCTGCCATTCCCTGAAAGGCCGGCCTCTTTCAAGTTCCACGTTGCATTTTGAAAAGATCTTGATATTTGTGGTTACTGAAATGTAGTTCTGGGCCAGTGTTAACATCAGCACAAGGAGGAAAAGAAACATTGTGAGACTGCGTCAAGTATTACCCAAACCACTATTATCCAAATCCTTCTACAACATTTGTTGGTTTCTCCCTTTAAAGTGCACAGTGTATCGGACATTTGCTGCTCTATACTGACTATGTGCTACCGATGCATTCGACACTCACGTGACACTTTATAAAGATATACACCTTGCAGATGCCAGGTTGGACCCCCCTTTGCCTTCATAACTACTTTAGTTCTTCATATCACACACTTAACACATTTCTTATAGATTTTGGTCCGTATTGACATGATAGCATCGCACAATTGTTGCAGATCCAGATAGCAAATCTCCCATTCCACTGCATCCCAAAGGTTGCTCTTTTGGATTGAGATCTGGTGACTGTGCAGGCCATTTGAATGTAGTAAACTCACTCACCTAAATTGGACAACACAAGATTGGAAAAAATGCTGCCTGGTCTCATGAGTCTCAATTTCTGCTGCAACATTCAGATGGTAGGGTCAGGATCTGGTGTAAACAACATGAAAGCATGGATCTATTCTCCCTTGTATCAACAGTACATCAATATTTTTTGGTGCACTTTGGGCCCCTTAGTACCAAGTGCCACAGTCTATGCCACAGTGTCGCTGCTGACCATATCTGTCCTTTTATGACCACAGTATACCCATCTTCTGTTGGCTGCTCCCAGCAGGATAACGTGCCATGTCACAAAGCTCTTGTTGTGCTGTTGAACCAATATATAAATGATAGAATACTGTAAGAGTGAAATCTATGTGCATTTGTTGGCTATGTTTCAGTTATATAATGTGTAGAGAAAGGCAGTCTCCCATGGAGTGACTGACAAAGGTAATCAAATTATCATATAATATTAAAAAACATACAGAAAAACTCTAATTAGGCCAAAAACTAAATTATAAAATTAGTTTCACTTCAGTATTTTCGTATACTTGTGTTAAAGTGGTGATTCAAATTTATCTCCTTCTGCCATTTAGCAGCTGATGTCACATACAGTATTACTCTGGAAATCACTAGAGACAGAAAAGATGGCCAAAAGATTTGAGAAGACAGCTCACGAAAAAGAAGGAGATAGCTTTTAAATTAGTAATTTCATCAGCCAGGATCGAATCCGTTGGAAAATGCATGCGTGTTTGGTCAAGTAAAGATATTCTCTCAATTCTCAAGGCTTAAGGCTTGAACAAAGTGTGAGAAACATACCTATATACGCAGTTCTTTTTGACTCATTGCAGTATAACGCCACACTAGTCTATTTCTCCTTTTTCTTAATTAGCTCTCATAGCTCTTTTAAGTATGTCTTTTTCAACATTATTGTTCGATATTTCAGTCATTTTATTTTTCATTTTATAAACCTACACACCAGCTGTGTCTTCTTGCCTGATTCTCATAGCCTGATAGTTCACTTTAACTAATGTGTTCAAATTCAGACAAACATTTACTCAGATTCATAGATGATTTGATTAAATTATTGTGGTTTCAGGTCAGAGGCTAAGGTCATAGTAATATCATCTCCTCCCCATGAGATATATGAGGATTGTGGGACTTTTATTACACTCAGCACAAAAGTTCACTTATCCCAAGAGCGAACTAATGGCATTGTAGAGGTCGAGGTCAATATGTGATAAAGAAATTAAAGTGACACATTGCTTAATTAATCATCTTTAAATTGTAAAATCGCAGACATAGACATAAAAACTCATTTTGTTTTAAACTCACTGCATTATCCTTTGTTTAATTTAATTTCTATTAGAATCAGAAGTGCAGTACAGTTGAAAAAAAAAACATACTGTGACATTTAAAATATATAACCAATGCTCCTTTTTAAGTGTGCTATGCCAAAAAAAGATGAGGGGTTTTTTGCTATTAAACTACGTAATTGCATTTCTGAGGCTCGTCTGGCATTTTTAAGAGACCGAGGGGGAAATGTATAATTTTTTTTTTTTAGTCAACGCTGTTCTACAGTAACCTGTGTCTTTCGAGTAACGTTTGCTTGTTTCTTATTTTTGTTTTATTTACTTGATTAGTGTAATAAAAGACCATTGTTAAATTTATTGTCCACAAGTTAAAGAAGACTATCTGTTTTTGCATATTTCAGTTTAAAGGATAACACTAGATCAGAATAATAGGTATACGAGAGCACTTCTGAAAACGTGCATGGTATGAGGTTAAAGTGGGATACGCATAAGTTCTGCTGACTTGTCCTGCTGCATTATCTGTGGATTTAGCGAACTACATTCCTTAGAAATAAGACCTATTACTTGGCAGTCTGGACAATTATTTAAATAAGTAAGTAAGCAAGTAAAATGTTATTGTTATTTATATAGCACGCTTTGAGACAATGATCACAAAGTACTTCACAACAAATTAAGCCAAAAAAAAAAGATTAAATGCAAGCTAACTAAATGTAAGTCTAAAAAGATGGGTTTTTAGTTGTTCCTTAAAAAGTGACCACTTAGTCCACAGATCTCAAATTTAGAGGGAGAGAGTTCCAGAATAGTTATTAACTGTTTTATCTTCTTGTGAAATAGACTCAGAGCAACTGTATCTTCAGTAAGCAAATATGCCTGAATTGCACAGAAACAATTCATATTTGTGTTGTTTGAAGAATGCCTTTGAAAAAAAATTGCATACTGAAGCACTTCTATTGCAACTTTATGGACATCTGCGTGCATGAACGCAGGGGGGTGTCCATCACGTTCTCTATGTCAGCTGGAAGGACCGTCACATTGGAGCACATTCAAATTTTATTTGCTTGAGAGTATTTTGTATAAAAATCAGATTGAATTACCTATTTGATCATTACACAAGTTACTGCAATGCCATCCTGGATCATTCCAGCCCACTTCAATACCTTCTTGTTTGAACTTTATCTTTTAATTCTGTATTGAAAGCAAGCCTCCATATCTTATATTATACGCTACAACGGCTAATATGAACATGTCTTTTTTTAAGTTAAGTTTAAGCAAAATCATTAACACCTGATTTGATGCACAGAGTTGTTAGAAAAAACTTTATAGGAACGCCGGATCTGTTGGAAACCCGTTGTACTCGTTGCCTCTGGCTGAGCTGCCAAGAAAACAAATGCAGTAAAATTATCTTTTGAACAACACTATGTAAATGCAATCCTGTGTATGCTCATGCACATGCCCTCAAATATTTATAGTTTGACCCAAGACATACTTTTTCATGTTCATTTTAAAAAAAAATACATCAGCATGTCAATACAAGGAGTCTATTATGCCATGCAGTAACAATGAATTTAAAAGTAGTATAAGCCAAGGTTTTTGTAATTCATTAGATTCAATGGCTTAAAATACAATTTTCCTGCAAGAATAGGATGCTTAGATTGTGAGCTTGCATGCTTACAGAAGTGAGGTTAGATGAAGTTTCTCCTCCCAGACAATCTGCACACAGGCATGGACATATATTTTTGTTATCCCCCTTCTTGGTTTTCTTTCACTCTCTCATTCTTTTTCATCCTTTGTTGCTTTTATTGCATGTGTATATGAATCAATATAACCATCCATCTGATGCCATTTCACATGTTTTATGTATTGGTACTTGAATGTTGCGTCGCTCAAGTTCAGACTGCTTGAGATGTATTAAGCCGTTTGACTTTGAGTTGACAATTGTGTCAAAACTGTAAAGTAAAAGGTGAGAAGAGGCCTGTAAAAATATGCCAAGACACTTGCTGACAGAATACAAAAAAGAGAAAATCAGTTTTAGAGTCGGAAAGACTGCTGCAAAAAAAAGGGAGGGTGATTGACAGGAAGGAGGAGTGACGAAAAGGGAGAGGCTCCATGTGGACTAGTACAACAGAATGGAGAGAGGTAGAAGAGAGAGATTTGGGATTAGAGACAGGAGAATGCCAGGGGATACAGAAAATGAATTTTGATTATTCCGACAGTGCGGAGCAGAAATGAGAAACAGAGAAAAAATAGATTAGTTACATGCCCCGGCAACTGTAATAAAATCACCAATATTGGCTCACCATCACAATATTTTAACTGCAGCGTGCTGCTCTAATGTCACATTCTAAACAGACCAAAAGCAACAGTTTCAAAATCTAATTTTCACATATCTGATTTTGTAACTCCCCACTTCTTCATCAGAAAGCCGCACTTTCAACAATCATGTCACAACAAGCTCTTATTACAGCAAGGGTATGTTAACTAAAAACTTAAAACTTCCAGCTACAGCTAGAGAACTCTAACCAACCTTTGAAGGTTATTACCTCACTCTACAGTCTCCTAATGAAAATCCTGCAGCTAATTAGAGACCTACTGAAAAAGCAGGATGATAAACTGAGAGATTTGGAACCAGCAGGAGTGAACAGCAATTTGTCATTTTTATCCACCGTTACAGCACTGCAGCAGTCCGGGCTGATGCTTACCAGAAAGCAAACTGGGCTCATCTTATTGGAAATCTGACTGTCTGTGCTGGATGTGAATGGACCCATGTAGATGGCAAGAGAGCCGTAGAGGGTGTAAAGAGAATCAACCTTTATTTGAAATGTACGAATGCATCAAAATAAATGGGATCATTTACCAAAGAAAGTTCATAGAAATTGCTAGCATAGGACCCTGTGATATTGTATCCACCTTACTTGATAAAGTAGCTGACAACCATGTCCATTAGCTGGCAGACTCTCAGCCACAACCATGACACTGTGTTTCTTGATCCACTTACTTTGTCTAGCCTTACAATGTGGCCATTTGGATGGTGGTTTAATGATTTAGCTTTTGGATGTGATTGCTTGACAAGTTGTATAGGCTGGTGCTTTAATAGCCAAAACATTCTGCAGAATCAATTCTCACTTTAACAAACTTGTTGTTCCATTCGGATATTCAGTTTTAAGGGGGTTACAGTGTCTGGCTAGTTGCCTGAACAATCAGATGGATTTTCCTGCATGTTTGTGTATTGGGCTGCCTTTCAGTTTGAACACTTCATCTATCTACCAACTGATATAGCAGATGCTCTCAAAGGATTTGTAATGAAACTGTAATGATCTTGTTTAATTGAAGCAATATTTTTACATATTTTGACTAATTAACTGATGATGAATGAATCTGAAACATTGCTGGAAAACAGCCCATATTGATCTGTCAGCGTGCAACCAGGAGTGCCCTCCCACACATTGTAAAGCATCAGATCAAACATGACTTTCATCTGATATTTAAAAACAACAACAACAAAAAATCTTTTGTGCAGTGATGTTGCCAAAGCAAAACGGAGCCAAAGAAATGCCCGGTACTGGACACAGCAGAAAAGGACCAGACCAGAATTGCTGTAGAGAAATAGAGAAATGAAAGGGAGCAGTGTGGGGAGGGATGGAAGAATAATGACAAGAAGGGCCAAATGATGCATCATAAAGAAACAGGAGCTGAAATAGACAAGATAATAACTGAGGAAAAAAACAATAAGTGGGACAAATGGATGACTGTGGCTTTGAGAAAAAGACCTACAAGGAGGGAGGGTATCATCGCCAGCATCTATCACTTTCCTCATTATCCTGTCTGTCCTTTCACACTGTTAAAACTCTCTTAAGACTATGTCCTGCAAACTGTATTTATTCAGAACGTGTACTTTGGGTAGGTATGTGTGCTTTTTTTAGAGCTAGTTTTAAAGTTAAAGGGTTTTTTTCGAAATTCTGATGACTTTGCACATGTAGTAAGCTTTTAGGGAATGAATGACAGTCAATACAGTATATCCGCAAATATAGTTTAGGTGTGTGTGTGTGTGTGTGTTGCTGTTGTTATCAGTATCAGTCCAGCTTGCAGTAGTCAGAACAGCAATGATTAGAGAGTGCAGGAGGGGGTGTGACATAGGCTTGGTAATGAGCTTTGTGCATGTGCAGTTTTATGTGTATGTGCAAATGTAAAGGTGCGCATAGAGCATGATGTTTCGAGCATGTGCATGGGTGTGTGTGCACATGCGTGCATGTGTGTGGGCATTCACTCAGTTTTCTTCCTTCATCCCTGTCAAGTAGCCACTGTGGAGATGGAGGGTTGGAAGAAAGGATAACAAATAGCTGGTAGTTGCTGAGGTCTGCTGGGATGGTGGTTGGAAGCAGCAGCCTGAGGGAAAGATAGAGAGGCCGAAGGAGATGTGGAGGGAAAAATGCAGGATGAGGAATCTAGATGGCATGAATGGAGTGAGTCTAAGTGAGGAATTGAGATTTTAGTGGGGATGAACTATAGAAATGGGAAAGATAGAGACATGAGAAAGGGAGGAGGAGGAATAGTGCTGGAAGAGTAATAAAAATGTTTATTTTCATGTCATAACTAAATAATTAGCTTGTTATCACAAGAAAATGAGCGTTACACCAAGATAACACAGTAAATGAATGCAAAGCAATTACAAAATTAAATTTAAAATGATTAAAATCAGAGGCGTTCTTGGCTTTAATAGTACAACAAAAGGAAGGAAATCATTTATTCCAAGCCTTTTGATAAGTTGTTGCACTACAAAAAAACACTTCATGTTTATTCTTTATTGTTGGCTAGCTGTATTCCTGGTGCTCTTTTTTTCTTCTTCTTAGTAACAGTGTGCTTGAAGAAACTCAGCCGTTTTCTCAATTAAATGCGTCTTTACCACAAAGATATTTGTATTTAAGGCTGAATATTACTGCATTTTTTTTTTTAATTATTTTTAATACAATACAAAGAATATTATATTGTATTATAGCTGCTTCTCTTTCCTGGCAACCCTTTACTTATGGTACATTGTTTAAAGGAGGAAGAAAATAACCCCAGTATCAGCTATGATGCTACAGATCTTTTTTAACAGGGGTGCAATGATTAGCACTGTTATTTTACAGCAAGAAAGTCTTGGGTTTGAATCCACCCTCCTGCTGGGCCCTTTCCATGTGGAGCTCGCACCTTTTTATCCCCACAGTCCAAAAGACTGCATGCGCTGGTTTGGTAAACTGGCTATTCTAAATTGGCCGTGAATGTGAAATGTTGTCTGTCTCTCTGTGATAAACCTGGCAATTGTCTGTGGTGTAGCCTGCCTTTTGCCCTATGACAGCTGGGATAGGCTCCAGCACCCATGAGACCCTGAACTGGATAAGAGAAAGGAAGGGAGCATGGATATTCTATGCTTGTAGAAGTGGTGAAATCTGCTCTTTGGATATGATTGCAGAAGCAAGTGACAAAAATGCAACATCCAGTTTTCCTGAGTGTGCCCAGGTCCTTTTGTTAGCTTTGTCTCTTTGTGCTATTTTCCTGTCAACACTTTAATTACTGTACACTGTGTAATAAAGGAAGAAAACAGCCTCAATATCAGTACTGCAGACACAATAGATCTTTTTCACAGGAGATCTTTTGACTTGTTTACATTCACATAGACTGAAATGAATGATGCCTTTCAGGGTTTTGGTACAAATGCATGATGGGTCGCTGTCACACTGTCATACCTTGCAATGAAATAGTAGAATGAATAGAAAAGAGATATCGCTAGTAGCTTGTGTTTTTATTTTCCTTTTCCTAGCAGTAACAGGTCCCTATTTGAGTCTGTATTCATTTGATTAGCTTCAGGTTTACTATACCATTACCTGCAAGAGTGTTTGGATAGAACAGGTGGTTAGAGAAGCAATTGACTGGACTGGAAGTTAAAATTCATACAAACACATTCAGCACACACTCTCTCACACTCTCCAGCAGTCCCATTTATCACATAGTGATGGCTTGATAGCTTAGCCAGTTGGTAGCCCATGTTATAATGTTTAGCCAGCTGTGACGGTTGGCCTAATGACTGGACTGGGTTTATTTAATGGAGCGAAGCCTGCTGGAAATTTGAGATTTGCCAGATTCTTAGAAAATCTGTCAGGGTTGTAAGTAGGGAAAACTGCACCACACACAATAAGAGGCAGGTGGACAAAAACAAGACCACGCATGGGTTCCCTTTGAAAAGCTATTGATGGTTTAATTTCAGCGCTTGGCTCAGGCCACTAATGGGACCTGTCAGACAAGTTGTTCCAAATGTGCTGTATCAGAGCAAGTTTCATCCAAACATCATGTAAGCCTTCGTCAAACGACCAAAGCCCATTAACATATGTCACATATGGTTTATATCACTAATTAAGGTGGGATTGATCATCTACTAATTTGTTATTTAGTCCATAGGTATATCAGCAGAAAATAACTACAGACTGATTTATTTTAATAATCACATATTTTTAATGTGTTAGGGCACAAATATGATGGATGTGCAGGCTCCAGCTTCTGAAATGGAGGACTTTCACTGTTTTAAATGATAGGAATTAACTGTGTTGTTATTAGTTACGAGTTAATTGGTTAAACAGGAATTAAACCCTTTATTTAAATTCAGCAGAAGTTTAAAGATGATTAGCCAATGGGTCAATGAGCTTGTCCACAAATCATAAGAATCATCACTCCTCCTGCAGTGTTTTTAGTAAATATTACACACAGTGATCAAGGTCAAGATCACATTAGTCGTTTTACGGCCAATAACCTGTGAACTGTGATGGATCAGATGAGCTGCTATGCCATTGATGCTCTGGGGGTTTTTCTGTCGCATTTGGCTCTTTGACTGTATTTTTGGATCTGCAACTGAATGTTAAGCCAATGAGAGAAGCAGCAACATCCCACATTAGAGAATGCACTGACAAAAACATGGCACTGATTAGATCAGACATGGCATGAAAAGGAGGCGAGGTGGGTTGCAAAGCAGCTTTGCATCTGCAAGGCTAAAGCGACTTACATGGAGCAGCCTGTTGATTTGCTATTAGGATTTATAAAAGGGTAACAGCTGATCCATCAGCTGTTCTGCTGGTTGCTGATTCAGCTGTATTTTGTAGGATACCTGAACAAATGCCATTCAGTTAGTTTGTATATTTTATTATTTGTTCTCAGTTGAACATCGGACTTTACAAACAACACATAGATGCTTAAAGAACGTCCTTACTGACTTTATTCTTTGTGTGCAACTCGTGTTATCAGTGAGAGCAGAGGCTGTTTTGACTGCTGTGTTTTGTCACACTGTCATTGGCATCCTATAACTGACATATGGCTGGAGAACAGCAATGCACTGATCTATGGTGTCTGACATTACTGTACTGAGGAATATAAACAGGAGTGTTGTCAAAGATTAAGTGAATTTGTTTATTAAATGCATTTTAAAAAAAAGCTGTTGCTCAGCAGCCAAGTCTTGCTTTATCTCTAAGTGCAGTTTCGAAGAGCAACTTCTTACGCATTTGTTATACAATCCAGTTTTTTAAAAATGTAAACACTACTTATAGACTTTGTCTCTGGGGTTTGAAGGATCATATAACTGTAAGCATGAAGGAAGGAAAAAAAGAATATCTTGGAAGTATTTTACAGATTCAACTCTCATGTCTACTGAACTTGCCAAAATGTGATTACCCTTTGAGAAAAGGTTGGCCCACAGTGTACACATACATATTTCATTTTCTCATCAGTTTGTATTGATTGACTGATCCATTGCCAGGTTTCTGCCAGTCAGCGAGGAGGCTGCTGTTGGAACCCCAGTGGGAGTCATCTTAGCATCTGCTGTCAATCAAACTATCGTGTACTCCATCATCGAAGGCAACGAGGGTGGTGAGTAAACTTAGAGCTGGTTATACAGAGTTTTCCTGTGTTTGGTTGTGGAGCTCAAAATTCTATAACAGTGATCAGACAAGAGACAAGAGGATGCAAAGGGGTCTGCATGGGATCCTACAGCCATGTTGGTGTAATTAACTGGGAATGCTTTTTATTAGTGAAGAAATCTGAGCACTGTATGCTCAGGAGACATTATATGACTTCCACTTCATCCTATAAAATGCTACTCACTAGCTGTCGGTATCCCACTCACTAACTGAACATTATGGAACTATATGCCACCCTTCTATCTTTCTTAATTGTTCTGTCTTGTTCTACCCAGGTGTGTTTGCTTTAAATGAAACAACAGGAGTCATTTACACTGCCAAGCCCCTGGACTATGAGACCAATGCCAGCTATGTTTTGAAGGTAGAGGCGGACTCCATGAGAGTGGTGTCTTCAAACCTGCGAGCTCCCTCAAAAAGTAAGTGCCTGATGACAGGACACCTCATGACCTTTTTTAATATACTGGTGCACTATATGGAAAAAAGCACCGGGCCACCTACATGAGCTGGTCGGCTATGAAATGCCATCCAATGAAGCTCCTGGTGCACAGTTTTCTGCTGATGTTAACGCTAGAGGAGTTTTGGACATCTGCTGGTTCTCAGTGAGCAGAGCGCTGGTAACTTCTGCACAGCTCAGCAAACGTCATGAATGAGTTGTTGTGGTTCCTAAATGCTTCCACCTTACAATAACATCACTCACAGATTACCGTGGAATGTCTAGGAGGGAAGATTTAGTATTCTCAAACTGACATCTGACATCACACATACTTTGTCCTGAGCTCTGACAGGTTAAACATTATTTTCTGACCGATTCAACATTTGCATTATCATATGCATCTTCATGAGGGAAATGTCACAACACGTTCAGAGCTGCAGTGCATGTGTTAAAACTTTCACCTTGCACACGCTCTACAAAGCTCTACTTTTTATTATACTCTACCTTGGCGGTTAGTGTTGCCTTTAAAGCAACTTTTTCTTCTCGCTTAGATTTCTATCAAAGCTGCAGGTTTTGCCAGTTTGTTGCCCTCACTGTTGATGTTGATTTTAAAAAAAAAGCTAGATGTGTGTCTCATTGCCTCTCACTCGAGGTCTCGGCACATGTGCAATTATATAACTGCCGAGAATTTATTTCTCAAATGTCAAAGAGTGTTTGCTATGATCAAAGTGGGAAAATAAGCTGGCAAGCGGGCTGGAAGATTGAAGATCATATCTGTAAAGCTGTAACTTTTTCCAGTCTGTCCCATGCATTGGTACTCAGTGATCTGTGCAGGTCAGTTCAGTGGTAAACCAGCTGTAATCTAAGTTTTCAAGTCTTTCTTTTTACTTTTTTTGTTGCCAAAATTGCATGTGAGATCAAGTGTTGACTAAAACTGAAATTGTGGCTTTCCTTCCCCTCTTTAATTGTTTCTGCCTCTTGTTTCTGCAATTTCCATCTGCCTGCTGGTGTTTTTGCTTTGAAAACATATCTGCATTCTTCTTAATTGATGTTCAGCTACCAAGGTCTCTCTTCCTTAATTATAGTGTTTACCACATGCTGTTCTTGTTTCATTTAAACGATTTGAATTGAAGAATTCTGCTGGGATTAAAGCTACAAGTCATTGTAGTCATTAGCAGAACTCCTTCAGTTCTTCTTGGTGCGCATTTTAATCAGGAAACAAATCAATAGGAGATTTCAACAATATGTTAATCCTGCTTTTTAATTCAAGTGAAGATATGGCTTGAAACTATATGTTTTGCTCTTGTGTTTTAAGGATGCCTGTTAAAGATAAGCTGAATATTGTTTGCTTTATCCTGTCAGCAGTGCAAGTTTATTAAGGGAATTTTTTTTTTCTTCTTTTGTCTGTATTGAAGTAAACAAAAGTTCACAATCCTGGGTTTGTGCTGTCTTTCTGACATGATTCACCTTTTAACCGTCGGGTTGATTTATTGTGATGCAGTTTTCCGTGGGTGTGATTCTGAATTTCTTGTTCATGGCCAGATAAAGACTGAATGTGAGTCATTCTGAGGTACAATTAACAAATACAAAACACAGTAGCTTATAGTGAATATTTAAAGGATATGTAAGACATTTAAAGCAGCTTTTTCTATGTGTGTGTTTTCAGTACTAAAACATGAATTATTGATGCAAAATCTGGTTTGTAATCTTGGCAAAGACATTGCTTGTGAAGACAGTTGCCTTGGAAAGGCCAAGACGTCTCTGATGCTGTCAGTTATCATTAAGGGTTGAGATTTCTTGACGCATGTGTCTCAAAAATCAGATCAGATCCTTCAGGTCAATGTTATTGCTCCATTACTTGCATACTCCACATTGAGAAGTGTCTTAAATATCTCACTACATACTTTCAGATGATGAACTTGAAGTCCTTTAGTCATTGTTCACTTAACTAACCCATGTTTTGAAATCGTTTGAATGCCCTGAAAATGCAGTTTGTTTTCCAGCTTCTCAATGCAATACATAGAACATTCATTGAACAGTCTCGGTACCACAGCACATACCACAGCACGCCAATGACTTTTTAGGGACATTTGAATCAAAATGGAAGCATAGATGTTTGGGATGGTTTGCAATACCAAAGCTTTTTAATGAAATTTGATGAGAGCCCACCATCAGAGTACCGATGAAAGAGATGAGGAGATTCTTTTAATCAGATTTTTCATTCGAAGCTTCTAATTGTAGCCGAATTAATCATAGCTGTTGATGAAGGGAAATGCTTGTGATTAGTTACTTTACTTTTTGTTTTTGGTGTTTTTTGGGGAGGTTGGTTGGTTGGGAGAGGTTTTTTTTCACCTTTGCTAATGGTGGCAATAAGTTGTAACTCTAGCTGTAAATTTTAAACTCTTATTCATTGTCAGACAAGTTTTGGATACACCTAGTGCTTTTAACATAAATCTAAATCAAGTGGCATTCTTTTAGAAGCTATGGCCAATGAGCGGATATGATAATATGAACGTAAACCACAAAAATCAAACTTTCAAATCAATTTGAAACACCTAATAACACTGAAACAATACATTTGTAAGCAATAAATTGGACAAAAATGCCAAATGTAGCAAAAATGATACAAATTAAAACAGATACATGCAAATTGAAATAGTCTGAAGTTTCAATAAATACTTAAAAAATTACAATTTTCTGGCAGTTATTTTATGATTCAAGTTTTACAGGGCTAAAAAGAAAGTGATCAAATCTAAAATAGATGTCTTGAACTCATAACATGGATCAGAGTAAATCTGATTAATGTTCCACAACCTGAAACACATCTGTTATGCGACACAGGCATAGACTCTATATAAAATATGATGTACTCACTGGGACGTCTCCTTTTGGTTTGTGAAGCTCCATTTTGAACCTTGACCATAGTATTTTAGGCCATTGCTATTATTTTAGCTATCGGCTAACTCTAGCTAGCTCGATTAACAATCTGCTGACGTGAACCTGAAGGATGAAATTACTGGTGCTACAGCACTGCAGCCATTCAATGCTGCTTGTGCTTGTCCTTGTATGTGTTTCACAAAAGCACTCCTTTATGGAAAAGTGTATCACAATGTGTATTTTGTGTTTCTGTTTTCTAGCTAACACAGCTAAAGTGGTGATTGATGTCCAGGATGAAAATGACCATGCGCCAGAATTCACTAGACCTCTCTACATTGGAGGAGTTGCAGAAGACTCCAAAACCTTCACCTCAGTCTTGCAAGTACAGGTACAGCTACACGAAGATATGCCTATTAACACAAATAGCATAAAACACACAGTTCAAATTGCTAATTACAGTAGAGGCTTAAAACAAGACCCCGATTTATGTACTTTGTAGGCTTGTAGTATGGATTTTACTATATTGTAAGGTACTGCTTACACAGTGCTTGTTTGGAAATAGATTTTTTTTTCTTGTTTTAAAATTATTCAAGTATTACAAAAATCATGATTGATAGGTATGTTTTTTCTTTCTCTGTTGATTGAGAAATCTCTCTGTTTCCCTTTGGTATACCTGACTGCTACAAAGATTCATGTAACTGTAAACAACTTGAGCGTATTATTAAAATGCCTTTCAGGACCCTAAATGGGTCACGGAGCCTATCTCTTTCAGCCTCTATCTTAGAAATTGCAATATGTTTTAATGAGCCTGGATGCCACAAGAGACCCAGGCAGGGTCCCTGGCAGAAAAGTATGCGCTTTAATATTTCATTACCGTTTTTAAGATCATTCTTAGATATTCCTCCTTCATTAGATCATTCCAGCGAGAGTGACAGGAACGATGAGAGCATCAGGAGAGCATGTTTCACAAGTTCAGACGATGTGCTTTTCTCACTCATGAACCGAGTGTCTCAATTTGCTATTCCTCTGCTTCAAACACCTGAGGTTTGGGGCTTACATATGGGTTTTGTATGGGTTAGAACTATGTTTGGTTGAAGCTGGATTACAGGAACCAGCTTTTTAAACAATTTAAATAAACTGAGAGAGAAAAACTGGTTGCAGGCTCAATTGCCACAGAGTGAGGCAATATATCTAAAGGTTCAAGGAGGAGAAAGGATTGATGGTTAGATAAGAAGAGCTGACACCCTGCTGAGAGACAAACTGACTGGACTGAAAAAAAGCAGGGAAGACATACATGATCTATGATGGATGAATAGATAACAGCAGGGAGTGACTAGAAAGATGGACAGGGATGCTAGCTGTACACATGGTAGCATCAAAATGAAAAAGGGAGTGAGACAAAAGCTTCAGAGTAACTTTGAGAAATGTGCTTTTCCAATCTTAATTATGAATAATCCTATCTCATCTGTCTGAAGCATGCAAATCGTCTTCTTCAGGCAAAATGTTTTTTTTGTCTGTGTTTTGCTACATGCAGGACGTTTCTGCCTTTAGGGTTTACAATTTGCACATGGAGGAGTTGATGTGTTATTTTGTCCCTCAGAGGATGCCATAATTCAAATATTGATTAGACTACATCAACAATCAAGCTCAGTCATCTCCATTATTTTTTTCTAAATTCATTAATTTCACTTTTTGCCTGTTAAAAATGTTTTTCCAGATGCACTTCTGCCTCTGTAGTGTGGTGGTTTACATATTTGCTTGGCAAAATAAAACCACTGGTTCACTTCCAGCTGGGGACACAAATCCCCTTTGGGGTTGTGTAAAACTGCTAAATCATACATGCAGAACTATGTGATGTGGTAAACCCAGCTGAATGTAGCTATTTCTACTTTTCCAGCTGTGTAAATCTTTGACATTTAAGCTTCTTTCTCTCTTTTAACTAGTGTGTTGACCAGAAATTGCCTTAAAGCAAAGCCCTGCTTGGTGAGGTTGTGTTGTTATGGGTACTGATAAAATGAAAATATACTAGACAGAAAGTCCAGCTTTAATAATCCATCAGAGTTTCCAGTGCTGGGACTTTTTTTTCCCGCCATCAAGGCAATTACAAGGTAAACAGCAGAGCTACAATCCAATCTTTTTTTTTTCTTTCTTTTTTTTAATGGGAACAGCATCTGTTTGATCAGGATGCCTCGCTAGATGATGCATCGTTGCTTCTGGGTTGAGTACTACCTTGCTCACCAAGTGCTGGCGTCATCTGTGCAAAATGCTTCTGAATAATTCTTAGGTGTGCAGGGCATGAGTATATTGAAATGTTTGCAGCTATTGCTCAATTATTCATTTGTGCCCACATATTTCATATATTTCATGTTTACAGGAAGTTGGGTAAGTGTACAGGTGCAAAGGCAAATAAACTGCGACTTTAGAACGACACAGACCTACTTGAATTTGGACATATCTCTTCATAGGTGCAGCAGAGAGACCTGCACCCTGTACAGTTTAAAGCAGCTCTTATCACTAGTGCACATTTTAATGTATTGCTGAAAAGTTACCCTCATCTCTGCAAGGAAGAACCCAGAAAATGAAAAAGATGTATACATTTGTTCTTCCTTCAGTACGCCCCCCTTCCCGATCTCATCTTTCTCCTTATTACCTTTATTTCTATTTTGTTGCTTCTTTATTCCCTAGCTATGAAAAAAAAATTTTTACTTTGTTTTTATCTACCATATCTTACCTTTGATGTGGCGGGTGTCTATATCTACATTTCTAGCCCTTCTTATAATAACCCTGCATAAAATCAATGTCTGTCTGAGAGTGTGTCTGGATTTTAATGTGAGATTTGCATGTATATTGAACAAGGGAGAGACATGATAGTTAGCCAGAATCATAGATTAAATGATCTGCTCAGATTTCAAAGGATTCTTTTTACCCTTCCTCTGATTCAGAATTATATCACATTAAAAAAATGAAAGAACTGAAAGCCTTTGAACAGGTTTTAAAATCCAGAAAAGCAAAAATAATATGTGACCTCATGATGAGTAAAAGCTGAGACACACTATCAGTCCTGCACTACTCAGTGTACATGACAGTGTCTTGTATAGTGTCAAACTCCTGGACTGACATGATGATGGTAAGGAGGCAAAGAGCAGACCAACAGCATTATAATAATTACAGCGTATGGAATTTGTTTTACAAAAAACCCCAAAAGACAACAGTGGCTTGATCATAGTGTTTGCGTGCATGATGATGATGACATTTCATAATGACAGTGATTATGGTAATGCTTGGCGGTGTAATTATGATCACAGTAATACCATCTAATGGTCCTTATTTTTCTTATTTTCCAGGCCCTGGACAAAGACACTGGTAACTACAGTTCTATAATATACCGTCTGATCGTCCCCCCTCCAGCTAGTAAAGACACTAAAGACACCAAAGATGGCTTTATCATTGAACCGTACAGTGGCGTTGTGAAGACGGCTATCATGTACCGCAATATGAGGAGGTCGTATTTTAAGTTTGAGGTGGTTGCTACAGACAACTATGGTCAAGGACACAGCAGCAAAGCAGACATAGTGGTATGTATAATTTATGTTTTTTTCACAGTGATTACATTTTAATGGCAGGTTTACGATTACTTTTTTTTAAGGCGTCCAACCTAAAATGAACTGGGTGACATGATTAGTGCAATGAGATTTTTATTGCTCTTAGGATAGTGTGAAGGAAGCTGCACTGAAAGGATAGTTTTGCAAGCTGCTAATGACTTCTTACTGGAACAAGTAAACACAGCAAAACGATGCCTGCAGGGAGAAATCGTCTTTGGTTAACTAAAGCTAATGAGAGAGAGTAGTTTGAACTCATTTTTCTAAAAAATATGACAAGAGTGAGAGTGCCCATTTCATAAGAAACCCTTATGAAATGTAGTACAAAAACATCACATATTAGTAAAAAAATGTTGCTCGTCTGAGTTCTTACTTGTTCGCACAAAGGTCCCACATAAGGCAAAAAAAATAACACATCCCACTTTAATCTCTGCATCTTGTGTCTACTAGTCTGACACCTGCCTTTAACCTAAAAAATTATAGTCTAAGGTTGCTCAGTTAACCACATCACTTCTAAAGAAGGCTTGATTTGTGAATAATTAATACATGTGACTAATTTACACCCAATATAGTCAAGTTAATTGCTTGCAGGTTCTGTAGTACCCTAGACAAAATAATGGCAAAGTACACTATTCAAATATGAACGTAGTCCAACCACCAACAAGCTATAAAAAAAATGTAATCAAACTGCTAAATTACATGTGCTCCACTGCTCCCTTACACTGCCACATACATCCTTTAGCAGGTAAGTGTAAAAACAAATTCAATTTGTGGCAAACCTGAAGCACATTTTGTGTGCTGTAGAAGGGAAATGTTATTCATTTGACTGCATTTACAAACATGTGGAAGTTCTGTCTGTTAAGATGCACCGAAATCAGAGCACAGGATGTTATTTTTGGTTTATTTTAAGTGCTTCAGCAGGTTTTTATCTCAGTTTTCCTCTCCTGTTGTGTAGGTGTCAGTCGTGAACCAGCTGGACATGCAGGTCGTTGTATCAAATGTCCCTCCTACGTACGTGGAGAAAAACAAAGAGAAGCTTCTGAGGTAACGTTTGATGCTTTTGACAATAGAGCAAAAAGCTTGGGTTTAACCATTTGTACATCCAACTTGATGAATGTAGTTTATCTAACAAAGAAAAAAATCTGTAGGAAGAGTTTTGGTGTTTGCAGAGGCAAACTTCTAATCCTCTCTGAAGCAGTGGATTTTAATAAACAGTCCTGCACTTAGATATATGAAGGTCAGGTGTTTTCTTTCCTGCTGAAATGTGTGGCATCAACACGCCAAGATTGAAAGAGCTCTATTTGAAATAAATAATTTCACTCTAAGAGAAATCATCCCTTATTTTAACCGACTGCCAGCAGGAGCCTCCTGGTAACTATTCCAGCTGTCAAAGGGCATGGCTGCACACCAGAAAGAGATCAATTTGACCTGTGTGTCAGGTGTGCCAGAAAAAGTCTTTGCTGTCCAAAAACCTTATTAAAGCAAAAGTACAGTTTTGCAAAGAACTTTTAGTCCTTTGGAAGAATCTTCTCTGGACGAAAAAAACATTAAACATAGCAGTGTTTGGCCAAAGAAGCAGTAAATTGTTCTAGTACATACCAAAGAAAGCTTTTTACAAAAAGAACTTCATATGTAAAGTATAGTAGTGGTGGAAGCCTTATAGCTTGTGTCCAAGTATAATAATGGGATGGCTTCGTCAAAGTCTACGTATGAATCCCAGAGGGATTGAGAGGGATGGGAATGGACTTCAGACAGGCAGTATATGCAGGAAAATCAAGTGTGCAAAAGGTTGTTTTTTATTTGCTAAAGAGAGAAATACTAGCTTGGTATGTTAACATACCTTTAGCCCTTTAGCAATATAGCTTGGTAATGGTATCTTGAGCGTCAAAACAGTAAGGGCTAATAGTTCTCTGAAGGTTCTCGGTCATCCAGGTCATCGTAGTCTAAGGACCTGGGAAAGAAAAGCATCTGGACTTTCCTTGAAGAAGTTTCACCTCTCATCCGAGAAGCTTCTTCATTTCTAAGAGAAAGCATCTGGACTTTCCTTGAAGACGCTTCACCTCTCATCGAGAAGCTTCTTCAGTTCTAAGAGAAAGCATCTGGGCTCGTGCAATTAGGTAGAGGATCAACAGGGGGTCCATGACTCTCTTGAGGACACTCCCAAAGGGCTTAAAACCTGGGACTCTCCACCAGTTAATCGTAGAACTGAAGAAGCTTCTCGGATGAGAGGTGAAGCGTCTTCAAGGAAACTGAAGTCCAGATGCTTTTCTTTCCAAGCTCCTTAGACAATAAAGGAGCTTGGAAAGAAAAGGGATATACTTTTTGACACCTTTTTCACTTGGTGCTTGGATAATGTGTTTTACTAGACTTGATAAGACAGATCAAAACTAGACTGCTGGTTACCTTAAAATACTTGCCTGCAGTGTCATCAAGTAGCAAGGTAACAAAAGTGAAAGACAAACCAAGCTCTGTGCAAGCAACAAGAAGAGAACTCTTGTAAAAGTTTTCAGACTAAGTGTACTTTTCAGCATTGAAATTAAGTTTTAGTCACAAATTGATTTATTTCGAGTTTGCACAGTTTGAAGTCCTTGTATTGATTTAGCGATGGTGTCTCCCCACAGGAGGGACTTAAACTCTAATTGTCGCATGGGGTTTTCAACAACAGTAGTTAAAGAGCAAAAACACTCTTGTCTTTAAAATTTAGACGTGCTCTTATAATGATTTCCGAAAATGTCCTTGTAAGAATAAGATCTCAAGTGTTTCATTAATTCATTCATTAATCTCTATAACAGGCACATGCAAACCACCACAGTTACAGAGTGCACAATGCCAATTGTTCGTTTTTAATTGACGTTAAGAGCTACTAGTTTTAATACAGTGCTGTGCAAAAGTCTTGAGCTCCCTTTCATTTCTTTGCAATACTAACAAGCTCAAAAGTGAATATTACCACTTTTATTCTTCAAAACAGCCTCAACTCTCCCTGAATTTTTTTCTAGTTTTTGTAAAATCTTTGCATAGTCTTCAGGAATAGTTCTCCAGGCTTCTTGAACAACATTCAGAGCTCTTCTTTGGATGTTGGCTGGTTTTTGTTGTGTTCTCTGCCAAGATGATCCTACACTGCATGAGGTTCAGGCTCTGGGGAGGCCAATCCATGACTGATAATGTTCCACTGTGTGTTTTTCTATCCAGGTATGCTTTTGCTACACCGGCAGTCTGCTTGGCATCAGTGGCATGCTGAAAAACAAAACCAATCCCACTCAGATACTTTTCAGATAGCACTGCATGGTGGATCATAATCTCCCAGTACATTTCTACATTCATAATCTCATCAGTTCTACCGCGTTTTACAAACTGTAGACAAATTGAGACACTCACCTCTCTCCTGACCTCCATAAATACTGATTGCAATTTCAGTTAAAAGTTCATCAGACCTGTTTCCACTGCTTTTCACTCCACTTCTTTTGTAATTTGTGTAATTTCTCCACTGAAACCATTTCTGATGAGTCTGACACAGGACAGCACACCTGTCCTGTGTCATGTTTGCTGAGTCTTTCCTGTTTTATTGACTGCCACATACAGTTCATCTGCTGTAGATACTTTTTTAGGCATGCCAGTTTTTCTTTTGTCATCCACTTGTCCAGGTTTCTTTCCTTTTTTTATGTCCTTGAATGATTCATAGGTCAGTTATTGCCTAACAAACAAACAAACGTAAAAGAACAATTTCTCTGAAAGTGGTCAGCCAGAAGAAGTGGGATGAAAATAACAGCCAGTATCCAAAGAAAAACTCTGAAAGCCTGGAGAACTATTGCTCAAGACCATTTTAAAAATTGAAAGAAAATCTGGTTACTTGGAAGCAAAATAGAAAGAAATGAGCGGTAACTAAAAACTTTTTCACAGTACTGAACAGCTTTTGTATTGTTTTCTCTTTTGTTGAGAGCAATTTTAAAGGGTATTTGAAAGCCTCTAACGGCAAACATTAGCTATTTTGTTACCTATGCTATCCGTCATCCCCTTTTTCTGCCTCCTACTCTCTCTACATTCTGTAAAATATCACTTGCTATATTCAAAGTACCTGACCTTATCCCCACATCAGTGGCAGCTGGAAAGTAAAACACTAAATGCATTTTCTTTTGCGTGACGACAGTCAAGCAAAACACAAAATGCATAAATCACTGCATGATATGATATTTTATATACACAGTCAACAGTGGGCCTTTCTGTGACACGTAGCAAATACTCTGCACAGCTGGTGCTGGACTGATGCTTTGTTTTGCCTCGCAAATACAGTATAATTTGTTAATGATGTTTTAAAGCACTTGTCATCTTTTCTGTCTGATTCACACCCACATGCACATGCAGACACACATGAGTTAGAGTTCCTGCTGTGAGCAGGTGTTTCTGGGGGGACAGAAATCAATACTGCTCAGCAGGAGTCTGCCTGGCTGACAGGATTTTTTAAAAATGTGCATGTGGTGGTGTGTGTGTATGTACAGGGAGTGCAGAATTATTAGGCAAGTTGTATTTTTGAGGAATAATTTTATTATTGAACAACAACCATGTTCTCAATGAACCCAAAAAACTCATTAATATCAAAGCTGAATGTTTTTGGAAGTAGTTTTTAGTTTGTTTTTAGTTTTAGCTATTTTAGGGGGATATCTGTGTGTGCAGGTGACTATTACTGTGCATAATTATTAGGCAACTTAACAAAAAACAAATATATACCCATTTCAATTATTTATTTTTACCAGTGAAACCAATATAACATCTCCACATTCACAAATATACATTTCTGACATTCAAAAACAAAACAAAAACAAATCAGCGACCAATATAGCCACCTTTCTTTGCAAGGACACTCAAAAGCCTGCCATCCATGGATTCTGTCAGTGTTTTGATCTGTTCACCATCAACATTGCGTGCAGCAGCAACCACAGCCTCCCAGACACTGTTCAGAGAGGTGTACTGTTTTCCCTCCTTGTAAATCTCACATTTGATGATGGACCACAGGTTCTCAATGGGGTTCAGATCAGGTGAACAAGGTGGCCATGTCATTAGTTTTTCTTCTTTTATACCCTTTCTTGCCAGCCAGGCTGTGGAGTACTTGGACGCGTGTGATGGAGCATTGTCCTGCATGAAAATCATGTTTTCCTTGAAGGATGCAGACTTCTTCCTGTACCACTGCTTGAAGAAGGTGTCTTCCAGAAACTGGCAGTAGGACTGGGAGTTGAGCTTGACTCCATCCTCAACCCGAAAAGGCCCCACAAGCTCATCTTTGATGATACCAGCCCAAACCAGTACTCCACCTCCACCTTGCTGGCGTCTGAGTCGGACTGGAGCTCTCTGCCCTTTACCAATCCAGCCACGGGCCCATCCATCTGGCCCATCAAGACTCACTCTCATTTCATCAGTCCATAAAACCTTAGAAAAACCAGTCTTGAGATATTTCTTGGCTCTGTTTTGCGTAACTATTTTTAAATCCCGGTAGCACTGCAACCACGTAAGCTAGCGCAAAAATTTTTTTTGCATATGAAACCGAAGGAGTTGTACTTACATCTTATGCCATCAGCTTGTCCTAGGTCACGGTTTCCTTCCACATAAAGCTTTGCAAAAACTGCATAAAAAGCGCTTGCAGGAACAAAAACATAATATTCCAGAAACACGCTTTGCCGATCCAATCAGCTGTTCATAACACTTCCTATGTTGGAATAGACGTCAGCGCGAACTTTTGCATTTCCGCCATTACCTGCGCGAAACCGGAAGTGACGTCATTTTCGCGGAAATGTAGTCTTTTTTACCATCAGGGCCTCAGGGCCTATACTGCTCTTTTTAAAAGTTATCTTTGACTTTATGACTTTCTGTGTCGTTTCTGGGATGCTTAGGACTCATATTGCACTGCTGGAAATAGTTTATTTTGATGCACATGCTGCTTTTTTGCAAATTTGCAGTATAATATTTATTTTCGTTTTTCCTGCAGTGTATAAAAATTGGTGTATTTCAAAAATAAAACTATGAAGACACTCAAAATAAATTTCCTGTGGTAGGAAACTATTTTGTGCAACTTTTTTGTATTTACAGTTTTGAGGGATAAGCCTCTTAAATTTCTCTAACTACAAATATATGTTAAAAAAGCAAAAACAATTTTCAATTTTTTTGTAGTTTATTGCACTTTTTTGCAATTTGTGTAATTACTATGCACTTAATGAATACATATTATTAAAATCTGGGCTATAATGGTTGTATTGATGTATAGCAACTTGAAATGCTCCCAAAAATGGCTCCACAGCATGTAAAAATATAATATAAGCTCTGGCGGACTTGGTTCTATGGTAGGTCTTAAAGGGTTAATTGGTAGTAGGCTTTCCAGCCTATACAGCTTGGAATAAGACAACATGCATGAAGAGGATGATGTGGACAAAATACTCATTCGCCTAATAATTCTGCACTCCCTGTATGTGTGATGTGGTGTGTTTGGAGTCTGACGGCTTTGTCTGTCCATATATATGAGAACTTGTTTGGATCTAAGAAACAGTATTTTTCTCTACATTAATGTGTGTATGTGGATGTCATGCTGGGAATACTGAAGAGGTTATAATGCTTTGATGCTGTATATCAAAATCCAATCTTTTCAATCCTCAGCATTTTGGAACGCTATGTCCAGGAACAGATACCAGGAGCAAAGGTTGTCGTGGAAACCATCGGGCCTCACCGCCATGGGGATGGGATGGAGCAGGAAGACTACACCAAGTCAGACCTTATGATTTATGCCATCGACCCACTGACCAATAGAGCTGTATCAAGGCAGGAGCTCTACAAGTAAGAACTTTACCAACAAGCTAGCTTTATATGTAGAAAAGAACAGAAACTAATCTACGTGGCTTTGCGATTAAAACTGGGTTAGGCTACATCCTATAGTTGTGTTGTACATGTACAATAACAATAAAGGGCTATTCTATGCAGTCATGGTAAAAAGTAAGTTTTTACATATCAGGACATAATCATTTATTTGATTACTTGATATGCAAATTGTCATGACCATTGATCAGCAACCACTGGTCAAAGACCATCAATCAATGGCCATGAGTACCAGTCACAGAGAGTTGGGGAATGTCTGCAATCACAGCATTGTAAGATGGTGACAGATGTACCCTTAGGCGCTAAACCCCCCTAATTTGGGGTTTGAAAGCCACAGAGACGCAGTGTTGAGAGAAAATGCATCTAAATGGTTCTGATACTCCTGACACATTTGGGACCACTAAGGGTTTTTTCTTAGGCAGCAGTTGTCACTTGGATGAATGATGAAACATTTCTCCCACTGAAAATGCTACATCCAGATGAACAGAATCAGCTTTTTGGGATTCAACTGTCAGAGTGATGGCCTCACTTTTGACTGTAGAATACTTATAAAAGCATGTACAGTATACAGAGCAGTTCATGGTCAACTCAGTGACTACAAGAGGCCCAAATCCTGTGGCTGAAAAAGAAGCCCACATCATCATACCTGCATCACTGTTCTTGACAGTCAGCATGTGCTTCAGTTTCTACCCAATATAACGCTCTGCATTTTGACCAGATATCTGCACTATGATCTTGTTTGTCCAAAGGCCATTCCTCCAGATGTCTTGTGGTTTCCTCAGATTCAACCTAAACTGTTCGACTATATCCCGTTTTAGAGAGAAGATGCTTTCTTTGACAATCCTTACAAACAGGCCATATCCCTTTAGTCTTTTTCTAATTGCACTGTCTTGTATTTTAACATTTAACTTGCTAACTGAGGCTTGTAAAGTCTGAGATGTAGCTCTTGGGTTTTTCAAAATTTCTGACCTTGGGTTGAATTTGCAGGTAAGATTGGCAACTGCCTTGAATGTTTTTCACTTATAAATAACATTTCTTACTGTAGAATGATGGACAATTTGATGGGCATTCAAATTGTTTGGAAATCACTTTATAACCCTTTTTCAGATTGATGGGCAACAACAATTGCTTTTTTGATGTCAGTAACACTCAGCTGAATGCTTCAGAGCAGCAAACTGCCAAAACCTCTCCTTTTATAGAGGTGCTCACGCTGGCTGATGATCTGTTAATCAAGTTGCATTTTATTAACACCAGCTGGCTGCTACCCTTTAATTCCTGTGGAAGCAGTAAGGGTGTGTTTTGGCCTAGTATTTGTTAAATAAATAATGAATTTGTGTAATATTTCATGTGTTGTTGTTCTCCTGGGTTTTTATTTACCAGATTTTAAGACCTGTTAAGGACCCAAACATTTCTATTATATTCTAATTCATAAAATATTTAAGTGTAAAAGGGTATTGTTTCCTTTTATGTGACTGTATGTTTAAAGAATATATACTGATCATTTAGTTGATGATAATTCAAGTCTGAGGGGGAACTCAGGTCTGTCACCTTTTCTTGGCTCTATTTTAGGCTTCAGATAATCTAGCCCATGACATGGGTCTTAAGCCTTTTTAGACAGGATCAGGTGAGTAGCTTAAAGGGCAAGTAAGAGTGGTCTCAGTGGCCTGTTGGGTTGAGAAGAGGGCCTTTTACCCAGGAGTGCCAGGTCTGAATCTGTAGACTGCATCAAAAAGATGATATGTAGTTTCAAATAACTGGGAAGGCCAAATTGCTCAGCTAGAGGTTTCACAAACCAGTGGATGATGTCCCATTGGCTACAACTGTCTTTTATATAAAGGTGTGGAAGGGTTTTGCTTCAGGTTATATGTGTGTGATGGGAGTTGCAGAGAACAGAGAAGTGAAAACAAGAGAAAGACTGTTAACCTTGAATTTCTTGTTTTTATGCTATTTCTGTTTTGCGTACTTTGAGCCTTTACATGAGATATGCAAAAGATATGCGTGTTCTCAGTTACACTGTGTGTCTTTTATCCAAGGTTTCTTGATGGTAAACTTTTGGACATCAATAAAGAGTTTCAGCCCTTTCTCCCTCCTGGTGGCCGGATTTTGGAAATCCGAACTCCTGAAGTGGTTACCAGTGTAAAGAAAGCTGTGCAGACTGTAGGCTACACAGAGGGGGCGCTGTTGGCTCTGGCTGTCATTATCATTATCTGTTGCGTACCCGCCATACTGATTGTCATAATCACCTACAAACAGTAAGTACGATTTATATATTCTACAGATGCTTTATGTGATGAGATTGTGTTTAAAGAATAAGGCTGATAATACTCTGCATATTTCCTATTGTCAACAAATGAATGACAGACCAAAATTTACCAAAAGCAAACTAGTCCCGCAAATAGTTAAATAAGTAGCCAAAGCTATTAAAATAGAGCTCATTACTTCCCTTTGTGGCTCAAAAAACATTGAAAATCTGTAATATGGGCATGCTGCACTAAGTGACCGTGTTCCTTCATTATAATCAACCTGAGCACTGTTGTTCATTTTGAGTCAATGTGCCCCTGGCATATTGAGCCACAGCTAAAAGTGTTCCAAACTAGATGCATCATTAATTTAATGCCTGAATAACATTTGATATAAACAAAAACATCCATCCACTTTAGAAAATAACTGAGTGTTTTTTTAAATACATTCAGAATATTTTTTTTATTTATTAGGAACAAACTGTTTTACAGCTAAAAAAGCTGTTTGGGCAGGAAGGTCGTATGAAGAACCACCTTATCCATGTTTTTATTGTTAGTTTTGTTTTTTTTTGGGGGGGTTTTCACTTGATTGGGATTCAGTTTTAGTTCCTTGGTGAAAATGTGTATTAGTCAAGTATGAATCATTTGATTAAAATGTTTACACAATAGGAATCTGTTAAGTCAGCTGTAGAGTGTTGTGCAACAGTCTTGAACCACCCCTCATTTCTTTACTTTTTGCTTCCAAGCAGCCAGACTTTCTAGTTATTGTTAAAGTGGTCTTGGGAAATAGTTCTCTTGGCTTTCTGAAGTTTTTCCTTGGCTTTTTAACTCATTTGCAGTTCAGTTTCTGTACATTTTTAGAAAACTAATTATAGAACAAAGAAGACCTAAAGAAGATAAACAGTATCTAAAAAGCCAAGTCTTTGTGAAATATAAAAATCCCCAAAAGTCCAGACACAGGACCTGATAGATCAGTTGGTCCATCATCACCCGAAATCCATCAGAAATTATCTCAAGGAAGGGAAACAGTGAGAAAAAGTCCATAAGAACTGGACTGAAACTCAATAATAACAGGTCTTATAGAGTGATAAATCCAAATTTGAAGTTTTTCTTTTGTTACCAGTGTCTACAGTCTAAAGAGGGACTGTAAAACACAGCTGAGGCTCTATCATGGTCTGTATTTCAGTAAGTGGTTGTGACGTTGGACCCGTTACACATGTACAGAACACGGACGTGATGACAGCACTTCTTTATTTACTCGTTTGGTTTTACTGTGATTTTGTGTACTGGGACACAGACACTCCCGCTCCGCTGTCACGTCCGCTCTCCTCTCTCTCCAACTGTCACTGTAAACATATAAAGAGTCACAATCACGTTCACATCCCAGCACACCTGTTCACCCCGCCCCTGCGCCGCCCCGGGAGCTCACTGCGTCACCCCTCCGCTGCAGCCGGCCAGAAACCACACCCATGCCACAGTGGTATTGAAGAGCTTGTCAAAACTGATGGGCATGAGCTGTATTTTGGATGACAATGATCTCAAAACCACTATTAGTGCAGTAAAAGCATACCTGAATAGAAAAATCATACAGTGAGGGACTATCAGTCGTGCATTGGCTTTCCCAGAGCCCAGATCTCAACATTACTGAAGCAGTGTGGGGTCATCTTGACAGAACAGCTTCAAGAAGCCTGGAGAACTATTCCTGAAGACTACTTAAAGAAATTACAAGAAAGCTAGATGAGAGAGTTCAGACTGTGCTGAAGAATAAAAGTGGTCTTATCCAATAGTCACTAACAAGCTTATTAGAATTGTAAAGAAATGAGAGGTAACTCTATTTAAACTATTGGTTCAATTAAAAACACTTAAGAGAATTCAAGCTGCGTTGAAGAATACCAGATATTGATTTTTAAGCTTGTTAGAGTTGTACAAACCCTGCCTTTGTCTTATATACTGTATATATAGATATTCATATATAGGCACATGTTAAAATAAATAAATTACTGCATCGATTTCCCTTTTTTTTTTTAGCAAAATATCAACAAATGAGGAGTGGTTCAAAGTCTTTTGAAGCTCTTTGTAATGCATGTCTGATGCTGACATTTTCACTTCAAGCACAATTATGTCAGTGGCTGGAAAACGTGTGCATGAAGTTAAATCATCAGCATAAATTTGGCTCAACAGTTTTATAATGCATGCATTTAGGTGCTCAAAACTAATCAGTATGAACGGAGGATTTGACTTCTAGTGTAGCAAAGATAACAAGCCATATAGAAGACTTATCAATTTCTTTCAAGAGCATGTAGGCAGTCAAGCAGAACTGACAGTCGCTCTTTTTCCACTGTTTATCATCACCTGGGCCAGTCAGTTCCCCAGACTATTCAGCATGGCAGACTGCCCCCAGAGTGCCAATTCTAATAGTTTGTTTAGCTAACCACAGTGAAAGGCTATTAATTTTATCCATCTCCCAAACACGCGTGAACCATTTCACACATACACACACATCTGAATTAAATCAGTGCATTTTGGAAAGAGCCTTTTATCCTGCTGAGAAACAGAGACAAATAACAGACAACAAGAGGGAATATGAAGACAGAAAAAACATAAAAGCAATCATCAGCATGATAATCACTAGTATCTTTTGCTAAATTACTTTAATGAAGACCAATTGTCCAACTTCGCTTGTAAATTGCAGTAAGTAAACTTGGCTAACAAGAAGAACTGTGATTAATGGCTCAAATAATAACTAATCTTTCTCTCTCTCATCTGCCGCATCTGTCGCCACCAGATTCAAAGAGTGAGTACCGCTTTTATTTTCCCAAGATAAAATATTAATGTCATGGCTGTCTTAAACACCTTTCACTTTGATTAATCTGTTGACTTTCATTGTACAATAAGATGGATGAGATCAGAAAGAGCTATGAAACGGAGAGGACAGCAGACTATCAAACAAATGAATCCTGAAGAACATGGAGCATAAATGTCCAGAGCAGATGCTTTTATTAGAGTGTGTGTGTGTGTGTGTGTTTTCATTTGTGCGTCAAGTAGTAGTGCATATCAGGATTATGTAGAGTGGATAACAGTAGCACTCCTACGTTTTTATTTGAAGTGAGGATATAAAACTTTAAGCAGTCATTTCAACATATTGTTGCAGCGTCTGATGTTAGCAAACATTTACTGCATTATGCTGTGTGATTCGTATTACTCAGTCAGTGTACTTACTTTGAGTTCTCACTACTCGCGTCTGCATTCCCCCGTGTTTTATGATGCCATGCATTAAAACTTGAGTAGTTTGGGACTTTAACATGCTGCACCTCAACAAGAAATAGAGGTTTGTTGTTACTGGGTGGAGAAACTAAACTACCCTGCCACAAAAAGCACTTGCAGACTCCTATTTCTTTGGACATTTTCACTGTGGCATTGTTGCAGTAACCTTATTTCCATCCAGAGTTTGCAATAAGAAGCTATTTACTGCATTAATTAAGATTAAATATTATATTGCAAGCCAACACTTATTAATCACTGTTGTAATTATCCAACAGAAGGCTCTTACCTATTTGCTTATTTATCCAGGTGGTGATTTTTTATTGTTTTTTAGCCTGGCAGTGCATTATAAGAGTGCTACAGTATCTGCAAGACTGAATCTGAAAATACTACAATAGCAGTATGCTCCGATACAGTGTTACACAACTGTCTTTTGCATTTGTGGTTTGTTTTTTTTAGCATTTTGTTATGCTGATATTTCCTAATTGCAGCCAAGGCTTATATATTCTTAGACAGATCGCTGCAGGGAAATCTTAAGGGATCACCAGTGTCATGACAGTGCATCCTCATGGAAAATGTAAATACGAGGCCAGAAATGTCAGCCTCACTGTGGTAGTAATGAAAAGGTCAGAGGTTACCACATTCAGACATCTTAATCCCCATGGACTAATGAATCTCTGTGGAAAATGTGACAGAAATCATTTCCTCAGTTGGGATTGTTTAGTCAGAACTAAAGTGCAGAACAGCCTGATGTTTCCTCTACAGCGGACACTGGATAGTGAAATGATTTTTTTGTTAATAACAAGGTGTTGATAGAACACAGAGGAGACATTTTAGAGAAAGTAGAAAGTTAGAGCCTTCGTGCTTGATTATGCCTACGTCACTGTTTTCAAAGGTTGGTTTAAATGGCTTTGCTCTGACTTTAGATAACTAACTCTGCATTTCCTCTCTGCTCTGTCCAGGCGTCAAGCAGAGTGTGCCAAAACAGCCCGCATCCAGATGGCACTGCCAACAGGCAAACCTGGGGGAGGCACTGCCAACAACCTGTATGAAGAGCTGGGTGACAACGCCATGTAAGTGATGTGTGAAAGTGGCATTTAAACCGATGAGCCAAAGCACAGTCGTTAGCTCACATTTTGACGGCTGTTAAACTTCAGACTTTGGCAGTGTGGGCGCTTTGGGAGCTTTGTGGTGCAGTCAGACCATTTCAACACATTTTCAATATTGCTGTGAACCATGCTCCTGCAGTTCAACATGCACTCTTGATTCCCAACAGAATAAAAGTTGCAATTTAAATATTATCCCAGTTTGGTTCTGTTAAACTACTAAGGCTTCATGGTGGGAGAGTATACACAAAACCTTGCACATTCTATATAAATATACCACATATCAAACAGTGTTGACAGGAAAGCGATCGCCACCTGGACATGCTTGTATAACAAATCAAAATGCAGAACTCGGAGCGTGGTTACACAAACTATAACATCACTATATTTTATTACTGAGTGCTTCTTATAAGTGAACCTTGCACCCATTATTGGGAAAGTTGACTGTGTTGGTTCTTGATCCTTAATCAGCACATATCATCATGACTGACAGACTTGTTGAACAACCATATTTAAAAACTTGGCAGCAAAGATTTGCAATCAGACTAATTGGAGAAAGCCTTGAGCCAGTCTTATGTCCAGCTAATAAATGCTAAGAAGGCTGTGCTGACACAAAAAGCAGTCTGCATCAGATTGTTGGGAAGCTTGCTGCTCTAACTACAAGTCTGGTTACTGGGTGTTTTTTAGTACTAAGCAAAACATACAAAAATGTAGTAAATGTTGTAGTTTGAATAAAGCATGGTGAGATTTCTTTTAGCATTTTCACTGGAATAGAACCCATTGATTTATCATCACACTTGAGTTGCTTTGTTGAACTTTCCCAAATCACTCCTAAGCCAAGAGACTTTTCAAGGATTTATATGCCGAGTTAAAATATCTTTGGGCTTTTGTGAAAGTAGTCTTTTTTTTAATCGGCGGGGAGGCAGGGGACATGGCCTTTGCTTTATTTCTCATTTTCCACTGGCCAGAGAAACTGACCCAAGCAGATGACACAGTCTTAGGTTAATCAAGCAGACCTTGCAACCCCTCAACAAACTAACACCAAACAAAGGTCTGAGTTTTAAATGTGTTAACAGTCAGAGATAAACTCTGAAAATCACTCTCTGCTCTTTCTTACATATTGTAATGCATACTAATGTCCTCTCTTTAAAAAAAAAACTGAATGTCAGCCAATCTGGCCTTACAGCAGCAGTCGCTTCAGGGGCAACTGATTCTATTCACATGAAAAACTATACAAACCTAAAACTTCAAATTCGGTTTAGTAACAACTGCAAAACATTAAGGTCAAAGTAAAAAATGTTAAAGAAATAAGCTCAGGTGTCCTTGTGCTTCCATCAGATGTTGACAACTTTACTTTCACATAACACAAAATTATCAGCATTAAAAAAAAACTATAAGATAATGAGTCAGTGACACTGAACCTGTTCTAAAATCTAATGCAACACAAAAAGACCCAACAGATCCCGCATCTGTTTTAGTCATGATGGTCGTAGGCGGCCTTCTCACTGAATGTCCCATGATGGGTAACCTTTGAAAAATGGCACCACTCCGGACCCAGAACAGGAGGGAAGAGGTTAATGACACATTTTTAGAAATGTCAAACCACACTTTTTGGATGGTCCATTTGGTAACACCGTCACCTCACAGCAAGAATTTTGCTGGTTGAAACTCCATCTGGGGCTTTGTGTTTGGAGTTTGGATGGTCCCCGTGCCTGCGTGGGCTTCCTCTAGGTGCTCTTTTCCACCCACAGTCCAAAGACATGCATTTTTAGGTTAACTGGTGCTGCAAAATGGCTAATGAATGCGAAGTTGATTTTTTTTTAAATATATGGGATAAAGCACCTTGTGAATGTTTGATTAAAAATGTGTCTTGCGGTCTAAAGTGCTTTGAGTGCTAAATGCAAGTAGTGTATATTAGGTCAGTCAAATTTAAAAACAATCTTTTTCTTCACTCGCCTTCATGCCGGATTGTTTTTGATTGCATTTGCTTTGCAACCAATTTATTTGTTTAATCATATGGTCATGGACCGTTGACAGTAAACTGAAGCAATACAAATAGGCTTTTAGGTGATTATTGTGAAATTACTTTAACTTTTTATTAATTTTGTCCTCTAGCTCGACTCACTAGATGGGCAATAAAACGAAAAGGTTTTATTGCTCATTTACTCCGTGTGGCCTTAAAAGGTCCTTTGTTTCTGTCGGTTTTATACCAAACTGTGCTTAATTTATTCCCAGTTGTTACTAGTTTGATACATTTGACTTGGTTAAACAAGTTTCTAATAAGAGCTGTACGTACAGACACCATATTAACTTTTATCTAAAAGTTTTCTGACTTGCTCATGCACACGTACACTGAAGGCACACAGATAGTTCATTTACAATTCCTTACTGGAGCGTTAAGGAGAAGTTGAGAGGAATTCTTATCAGCATTACATGCATCACTGGTTTCCTGCCTGTCCTTGATATGCCTCCCCACTCCCATTAACATGAGAGCAATTCATATGCAAGATAGCAGAAACTATCTGCTAATGACAACAAGGGATTTCCAACTGTATGTGTGTTTGTCATTGTGTGCATGTGTGTGTGTGTGTGTGTGTGTGTGTGTGTGGATGTGAGATGATTAAAGCCCAAGCGATTCCCTGAAAAACGTGTGCTGAAATGAACTTGGATATGAGATAATTGAAATAAATGCGTCCCTTAATTTATAAAGACTGCCCCGGGCGATAATTATTTCTATTGATAAACTGCAGCTCGTGTTTAACTCAAGTGGGATCTTCCTGTATTTGTGCGTGTATGTGTGTTTACTAGGATTTCTTCCCTAATACTTCCACATCTATACTACTGTATCTGCATCTCTGCCTTCTTGCAGGCACTGAATCTCTAAAAACCATAAAACCCGGCAAAGTGCAAAAGTTTGCACATTTATAATTAAAGCCCATTATCAAACTGCTCAGTAGACTGATTTTCAAGGCTTTTTTAAATGTAATTATCTTTGGCTGTTCTCTTGACAGACTTAGTTTTTAATGTCTGTTTTCAATTACCTGTGAAAAATTAGGTGTTCTTAACTTATTATTAGCAGCACATTAAATGAAGCATGTTTTTTAAATGTTAAATTAATAGTCACCTTATTAAGTGATACAGCATATTTCATCTCTTGGGCTGGCTACATAACCAGATCTGTAGAATAAGTCCAGATTTGTTCAAATATGTATATTTGCATAATGTCCCCTTGTATCCATGGCGATACAGGACTTTTTTTTCTCTTTTCTTTAATGGTGCTTGGCCATTAGGTAGCAGAGAAGAGCTTAATTTCAGCCAAGAAATTAAATTACAGAATAATACCCTATGATTTTATGTACATAGCAATAACTAAAGAAATTAGCAGTAAATTATTTACATTTTTTTAATCAAAACATCAAAATAAAAGTTTTAAATGAAATGCTTCAGTACATCTTAGACAAGCACTAAAATGTGTTTAAGGTGTTTTTTGCAGCCCCCATTCCTGAAGCAGCTGTCAAATCTTAGTATATAGTAAATATCTTAATGTATAATAGTAAAGTATTTATTAAAGGTAAATGAATGCCATAAAAACAAGGAAGACTGCATTAACACTCAACAGCAACACAACCAGGGCAGAAAAGTTATAGATATAATAAATGGATATATTAAAAAAACAAAAAGAAAAAACAGCATCCCAGTGTTCCCCTGCTTGTCTCTGATCTGCTACCATGTTTTATAGACACTGACCAAATTATTCCTTCATAAAGCCTCTGTCACACAGGCCTATAAACCAGTGACCACCTGGAAACCTCCAGGCACCGGGGGAAAAGTGTATTCCCTGTCCAGTAGCTGAGTGGTTGCACGCCACGCTGTTTGCTGAAACTAACAAGCCTTCCAAGAAAATGTTCCGCCTTTTAAAGCGTGCTGGTTCCAGCCATAGAAAGTATAGAAGATAGACTACGCTACAATGACATCACTCATTGGTTTCTGAAGGCCAGCTGTAAAGCTTCGAGATCAGCAAATTGTCTGTCACAATCTGAAATTGGATATGATGATGTTGGTGATAATGAGAGGACTGTTAACTGCATAATCATTGGCTGCTGCCTTGTCAATCTCAAGTCAGTAGCCAGTGAGCATTAGATTGGATGGTTAGGCTTTCTCTTTGACACTTAGAATGGTGTTAATTAGGCAAAGATTGATTAACAATGATGTATTAAGTTCTGAAGATCTCTTATCTTGATCTTGGTCTCATTTATTTTAAAAAAGGTGGGGGGGGGGTAATAATCCAGTCTTTTAGTTCTGTTGTAGATTATTCTAAATTAAGTCTTAATGAAGTTTCTCTAAAACTGCCTGCAGCTCTTATCTTTCACAACTCTGACCATTTTATGATTTTTTTTAATTAATTTTATCTAATTATCTAATCTTCTTCACATCTTATCATCTTCTTCATTTACTCTCTTCCACCCAACCTCATCCACCGCTGACAGACAAAAGTGAGTAGGATGTTGAAAGCTGTGTCTGTAACGAGGAGTGTAACTCTGTGAATGTGTGACATTTTTGTTCTAATTTTGTCCTGGATAGTAAGTAGTTATTCTTTTTTTATATTCACGGTAGGTTGGTAGATCTCACAGCAAATGCGTTAACCGTTAGATTTTCTTTTAAAGCTGTATGGTTATGGGACACCAAGAGTCTGCAGAGTTTCGTCGCTGTCACAAACTAACACTACTGAATTCACTGATTAACATACTTTCGTTAGAGAGAAGAGAACGTAACCAGTCCTTTGCTGTAAGAAAATCTGCATACTCTCAAAGCCTCATGACACAGTAATCTATCCCCCCGTCAGATGTGGCATCGTTCATAGCAGTGCTGCAGAAACGTCTTTGTGGTGTGCTTAAAATCTAGTTTCCTTTGTTATTCAAATCTATTTTTTGTGCTCCATCTTTTGGCCCCCTGGTAAAAAAAAAAACAGCACCGAAATAAAAACATCTTACCTCTTAAGATCCCTCCGCCTTTGCTTCCCGATCTTTTCTACATTTATCTGTTATTGTGAGGTGTGTTGTCATTACACGTGTCCAACCTCAGGTCTAGCAGACTGTCCTCTTTTATCTGCCTTTCTACCCTTCCTCTTGATTCTGTTGTTGTCTCTTCTCATTGTAAAACATTTCATTTTATTTTTATCAGTGCAATTGTTTTATTGGTGCTTTCATTTAAATTTCATTCAGCCACAATCCTTCTTCCATTTCATTTAGCTTTGATTTATATAGCTACATTTTTCCTATTCATTATTACCCTTGTCCCTCATATTTTATCTGTAATTCTTTTATTTCTTCTTTCATTCCATTTTCTGTCTCATTTTTTCCCCCTCTATCCATGTACCAGCCGTTCAAACCACAGTGGTGCTGGCGGGAGTGGTGGCAGTTTGGATGAAAGTGACCGCCAACGTCTGATCTCAGACTTTGCCACTAGAGCGATTGCGGTCCATCGCCAGTGCGTTGCTAATGGAGGAGTGCTCCACAATTTCCCCAAATCTGAATCCAACATCACCTTTCTTTCTGATGAAAACCCCCTGACTATTAAAAATCCCATCTACCATGAGGATGGGACTTTGAGTAGTCCAGAGACTCTTGGAAGAAGCCAAAGAAGAAAGGATCTTCTTGGGAATTTCTCCCCTTCCAGGAAAGGCCTTCGAGAGGCCTGGCTGAGGCTCAGCTCTCCCGTGTGTGATGTGGGGTTTGGTGGATACAGCGGCAGTGACAGTGGATGGGGATCAGGTGGTGGACACAGCTGGACCCTCCCATCAAGACTGCATCGAAGAGAGATGTATGATGCTTTGAGGCGCCAAGTAGTTATGGATCCCGTTCAATGGGAGCTGGAGCTCCTAAAGGCCAAATTCAAAGAAAGTAAAGATGCTGGCCTGGATTCAGGCTTTGATCGTGGGCTGGATTCAGACGTAATGGGAAGCCCAAGTCTGGAACCCAAACTGACAGTGAAAGAACAAGCCAGACAGTTTGAGCAACAGGCACTTCAGGAAATGAGACAAAGGCAAAACAGAGACTCCCGAGGATCTCTGTCACCTGATATTTTACTTTCTGTTTTGCCAGAAACTCCTCAGCATTACAAGCATGCCCCCACCCAGAGTGTCCAGAATCCTCAGAATACAGAGGGACCCCCAAGTATCATCGTCACTCAGAGTGACGGAGGGACCCCTCCGCCAAGTCATAAGCCAACTCCTCCAGTGCTGCGGCGCTTTGGGGCAAATTTAGCAGGAAATCAGGGTTCAGAAGACAGACTTCAGGTCCACTTAGAGTTTATTCCCGATCCTCCTTCGACACCTCCACCGCCACCACCGCACCCTCAAACCTCTGCTCCTCCTCCTCCTCCTCCCCCCTCATCTCCTCCTCCATGCCGTCCTCCTTCCCAACCTCCTGGCTCTCCAGCTTCATCCATAGAGTGTAACCATATAGAAAAACAGGCTCCTCCACCCCCTACACCGCCACCTCCTCCGCCTCTCCCTCCCCCAGTGTCACCCTCAGTCCACCATCCATCCATGTTTGTCCTCCCGTCACTCTCAGAGGTGCCTGCTCTGCGGCCTGTGTCCCTCCGACCACCACCGCCGCCCCTACCGGTGGAACCCGAACCTCCCCGAAAAGAGCTGAAGGGAATCTTAAAGAACATCCAAAACATAGCAGACATTGAGAAGTCTGTGGCCAACATGTTTAGCCAGATAGATCAGAAGCAGATTCCGCTAAAAAAGGTAAGGAAGAGCCGGGCCTCCATGGATTCCCTGGATTCTCTCGATTCCTTGGATGTGCTACCAGCTGGAGGGGGAGAAGGGGGAGACAGTGGTAAAGAAGGAGGAGGAGGAGAAGATCCTCCTCCTCCACAGATTCAGCCCAACCCTAACATGAACTCCATCGTTGAAGAGCTTGAGAAGCGATTCCCCTCTCAGTCAACAATGCTCTAGCCTTTCCTTTTCTGGAATTTCTTCACACTGCTGCAGAGTCGACCATAAAGCTGTCAGGGAACGGATGTTCAACTTCAACACCATCAGAAAAAGAACTTTGCCGAATATACTGTAAACTCTACGGGCAAAAGAAAAATCATTTTTCTCTCAGCTGAAAGTTCTTGCTATGAACAAAAAAGAAGGTTAAAATTCTCGCTGATGGGCATTATTGAAACAAAACTTGTGAAGTATATTTTTCAGGTAAAGCCAATTACATAAATGTCAACAAACGTTAGGCTCAGTCAGCAGGAGTCTGTGTTTTTCACACACTGATATTTAACGAGATACATAGTTGTTGACAGACACTTGCTGTAATGAGAAACTGATTACAAGCTGGACTCGGCTTCAACGCTCCCTCTGAACTTTGAAACAAGTTGATTACAGACGTATCAGATGTGAAAAAGAAAATCAGACAAGGAAGAACATTGTTAACTCCGACAACCTTGATTGATATTTGCCGGACGGGGATTCTTTGTCTTCAAATGGGTAATTTTGTTGCAGTATTTATGCTCTTGCAGAGCAACAAGCAGTGATGCTTATTGATTGATGCAATTACTGCCACATTGAGTTTTTCCATTTGATTTATTCTTTGTTACACAGTTACAAAGTGCTGTCATCTTTACTGTGACATCGCAGAGTCTTTTTTGTTCCCCTGTACAATTACATTTTCTGTCTTGCCCTATCAGTAGGCTGCTGTCTGCAACCATATTTCCATCTTTTCTATTAATTCGAGCGGTGCACTGTTTATCCTTTTCTGTCAAGTCTCCGAAAAATGTTGTTTCATATGCACAGCCCAGCCACAATATTAAAACCATCTTCCTGTCTCCTTGTTAAGTCTGAAGTACCTTCCCAGTTCTAGGCTCCATCAAAAGAAAATCCCTAAAGCAAACAAACAGGGACTATTTAGGATTTAAAATAGTCCAAAGTCTTCCAGCTCTAATAAGGTGATCAGAAAAATGTCCTTAATGAAGTGTAGCGTCCAGCCATCCATTAAAAAGAGGATTTACAGCAGGATTAGAAGATGATATTACACCAGCTACTAAGATGACATATAAAGAAGAGACACCATGTCAGGAGAGAAATGTTTCTAAAAAAAAAAAAAAAAAGTGCAAATAAATAAAAAAAAAACACTACTATAACTTTTCACACAAAGTAAAAAAAAAAAAAAAAAGCTGCAAAAACTAAAGAGTGAGTGAAGTTAGCTTCACTAACCTCTAATGATCTTCCGCCCCATAGGTAGCTACAGAGGTATTGTTAGACTAAAATAAATACCCAGATCTATCTCTTGTTTCCTTAGACTGTCCCCGAGCATTTTTTTCAGTGCAGGAGAGCTCATTCTCCTGCTGAGAGAGGCTGCTACCATCAGGCTGCCATGGGGGTGGGGAGATGCTGTTTGTCTCTAACAATGTTTACCTGGGTGGTATGTGTCAAAGTAGCATCTGTGCCACGACCCAAAGTTTCACTGACGGACGTTTTATTATAATGAGATTGTATACTTTATATTTTACCTGTTCATGGTTTTAACGTAGGCGGCCTAATGGGTCCGTTTTTGATGGTAAGGCGATGTAAATTCAAGCTGTTCTTGCAAAACAGGACGGGATGTAAAATAGGCTGCCGGCTTGCTAAGGGGCAGTGGTTTCGAGGGTTTGGACTGTGTTTGCAATTATCTTGTTTGCTTCAAGTAAATTGACAGCGATGTCGACTCTGGTAATTCTGTGAATAAACTTCCTGTATCATCTGCTCCTATAATGTAAGGAGACTGTCTGTATTGTCATGTTGTGTGTCAAGTTGGCTCCACAGTGTAGTGCAGGGGTGTCAAACATTAAGCCCAGGGGGCCAGAATTGGCCCGGCAAAGACTCTAATCCAGCCAACTGGACAGCTTTAGAAGATGTGACTGAGGGCCCACATTTTGGATTTTAAATAGGATTTTCATATGTTTTACAACTTTTTCTAACGATAATGGTCATTCATGCAACACCAAAGTAATCAACTAATCGCTAAACAATTAAAATACAGTTATGTACTATGAAGAAATTTTCACAGTAAATAAAGTAAAATAAAATAGGAGATTTTGACAAAAAATAATAAAAATGTCTGTTTTATAATTACAGGCCAGTCAGTGATCTAAAAGAACTTTTTCTGTGATTTTACACATTTTCCTACAACTTCAACCTGATTAGTCTGCTGACAGATTTTTTTCATTTTTACTACTGCAACATTTCTCCAAAAATTGAGATTTACTGTTGACATGATGCATATTTTTCTTACATTAAAACAGACAGAAGGGCAGGTTTCTGGTGTGGTAAAGTAGGCGTTATGTGGTCCATGATCTGAAATGATTTTAACCCCACTGGTGTAGTGGTTTTTGCAAAAATCCCTGGTTGATCAGGTAGGGCATCTGGTGTTACAGAAATCTGCCAAATCAGACATGTGGAGCTGCCTACTGTGGTGACCCATGTTGTCTGCTCAACCATAGTGGCCCCAGCCTCTTTTAATGTCCTATAAGGTTATGAGCCGTGTTTTCTTTTTCAAGGACACAGTTGTGATTTATGCAGATGGGTGAACAGCCAAACTAAAAATAAATCTAAAACATTCATGCGGTTTGATGTTTTTGTTAACAATATCTGCTACATTTTTCACAAAGATTTTCTAGAGGGTTTCTCGAGGGCGGATCTCTCTGGGTACTTAATGTGTGAATAAATTGAAAAATACAAAAAAAGGCCGAGAAAATTAGATTTCTTTTTTTCAATAAAATATGTGGTGCTACCAAAGGCTCCAAGACATTTTTGTTTTATGAAAATCTGAAATTACTTTTACATGACTTGAGAACACAGGATATATTCAATGGCAGGCATAAATAAAGCTATTCAGCGCATTAATACTTGAACAGCAATCTCTTAAAAACTGTCCTCAGATGAACTTATTCTAGATAGTTTTCACTCTACCGCTTTACATTAGTTTTACTGGAACAGAAACAAAGTTAGAAACCCCACATGTGTATGTGTTTCCTGCATGATTTCCCTTAAAAAATGCCTCTGGGAGGAGCGAGAAGTGCCATGGGCATGTGCAAAATGGAATATATACTGACTGACAATGAAAGCATAGTTGCAAGTTGTCTTCGTCTTGGTGGAAATGTGCCAGAAAACTATGTCGAAGTATTCGCATGTGCAGTGCTTGAAGTCTTGAAGCATATTAAAAAGAAACCACAATAATTCACTCGCTTTATATGAGGAATGCTATGCTTTAAGAAGCTTGCATACTGACATTTATTGGCCCGTAATTTACTCCACAGCTGAAAAATTAAAGGAAACATACACGTAATGGTGGGGTTAAAAAGCAAAAAACCAATTGAATAAGATTAAACTTAGAAAAAAGAAATGGAGGTGGTGGAGGTAGGTAAAAAAGAAAAAACTGCTTCCTAGGAAGACAAGCAAGAGGAGTTTAGCTCCAAGTCTTTTTGAACAACAATGATCAAAGTGCTACCAGGTGCGTTGCATCCTGGGATCCATCGGCTTGAATATTGTAGAGTCTTTACATAGCAGTATGAAGCGTCTTGAGGTGATTGTTGTTGTGAATTGGCGCTGTATAAATGTGTCAGGGAGAGCACCCAGCACAAAATCTGTGCCAAATCAAACGTGTGAACCCATCCACTGTGATGACCCTCTGGGAAATAAGTGAGCAGCCAAAAGTCCCAAATAAAATTGAGGTTAAAATTATGCCTGAAAGAAAGGAAGGAGCAGGTAGAGCCAGCCACATCACCATAGTAGCATATAGCACGTGTCACAATGTGTCATTTAGAGCTGGGCGATAGAACGATAACGATATGTATCGCGATATAACTTTTACTCGATAGAGAAATTAAGCTATCGCGATAGACCTCGCCGCTCTTGTCCTCTAAAAAAAAAAAAAAAAAAAAGGTCAGCCAATCCAAATTAAGTAGCGCAGAGCCGAACCAATCACAGCCGCAGCGTCACGTCGCATGACTTGTTACGTACAGCACAAGTGCCAAGCCGCACGTGTGTTTGTTTGGGAAGCAGCCAGTGGGTAATGGAGCCAGCGCGTAATGGAGGAAATGAGCGTGACCGAAGAGAAAACAGATGATGGTTCCAATGCCGGAGAGATTGTCGAACGGAAGAGCCAAAGAAGTTCCGTAGTGTGAAGGTATTTCGGCTATTTCAAGTCTGACAAAAAACAGAGTAGCGTGCACTGTAAATTGTGCCGAAAGCAAGTCTGGAAATACAATAAACTGGTGCATGCGTCACACTGTGCGCCACGTTATTGTTTTGGTGAAATGAATTTCTACAATACTGTTACTGTTAATTCTACTCTCTGCAGTGTTTAAATGCTTACATATACACACAGTTACTGTCCGTCCACACATACGACTCTGTTCTGCTTCTATGCCCCAGCTTTGTTTACTTTTTCCCACCGAGGCTTCTAGACTTCTGATTGGCCAACATTTCTGCACGGTTAGGAATCTAGCGCCACCTGCTGCTTTGGCATGTTCATAGCAGCGTTTTCCTTCATTTCTGCCTTTATGTGTGGACGGGATTATTTTTTTAAAACGAAAACGGAAAATCTCCGTTTTCAAAAATACCCGTGTACGTGTGGACGTAGCCTCAGTCTCTGACTGGAAGCGCTAATTCGTCATTCGGCTTTTGTCAGACTAAAGTAACTGTTAAAACTGTTTGAAAAGCTAAGCTATACAACAAGGAGAGATTGAGAATTTCCTTTTAGTTCTCAGTTTATTTGATATTGACAAAAGTTAGTCAGTTTTGTCTGTTCTTCTGTAAAACAAACTAAGATTTATTTTTAGAATTAATATTTTGTTTCTAAGTGGAATTGACAATTTAGTAGTCTGTTTCGTTTGTTCTATTTTGAAACTTAAACGCTTTAGCGGCTGCCTTTTGTGTAGTTTGCAATATTTGCCTTTATTTATCTGAAAAAGTCTCATGTTCCTTAAGTAAATCTACCCTGTTGAACTTATTATGGGAAATAAAAACAAGCTGCTGATTATTTCACATTTTACTTGTGAGCAACGGCACATTTAAATCTTACAAATATAGTTATTTGGCTTATATTGTGATATATATCGTTATCGCCTGAAATGAAAAAAACATATCGTGATATGAAAAAATCTCATATCGCCCAGCTCTAGTGTCATTGTATTCATTCTCCAGTTCAGTGGGTACAACTTTCTTTTATTCTGATGAGGTGTAATCATAAAGCTGTACAAATGTGCATCCCTGTGCACCTCCTGACTGTTTCCAGTACAGCTCTTACAAATCTCACTTTGACTTTGACACTTGCACATCTACCATTTCACCATGCGGAGAAAAAAAAAAAAGCCATTTTCAGTTCAAGTTTGTGTTCTCCAAACTCAAAGATATGGCTTCAGGTCATGACCATGGGTTGCCATGATACCAATGTCTGCTTTTAACTAAACCTCTAGGAGGTTTTTATCTTTTTAGATACATCAATAAAATCGAAGCTCATCAGTAGCCCCACTGACAGATGTCTTTCCCTCTTTGTCCTCCTACCCTAAAAAGAAACTCAAGTCCAAAAGTGGCTGTTAATATGTATTGGAGGAGCTCCCATGTGTTATACAGGAGGACAAATGCATGTGGTTAGATGTGACTATGGTGATACGATTGCAACACCGGCCAAGAAAATAATCTTGAAAGGGAAATTAGCCAAACTTAAATCAAGTATGACTTTTTTTAAAGCAAGAAAGAGTGAGTCATTCTTGGAGAATGAATCGTGAAACCTAACTGGGCAGTCTCACATGAAGAAGTTGCCAAGAAAAACAGATCAATTGAATAATTTATGCCAAATGCTGCTGTGTGGCATTGTTTGAAAACTGTGTAGTAGTGTGCGTTGTAAATACTTGGTCATTCCCTTCCATTCACAAGGGATGCACTTTTGTGCAGTTAACACAAGTGATTGAAAGACATGGACGCAACTCAAAGTGCTGACTGTCTACGACTCTTCTGATGTGACACCAAATTTTGTCTGGGTTTTTTGGCTTTGTCAGCTGCAGATTTCACAAGTCACTGACAGTTTCAACAAGTCTAAGGGAATCACAAACCCTGATGCTCGTATTTCTGCACAATGAGAGGATTTACGATGTGAGATGTCAAACTTTTTCCTCCTGTGGATTCGTGCTGTACTGTCGCGACAGAGTTTGCAAATTTGGTTGTTTTTGTTTGGGTTTTTTGTCATCATTTTTGTTTCTAAGCAGTGCGTTTTTCTTCCCAGCACACAGCACATAATTCTGCTATGAGTGTTGTACTGTCAAGATTTGATTTAATAAAAGGCTGTGTGCATCCAAAACAAAGGCCCAATCACACATTCACACAAGAGCCTTTGCATAATCAGGAGTGTGAATATGTACACACACACGCACACACATCTACACAGCAGCATTAAACGGGTTGCAGGAGCTACTGTTTCAGCTGACTGGGCTGGAAATGTTTTATGTCAAGATTAGCTCTCACCCTCAGTCTGCTGCGTGTCTTTACACATACGCACACACAGCATATCTTCATTGTCTCACAGACACATTTTGTTTGCAGCCTTTCAGTTCGTATTGTGCGCTTTTGCCAGAGAACAAACACCTTTAAGAAAGTGTATTGTTTTCGGCAATTATGTATAATTTACCTGAAAACTCAGGTGTGAGACACAGCCACTGAGAGTCTGGTGTAATTTTAAAGTCGCAGGTCTGTGTCTGTGTCACTGAAGCAGCAAATAGCCACTGAAAACGACAAAGGAAATAGTAATGCTTTGGTGTAAACCTTCATTATTTTTAACACAATGTGTGTTGGGCTACATTGAAGTGATCCCTCGTTTTGCACTTTGCCAAACTCAAGCTGCCACACAGCTGTGTTGTCACTGCAAAATAGCAGTGCCACATTAAAAAGAAAGAAAGAAATATGATGTGTATTATGTTCATTTCAGTTTGTTTACCATTCTTGTTTTCTTTTACCAATTTAAAAATAACAAGTGTAAGACTCTGTAACTGTAACTCTACAAAAGCATTACAAGATTAGTTACCATGGTAGTGTGTGTGTATCTTCAATACTGCTGTGTTGCATTATCACTTCTGCCGACCCTGACATCTGGTTTTCTATTTGTGACTACTAGTCATTATTTCTTAGGTCTAATGAAATGGAGCTTGTAAAACTCAGTGATGATTTTGAGAAACTCCATTGCTACATTAACTTGTTGAAAAAGAAAACAAAGATGTGGAAAATCCTCATATATAGATGTAGAGCCTGAGATTTGAGAATGTAGGTACCGAGTTGAAACCAAAAAGTCATCTCCGTGGTCAAAACTGAGCACTGCCAATGTGGCAAATATTGAAGCAGCAACAGATATTAGTCAAAAATAAATAAATAAATCAGTTTTACAGGTATTTCAAGCAATGTTCGGGTAATGAGTCGAGCAACTTAAAAAAAAAAAAGACTAATATGTACTAATCCACCCAAAGATAATTCTTTAAATCAACAATAGTCTTATTGTTATAGTTTTGGCTAGTTATCTTTAGCTTTTCATTAAGATTAACATTTTAAAATAAAACAGTTAATTTCTTAGAAATTATTTAACATAGTCATGAGAAACCACCTTACATCACTTTTTTAAGTGAATCCCAAAAAACAAGGTGTTGACTTTAATTCTATGTAGATATGAGGTTGGCTCAGAGTGATGAGTGAGAATTAGACCAGAATATTGCAAAGAACAAACTTAAATATGTAATGTTGTGATGTGTACACGACACCTTTTTCACAAACTCAAACTAAATAGCTTAAAAGACCCCAGTAATACTAGAGTTTTGTGCATTTAAAGTCTGTTTCATTTGTCACAGGGTGAATTTAACACTCCAGACTCTTCCAATTATTCCATCTTTTCCCGCAATATTAGTGTCACAGACTTAGGACTCTGTTAGCTCAGTAGGATAATGGCAGATCCAAAAGTATGACTCACCACTGAAGATTTTTTTTTTATATTATTTTAAAAATCATACTCTAATAGATATTTGAAACCAGTTCTGAAACAGAAACTTTCTTTTGCTGTACTAAAAGAAAGTTGTTGTTTTTTAACAGCATGACCAGGTGACATTTAAGAAGTAATTCTAAATGATGTTGTAGTAATAAACACGACTTCCAGGTCTACTTTCATTTTGGAACTATTTTTCATCCATGACTATACGTCAAGAAAAAAACCTAAAGTGTTGTCAGGTGTTTTCAGCTGCTCCTTTATTTCTCAAGAAGTAATCACGATGACCTCCAAAGGATATGCGTGTTGATTTGTCTCAGACTGTACACTGAATGTGCTTCCTGAAGCAGTGGCTCAATAATATGATGGTTAACATGTTCGTCTAACATATGAATGGTCCCGATTTAAGACTAGGAGCAGACAAAGGTAATGAGCTGGCAAAATGAAGACGTATCACACATCAACAAGCAGACTTTTGGAGGACACAAATTCCTAGGAGGGTTGTGCCTGGTGTAAAAATCTACCAAATCAAATACGCAGATCCATCCACCTCTTGTGAATAATGGAGAAGCTAAAAGAAGCTTTATGCCATCCCATTTATCTGGTCCTGAGACCACTAGAAGCACATTTCATTTGTGTCACCATCGGATTTTGAAGCAGAGCTCTCCCAGCTGTAAGGCAACTGTGTTAACCACTACATTCAAATTTCACCATCATGATGATGTCACACGTTCCTGATCCTGATAAAGAATTATCGCATCGCCTAAAATGTAACAAAACGTACCCGTTTTTGTTCTGATTATAAAAATAACTCGACTGAGCACGACTCCAGACATCTAAAACACTGCTCACATATTCAACACTGATTAGCAATTCAAGTAGTTTTGATGTTTTGCTCTGTGGAATTACAGAGGAATTGAGCCAGTGGCATTACATTTTTAGATTTTCGACTACCTGACCAGCTTTAATTTTTTTTTTTAAAAACGTTGGCCTTACAAGATGCTGTGGCTCAAAATAATAAAATCAAACCTATGTAACGACTTTGGCACTGCAGCTCGGAGCTTTTGTTAAAGTGCTGAATAAGTATAATGCAAATAGGAAAATTGTTTAAGACAATAGCTGTAATGGCCCTGAACTCGCAACCATATTTGCAACTCACCGGGGCACTTTCCTGCTTTCTCATCCACACCTGGTATTTTCTACATAACATGTGACTGTAATGAAAGGACAAATAGGTGAGGAAGGAAGAGGTGCAGAAGGCAGAAATAGAGGGTGAAACAGAAACATTGAGTATAAAGCCTTAAGAAGAAAGAGAAAAGAGGCTGTTATTGGGTGTCATAGTCTGAGTCAGTTCTTTAAGAGCTAATATTTCTCCCCTCCTGTTTCTCATACACGCTATGAGACAAGGTGGAGAGGACATGGAGAGCGAGAGTCAATCATGTCAAATGTGTGTATGTTTGTGTGCACGGTGGAGATCAGATAGCCGTCTGTGCCTTTTTGTCTCGAGAGGACCTAATAATGTGTCTGTCAGAGCAACAAGGGCAAGAAAAATAGACTTATCCTTCCACAGAAATATGCGCAGACATACACAGATTATGGTACACATGGTGGGAGGCATATTCTGATTCCAGCTCAAACGTAGACAGTAAACACACACTTTAAGATACAGTGACTGTGAAAAGGGTCATTACATTTTGAACCTGTAGATCACCCCAAACCATCCGTTTCATCTCTCCTTCCATTCACTCACCCATTTACCCTGTCTGCTCATACGCCCATCAGCGGTAATCCGCCCCATCCGACATCCTCAGCTTCGTATTTTAGCCGCGTTTTGATACCCACTGGAAGGCGTGCGCCTGTGTGTGTTTAAGAGGCACATCTGAAATTCTAAAATGAATTAATGAGATGCTCGAGTGATTTACCAATTTGTGTGGATGCCTGCATGTGTTTGCACTTGAAGAGCAGACAGGAGAATGTGATGTGTCCTCCAAAAGTCTGCTTGTTGATGTGTGATACGTCTTCATTTTGCCAGCTCATTACCTTTGTTTCACATGACTGTACAGTCTGTGCAACATAGTTAAGACAGACCAGACAGGTTATTGACTGTTTTTCTTTATTTCTCTCTTTGTATTTGTTCTTTTTTTGCTTTTCACCCTCCTTCTTTTTAATCACATTTCCTGCCTCCCCTTATTATTATTAGGGCAGGGATAGCTCAGTAGGTAGAGTGGTGGCCCCATGATCGGAAGGTCGGGGGTTCGATTCCCCTGAACAGCTACCCTGAGGTACCCCTGAGCAAGGTACCGTCCCTACACACTGCTCCCCGGGCGCCCAATGGCTGCCCACTGCTTCACTGAGTGAATGGGTTAAATGCAGAGAGCGATTTTCCCCACGGGGACCAATAAAGTACACTTTCTTCTTCTAAAGTGTCTGCTACCTTCAATGTATCTACTTCTCTCTTAGTTAGTCTTTCTTGCTCTCTCTTTGTCATACTGTCTTTAATTTTATTTTTCTCATAGCAACAAGTATTAATTTCACAGTACTGTAAACATCATTAAGCTGTTGCGCATACATAATCAACTTAGCTGCTGGATGGATTCAGTCAGATATACAGTAAAATTAATTGCATGTTTGTTGACATTCTGAGTGTTTATTTTTTTCTGTCAAATCATATGAACTTGTTATTGTAGGGATACAAAAAAAGAAGTTTGAAAAGTTACATAAAAAAGGATATCACTATGGTTGAGCTAGTCGATGATTAGCTTAACTTAGCACAGGGAAACAGCTAGGAAACACATGTGGTGCAGCACCCCAGAGTGAACGCTAATCTACCTCTTTAGTTGCTCACCTCTTCCCCACATCTGGATGATTGACAAGACCAGTGTTGGGAAGGTTACTTTTAAAATGTATTCCACTACAGATTACAGAATACTTGCCCCAAAATGTAGTTTGTAATGTATTCCGTTAAATTACTCAGTGTGAGTAACGTAATCTGAATACTTTGGATTACTTGGATATATTGTCATGCTTTTTACAACTACACAAATGTACTATTGCTGTGTGATTTATTACTTTTACTGAAGGCTACTCGACACTGAGCTAACATTGTTAGCTGGCGTTGGCTGAGGTTAGTTCATCGACTGCTTTCAGAACTGCACACGATTATTTGCAGCTAGCAGCTTGTTAATGCTATCCATCAAGTCTAACAGTCTGCAGTCTATGATAGCTCAGTGTAGTAGCCTTCAGTAATAGTAATAAATCAAACAGCAATAGTCCATCAAAATTACTGAAGTGTCACAAAACTCAGGTAGCTCCCACAACTAAAACAAGGTAGTTACAGTAGGCTAACGTTAGTTAGAACTTACTTCCAGATGTTTCTTTTGGTTGGAGGTGGAGTCTTTTGACTCTGAGAGCAGCTTGTTTGCTGGCAAACAGATTTTGCATTGAAGACTTCTCAGACTTCTCCCATTCCTTTCTTATTTAAATAAGAAGTGGCGTCGGAATTTCCAAGTAACATATGCATTCCTGCCCCGGCTCTGTTGTGTTGGCTTCAGGTCCATTTTGTAGCTGACAGCACCAACATTAACAGGACGCTTACATTAGAGCCTCTTATTTTGTGTTTTGTTTGGGTTTCCAGCAATGTGTGGATTTACCAGAATTAGAGAAGGGATATCCTAACTTATGAAACAGGAAAAGACAGCCGTGTAATCCATTTATTTCAACAAAGTAACTGTATTCTAAGTATCCCCTTTTAAAATGGTAACTGTATCATATTTTGTATTTTAAATACGTAATGTCGGTACATGTATTCCGTCACTCCCCAACACTGCCCAAGACTTTTAAGGTGATATTTTGTGGACTTGCGAGACAAAACCTGAGCTTTTTGGAAGGTTTGGGTCCTGTTACATCTGGCACAAAGCAAACACAGCGTTTCATAAAAAGAACATCACACCAACAGTCAAACATGGTGGTGGTAGTGTCATGTTTGGAGCTGCTTAGCTGCTTCAAGACCTGGGAGACTTGCTGCAATTGAATCATTAGAATCATGCATTTTCCATTGTGAATGAAATCACTATTTAAAAACAGCATTTTGTATTCACTCAGGTTATCTTTGTGACACACAAAAAACTAAGAAATCAAATAGGGTGCAGATATTTTTTGACAGCACTGCATGGGCCACCACAGTATCACCTGCAGTATATGCTTCCCTGTGTGTTTCCATGCACAATCTTGAGAATAAGTACCCATGTACTCAGTTGCTAAACTAGTTGAAATTTACACATTTACTGAAATATGATTATTACTTCTTTGGTTAATATTGACATACACCATTAACAGTATTCTCAACAGCAGAATGACTTCATATGAGTTGCAAATGAGATGTGAAATTGCATTCGTAAATCTCTAATCACAATATTTGCAAAGATACAACAACAATAGACGTGGATGACACAATGGCTTCTATTTCATTTGGCTGTGTTTCTCTTTCTCTCTTACAAAGTCGTCGTCCATTATCCATTTTTCTCAATGTACACAAAATCTCATACAATCACTTAGACGCATCTCATCTTCTTGCTTCCTTCCTGGAAACTGGGTTAATTTACACTCACGGTGAAATATTTCCAGTAAGCCCCTTCTATTTTTTTTTATTACTTAAACATTTCCTTTACAGGAATAAAAGATTCTCATCAAAGCACTGACATGTATGTTAAGACAGAGCTATAGCCCAGGCAGTGTGTTTTCTTGGTAATATTAGGCTCACTTTTGCTCTCTTTGATCTTGTAGGCGTGGATATGGACAACATGAGGTAGGTGTCTTGGGTGTGCATGCTGTCGTTGCATGTCTGCACGCTTTCACTTACATTTATGCCCTGGTTTGCTTTCCATCTTTTTTTCTGTTTGATGCTATCAAGAAGAAAGAGCATTTACAGTACACAGTGCATGTAACTGGCTTTATAAAATATAATTTAAAAAGGCCACTACAGTACATGGAAATCTTGAAGTTAAAAATATGTTTAAAAACTTTACCCACTCTTTTAAGATTCCAAAAAGTTGGCTCTTTAGACATCCTGGACATTTCTGCCACGTCCCCATTGTTAAATACATGTCATCGGTCTAGCCTTCCTATAAAGAGTCATCCAGTCACTTGTGCAGTGCATGCATTTTCAAACTCAATTTCAGCTTAAATTGAGTTCAGAAGTTATATCCGCTGCTTGATAAAACCTCATTCCCATGTTCCTACAATCTGACAGATAACATCAAATGAAAGCATATACATACATTGGATCCTGAGCTTTCTAGAGAAGCTGAATGGCAGGGCATCAGCTATCGATTTTATGTTTCTAATATAGTCCTAATATATGTTTCTAATATAGCGCTGAAATACTTCCATTTTGCTTGTTTTTTATTTCCATTCACCACTTTTCTGTCCCTCTGGTAGACGCAACAACTTCTCCGACCTTCTCTGCTCCGACCTGAGGTACTCAGTCTCTCTCTTGTTTCAGTACTTATTTAATCCCTATGGGCGTCTGTCTGTTGGAGTATGGGTTTGTGGAAGTTTTAATGCAGTCAAAGTCATCACTATGAGTGTGTATGTATGTGTAGTCATGTCCTATGAAATTATCTGTTTGTGTGTGTGTGTGTGTGTGTGTGTGTGTGTGTGTGTGTGTGTGTGTGTGTGTGTGTGTGAAGCTTCTAACAAAGATCTGTCAATCTAACAGGAACTATCAATGGAATCTGGCATCGATCCTGGCCATGACTACTACACACAGGATTATTACAACTATGACCACGGGTTAGTACATCGCCGCACATCAAATTGTACTTCTTTGTTATACCCAGCTTGTTTTTGCACGCGTCCTTTATCGTTTTGGTGTTTTCTTTCCATGTAAATTTTGTCAGGCTTTGGAAACATTCATATTAGCTCTAAAGTCAGGAACAATGAACCTGAGAATATCAAATTTAAAATAATGCAGTTAGCAAAAGAAAAGCTATTTAGAGCTAATCTTTCTTTTCCATGCTTTATTTTTCAACAATAGACAGGACGTACAAAAGACATTGAACAATAACAGGGGGAAAAAAATACATAAATATTCAGATATGTGTGTGCATGTTGCATGTTTTAGGGTGGTGCTGTACGACTTCGCTTTCAATAGCTGATATTAGTGAGTGAGGGTAAAATAAATGGAATCACAAGTAAACAAATGCAGAACAAGAGAAGAGGAAAGAGCAACAAAAAACAAATCAATCAAGTTAGTTACACAGTAAAGGTTTGTGTGTAAAAGACTTAAACTATCTCTTATTTTTATATTTTGCTGGGAAAATCAAGTGCTTTCCAGATGGTGGCTCCAAATCTGACGATATTTTCCGCATTTATAATTCTATCAGTTTTGAAAACATCCCCACCACCAGCCAAAATGCAGCTCTAAACTATAACAGAGTCTCCATGTTGATGATGAACTGAACCAGAAATTTGGATTCATCTCTTTATCAGACCTGTTGCCACTGATTTTGAGTCCAGTTGTTGTGTAATTTGGTTCTTTCCCTTCCTTAAGAATGGCTTCTTGACTGCCAACCTTCCACTGAGACCATTTCTGATGAGGCTTCAGTGAATAGTAGATGGATTCACTGAAGGGCCAGCTGCATTTTTTAGGTCCTGTGCTAGTTTTTTCATTTGTATTAAGGACAGAACTTCATAAAATTTTTAAGGATTCACTGCACACTGCCAAAATATGCCACGTTTTCAAATAATAGCTCTTCGGGAAACACATTGTCGGTGCAAAAATTTGAACAAACGGTGTGTTTTTGTTACTAATTACAAACCTAAAGATTTAAAATCAGTTCTTTGGTAAGTTGTCTGTTATGTATAGACATAACACTGGCTGATCCCTTTGGGTCAGTGCTTTTTTATGCTTTAATGATCAAGGTTACGTGTCTTTACGCACAAAAATCAGATGAGAGTAGCATGGCAGATCTTTACTTTGATTACACAAACATTATGTAGCAGTGAGTAATTGATAATAGGTATTGATTTGCAAATAACTGGACGTGAATAACTTATAATATTATACTTAAGTATATCCCTAACTAGGCAGCTCGTTCTCTTACTCTTAACAATATTTAAATGAAGAAGAGTGCGCGTCCAAAGTAATGTGTTGTTAAGAATCCTTATAACTCATATGTGACTATGTGTGGTCAATACAAACAATGACAGTAAGAAACATAGTTTTAAATAGCTCTAAATAGCATTATTATAACTGACCTTCAGATCAATGTTTTGACCTAGAAGGAGAGGTCAGAGGTCAGATGTTACATGATGTTTTAAATCTTTATACAGTACTTTCTATGTGTTAACACGCCACACTTGTAAGAATGACAATTTCTAAGTTTTAAATTTCTAACTTTTCAGTTTTAGACTAACTGATTAAGTTGACCTTGAAGATCTTGGTTGATATTAGCCAGTTTTTTAATAAATTTTAAATTATTAACTTGACCTCACTCAAAATTAATTTAAATTAATTTAAAAAAAAACCTAATTTATAGCATTTTTGGACAGTTGTGTCAAAATGTCTCAACCAGTCATCAAGCAGTGTTGTTACTCATAAAAGGAATCTATTACACATTACTTTTTACTTGTTTTAAAGAAATTACTTATTTTACGTATTTACTATAGGAAGTTAGTTTTTAATCTTATATATTTTCTTAGATAATTTCTGTATCTAATTAGACACATGGAAGATCTTTTTTAGTAGTAGTCCATTTAAATTTTACCACAAATCTGATATCAGAGGTGATGAAAAACAGCCTTCAGATAACATCACAGAAAAATATTGTGGTTACTCTGATTCTGCTGTGTGGAGTGTGACGAGACATCACAGTCATGTTCATCTCTGCCTCTCTCACCCGTTGAAAATCAAGCTTTGGCTCTTTGGTTGGGCTTGGGTTAAAATCAGCTTATGCATCATTGTGAGTCTGGGGGTGTCTGGCTGCTAGCTTTGTGTTAGCGTCACAGATTATATTACAAAAAAAAGAATGTACTTTGCTTTCAATGTGTTTGCAGCAGTGGCTTATTGTCTCTGGAACGAACATCCAGTTCGCACTTTACTGGCACAATCTTATGAATTAATAGTGGCTATCTATGCTGTAGAGTGCAAATCTTTTAGACCATCATCCAACATAAGGTTTATGCTTCCTAAGCATTGATTAAATACATTTTATGTTTCTGTAATGATGAATTCAAGAGAATCCTCAAGCTTTTTAATTAACATATTTTTAATGCAAAATTAAATATTGTTTTTATACATGAATATTCAAAGTTGCTCTTTTACAAAAAAAGCAAAAATAATAGTTAAGCACTATTTTTTTTTTTTTTTTAAATTACAGTTGTTTAATTAAAATTAGTTTTAATGCTTGAAAGTCCCGTGTGTCGGTTCAAATTGGGGCGTAAAAAACATTTTAGTTCCATGAATTCAATAATTTTTTGATTTAAATATATTTTGGAAGATATGAAATGCTTTCTTTTTCTTGTTTTTATGACAGGTGTAATACATTTTTTTAAGTACTGTATATTGGTCTAAACTTCTTTTTTTAATGTTACATAACTGCTTGGATGTATTTTACATGGTTACAAACAGAAATTGCCACAAACCCTCTAAAAGCTGCATATCTAGGTTCATTCACTAACTGCAGAATTAACACAAATTGGTGCTCTAAAAATTAACGGTAACAAGACCCACGAAGTAGCACGGCGTAATTACGAACAAAAAGGAGTTATTGAAGAGTTCACGTTTCTCACAAAAGGTTTGTGTGGATATATAATCAGAAATAATCGAACATAATGCAACGACCTTTAAAATGAGCTTATACAGATAAAATTCCCGGTGTTATTTCCATGATCATGATTGTAACCACGCGGCCAGTTTCAATGTTGAACTTGCAAATACATCATTTAATTCATTAAAGAAACATTCAGTAGGTCTCATGTTTTAACAGCAGTCATTCATAGCAGCGTGAACAGAACTGTAGCAGCGGATTTCTTTCAGCTCTTATCTTTACCTGGCACTTTACTGTTTGTGGTGTTACAGAGCAATGCAGCATTTACCAACAGTGATACACAGCGGAGAAAAAAAAGTCTCCAGGAAATGAATGCGGGCAACTCTGCTATGTTCAATCTCCAACCTTTGACCGCTAGCACTGATAGGAAGGGTCCCTTACAACATATTTCCTCCTGCGTGAGTCTGGACCTCACTGTGTTCGCTTTATCCAGCTGAGTGTCATGTCAGCCACGTGGCAGCGGCTTTGACATCAAGCTGATTGCATCAGTCACACAGTGTGTTGGCTACTGTGAAATGTTGACACCGGCGACCTGCCTCATACTACGCCGCTCCTGTATTCTTCAAACTACAGGAAGTCAGGAGATTTCAGAAAAGTGATTTTGTTCAGTGTGGTTTTTTTTTGGGTTCCTTGAAGGTAAAAAGAACACAGTATATAAAAAACGCACACTTTTGTGTGTGTGTGTGTGTGTGTGTGTGTGTGTGTGTGTGTGTGTGTGTGTGTGTTTGTGTTATTCACACACAGAGCTTGCCATCTGTGATGCATTGTGTAATTTTTATAATTTTAGCTGCAGACTCCAGAGAACTTGATTTTCTACACCCACCTACGCACACTCATAAACGCACAGTGGAAGAACACACACACACACAAATTCTCTTACGGCAAGCATCTTCATTCACTCGCACTTACAATCACTCAGATGCTCTCTTGCTCGTTCTTGCACACACGTGCATAGCATACGCGTACACACATACAGCTAATTCTCTCTGCCTAGCTTTGCAATACTGTAGCAGCTAATCAGGCAGCCAGCCGTGGAAGCAGACAATAGGCCAGATGCTGGTGGCTTAGAGCAACATCCACAAACTCGTGTCTGACTCTGTACGCACACTGGATCAGAAAATCAGACTTTGTGACCCTGTGGGACTGAGATCTAATCACTTTGTTTCGTTCACTTGCAAATAAAAGGCGTAAACAGTCCGCGCCAGCAAATACCGAACCAGTTCTCAGGCTTTGGATAACATTTCTCATTCCTGATTTTTGTTTTTTCCACAAAATCCTTTTTATTTTATTTTTTACAGTATACACTTCCAAAAGCGTGGTTGGCAACCTTTTGACCTTTGCTTTGAACTTTCTTGAAAATATCAGGCCAAAATGGGATTTTCTCTGCATGTGGGAATGTAGCCATCTGCTGCTGGCATGATTCTGATTGGATTTACACAGATGCAGAATATAAACTGGAACCATTTGTTGCACAGGTCTAATGTTTCGATGCTGTGTTAAAAAAAAAAAAAAAAAGGAAAACAACAAAAACAACAAACTGAGCCAAATTCATGTTGCCCTCTAGTCAAGAGTGAAATACTCAATCCATAAATGCTACAGAGCAATAAGGGATTAAATCTCGCTTTTCCAAAACTGTTACTGGTGTGGGTGTTGAGCAGTGTGACTGCCGTGGAGCTGATAGGAGCTCGGTTAGGGCACCCACATAAAAAGAAATGTGAGGACAATAGAAAATGTGGAAAGATTAGCTGAATGAGAGCAGAAAATACAAATGGATTAGCTGAAGTCATGTCCAGCTTATTTTAGGTGCACGTTGTATCAAAGTGACAGCTCAACCCTAAAATCATATTCACATTGTGATCTAGTCTGTCCACCGAGTGTGGTTTAGGTGTGAATTACCCGGTGGAAACGTTCTGTATTTTTAAATCATGATCAATTTACTTTATTGTAGGAACTGTTTTCTTTCCATCTCTACATCCAATCTAAAGAAGCAGCAAGCCCAATAATGTTTCCATGCTGTCAGAGTAAATGGACCTCGTCAGGGGAAGATACAATGGCAGAAAAATCACCCTTTAAATTCTTTAATGCTCTTCGCAGAGTTCTGACATACCTTCAAGTTTGAACCAAGCCTGGAAAAAACAAAATATGCAACATAACACAAGTGTAAAGTACATGGAGAGCTTTTATACACTTGTTTATAGCATCCTACGTTCTAACGCTATAGCATTTAGAGACCCACTGACAGTTACATGAACAGGTTTAAGTCTCCATACTATACAGGCAATCGGTTAAAGTTAAATCAAGTAATCAGGTTGTGATTAAAGTGCAGACTTTCAGCTTTAATTCAAGGGGTCTATCAAAAGTATTTAATTAACTGCTTAAGAATTACAGCCATTTTTGTAAGTTCTGGGATGAAATTACATCATTTTAATTGAAGGATTTTTTTTTTTATTAATTTTAAAATTCTTTGCAGTCAATGACTACCCAAGGTCGAGAATCCACGGACATCTCTGCAACTACCACTCAGACCAAACCTTTAACATCATTCTTTTTTACATTTTAAAGGTGGTGATTGGCTATGCCAGGTCTTGCTATTGTCTGGCAGGCTTTAGCTTCATGTGGTTGTAAGAAGGTCGGGAGCATCTTACAACTATATGGATGTGTGGACTAAGTGAAGAACCAACACTTCTGTGCATTAAAAATTGATTTCATAATCCTTTAGTAAGGGAGAGCCCAGTTCCAAATACATTTTAACTGCCTATTAATAAACTGAGTCCTCCATATCAATATGGATCTCAACAAATTTCAACAAACATGTCCAAAATATGATGATCATTTTTTCAGTTAGTGAACACGTACAGCCTGCAGTACTACCTGTGTACAAATGAGATCACACACTGACTCATCATTTACCATTTGGAGATCCACCAGTGACCCAGTTTGGTTCATTTAGGTTCTGACACATAGCTACAAAAATACTATGAAGCGCTGGCAGTGACTGATGTTGGTATCTTGATGCTGCAGAAGACATTTCTCTGACTCATGTGACTACTGCCCCCTAGTGGTCACAGGAGGCAGGGGGATGGAGTGATAAAGGGTGAAACGATTGAAGGGAAGACAAGAGTTAAAGACAGAGGGGAAAGTAGGGGGAAAGACTCCTCAGATGAAAGAAGGAGACTTGCCTTTGAGTAATATGTTTGTGTGAACACTTCTGTTTGAGTCTGCAGTTTAATAATTAAAATCCTATCATTGAGAGAAAGAGAACAGTTAAGATACACTACCTTAGCGTTCAGGGGCCATACTGTTAGTCTATGTATTACCCAACCTTTCTCCTCTGACCCCCCTCCATTTTTCACTCATTCTTTCTTCTTTCCCTTTTATCTCTTAAAACACCTCTACCTCCTTCTTCTCTCCCCCTCACCCATCTGTCATCCACGTGCCTTTCCATTTGTTTATTACTTTGCTACTTAATGTAATGGGAGGGCGACTTCTCACCGGTTGACTGTAAGCAGAATGATTACACAGGGCAACATTTCTGCACAGCTCTCTAAATGAAGCCAAAGGACTTGGAGCACATTTGTTACTTAATCACACTGGGACATATTGTTTTCAGAATGGCATTTGAAAAGATGTGCTTTTTGACCCACTGGCTCCCTGAGTTGCTTGCTGCAGGGCACGGAGCCTAAGTAGTGATACACAACACGTTTTTTTTCGGTCGATGGAGTCAGGCAGCGCTCCCGGCAACAGGCAACAAAGAGAGACAAAAGGGGGAAAATCGATTGCAGTGTTTTCTGCTAACAAAATGTCTCCTGGCAACAAAATGCTCCTTTTGTGATTAAGGCAGCTTTGCCTAGGAAAGTCATTAGACGCCGCTTATCATTGGCATGAACCACAGTGTGGCCCTATGTGTTATCGCTGTAAGTGTCTGCGAGTAAGCACTAGCCAAGTTCATCAGTTTTGTCTGTAAGCAGCTTTCTCTCCTATCTTTACTTCTGATTGGCTGAAGCTGCACAGTGGATTCTGTTTGCTTATTAATATAGCCAACAATAAAAAAGAAGCCTCCAAATAATAACTTAAAACTCAGTATAGGCTCAACTTACTCTGCATATGTGCTTATTGATTGTAGCTTACGTGTAACATCCTGGTATTTCCCCCCCTCCCTCTGATTTTTTTATCCAGGTACGACCTTCCTCAGTACGGCAGCCGCAGGAAGCTGATCTCGCCCTCTGGCCTCTATGATGAATATGGAGAAGTCGTTGTTGACGATGACGGCAGCTACTACTACAGCCCACAGGAGTCTGATGGAGAGGTAAATGCAGGAAAACAGAATACAAAGGGAAACACTGGAGAGCAGATTATACAGGCTGGTAACAGAGTCCGTAATATTTTCACGATGTTCTCAAAAACAGAGAATAATGAACCTACAGTTACACAGTTAGTTGGTGTAACTGTAGAGAATTGGTTAAAGGAATAGTTCAACACTTTGAGAAATGCTATACACTAGTGTGCTAAAGTGCAATACTGCAATACTTAGATCTTCTTTGGACATTGGCTGCTTTTTTACTCATGTTCATTCCAGTGTTTGTATCTGATGATTTTCAGAGTAAGAGTTTGTTAACACCGACCTATAAATCATTCGAGCATAAATAATACACCTAACTCAAGGGATGAACTGGTGTAGTGTCCACACAGAACTTAGCAACAAGCTCGTTTTAAATAGCATATTTCGCTTCTTTGTTACTATCAGTCTGTTGCACAATCACATAATTTATTCCCTTTTCTTTGGTTTCCTCTGCCAAAAATGCCCAAATTACCCAGTTTTGTAGGCATAAACTAGTCATTTTGCACCAACAGTGTGATTCCCAAAGAGCTAAAATGTTTCAAGGGAACGGTGCCTGTGAAGAAGCCATTATTATGTAAGAAAATTGGGAGAAAAGCTTGAAGTAAATTTTCCAAGAACTAGATTGACAATTAGTGGCAACAGGACTTTTGGAGTGATGAATCCAAATTTGAAAATTTAGTTAAAGTTTTGGCTATTTGACCCTAAAATTACATGATAGAAGAGGGAGCCAGGGAGGAGAGGAGAAAGCTACAACAGCGAGCGTCTACAGTCATCTGTAAAACACCGTGGAGGCTCTGTCATGGTTTGCGGGTGCATTTCAGCCAGTGTTGTTGGACAGTGGTCCCCAACCCCCGGGCCGGGGACCGTTACGGGTCCGTGAATCGTTTGGTACCAGGCCATGAGAGTCGAGGCTCGGGTGTGAAATTTATGGTTTTCAGGGGTTTTATTGTTAACTCGGTTTCCCTGGGTCTTTTCCCGCGTTGTAGTTGTGTGTCTTATTTTGAAAGAAATATTTGTGTTACCATAGCAACCAGAGAGCATTAAGGGGGAGATGTGGCGCATTTCAGGAGGACGCTGCTAATAAAGTTACACAATTACACGGTGAATTTGCGTTTAGTATTATATTTACAATATACCACAGTTTTTCTCTTGGTTATATTTTCTATTTGGGTGTATTTATCCGCCACACCTTAAAAGCTGGTCCGTGAAAATATTGTCTGACATTAAACCCCTCCGTGGCGCAAAAAAAGGCTGGGGGACCGCTGGTGTTGGAGATCTTGTCAAAACAGAAAGTCAGAAAAGTCAGATTTAGATCCACTATTGAAATACCATTTGGAAGATTTCTGATTGGCAGTAACTTCAATTTTCTGTAGTGCAGCCAGTGCAATAAAAGTCATGGACTGGCCTCCCTAGAGCCTGGACCCTAACATTACAGAATCTGTGTGGGATCATCGTGACAGAGAACAGAACAAAGGGCAGCCAACATCCAAAGAAGAGCTTTGAAATATCCTCGACACAGCCTGGAGAACTATTCCTGAAGAAATAAGTTATAATAAAGCTTGCCTAAGAGAGTTCAGGCTGAAGAATAAAGGTGTTCATACCACATATTGACTCTTAAGATCATTAGTATTCCTGCATATGTTTGCACATGCAATAAATCAGCGCATCAGAAATGAAGGGTGGCTCAAGATTTACAGTGACTGAAAGCAGAAAGATTGAAACGGGAGGAATTAGCTAGAAAGAAAAACACTGTACAGCATTATCCTAAAAAGAAACCCTAATTCAGGCTCTTCTCATCTCAGATGGTAATGTGTGTTTGGCCCATATTTGCGAGCGCTAAAAGTAACGCAGATTAGGCCTGTATGTAGATGCTATTTGGGATCTGTCTGTTAATCCTAAATGTTCAGCTATCCTTTTAAGGTTGCAGTACATCTTTTTTTATTTTTGTTACAATGTACTACATAATGGAATGTGACTATTCATATTGAAAGCGTGCTGTAAAGTTAATCTGTAGTGGTTGCTCTTTATGGTCAAATGTTAGTGTAATCTAACTTGTTTTTGGACTAATGTCATCATTGCACCAGGTGAGGAGAAAAGTTCAAGGAGACAAATTAGCTCCACACCCTTCCCACCTTCAGGCTCAACCTATTCCAGCCCTGAGAAAGACCCACGGACACGTGAGAACTGAGGATGACAAAAAACAAGAAGGCAGTACAACTGCTAACACTAAACCTAAGAGCTCGAGCGTGGCTACCAGGTTGCAGGCTTTGATGCGAGTGAGTACGACGCTGTCCTCTGCAGGGAAAAAGTCTGGACAGCCTCCTGCCATTCACCCTCCATGGAACAAAGCCAGAATTGGACCGATAGAGGAGGGAGGCCAAGGAAGAGAAAAAGTGGAGGGAAAAGCGGGAGGAGTGAGAATTGGGTTTGAGAATGGGGAAGCAGGGAAGAGGGAAAATAAAAGGGTAGGCAGAGATGAAGCAGTAGAAATTAGGAGGGAGAGGGGAGGAAGAGAAGAAGTAGAAACATGGGGGAGAAACAACAGAGGTGGCGGCTCAAACAATGCAGTTGGAGGAGGAGGAGGAGGAGGCATCAGGCCAGAGCACAGGGGATGGCTCCCTGGACTGTTGTCCTCTGGCCAGTCTTTCAGCCGGGATGGCAGCATGGTCATAGATGGGAGTTATTTCCAGATGTCCACTGAAGCAAGCAAACCCCCAGCAATGGAACAAAAGCTGAGCGGGGCCCTCAGTCTTATCTCCCTAGCCAGAAGGCTCCAGGGACCAGCCAGGGTGGGAGGTGGACAGTGGAGCAACGGCGAAAGCTGGGACACAGGGAAGATGTATGGCTCCATGGGAGATATGAGCGTTTCTGCTTTAGTGTCTAAGGGAGCCACAGGAGAGGAGGGGAGGAGATGGGAGTTCGGAGAGCCGAACAGCTCCATTGAGGGATGGTGGAGAAAAGAACAAAGATTTCGCGGCGGTGTTCAAAGTGATTCGGAAACAGGAAGTGGCAGCAAAGAGTCTCTGTCGGAATTCAGTTTCTCAGACGCAAGCAGCCACACGTTACGTGTCCCGGCAGAAACAGACGAGGCCGAGTATGACACAGAAACAGAAAAAACTGAGTCCGACTCAGGAAACGCAAAGGAAGAGGAAAGCCAAGATGAGCTGGGAGAGTGGTCTGAGTCTGAGACGGAAGATGAGAGGAAAAAAATGAGTAGAAAACCGGCAAAAAGGCACGTTAGTGATAGTTCTGTGAGCAGCAACAGCAGGAGTCATAAAAGCAGAAGCAGTACAGGGAGCTTTAGAAGGGAACGCAGCAGCAGACGGCGAGACAGGAGCGGCAAAGAGACTGATAGAAAGAGCAGCAGGGACTCGGAAAGTTCTAGACATTCGCGTTCAACCGTTTCTAGTTCCAGGCCCAAAACTTCCAGACGGCCTTCACGTGAAGCAACAGAGCCAGAGAGTGAAGAAGAGAGCGAGGAATCTGAAGAAGAGGTAAAAAGTGCTGGATTGGGAAAGCCGTCAACGAGCAGGCAAGCTTCCAGTCACACCCAGTCGGACATCAGCTCAGGCCCGACGGACAGCTCGGACGACTTGTCACCAATCATGGAGGACAGCGAAGAGGACGAGGAGGAGGAGAAAAGCAGCGACCATGATGGGGAAGAAGGCGAAGATCCCAAAGATGAAGAAGAGGGGGATTTGGGAGTCAGCTGAGCCGAGATTAAATTCTTTGCCACTCAGTAAGGTCTGGGGTGAAAATGCTTGGATTGAGAGTGAAGTCATTACCTGAGTGGAATTTATAACTTTAATCTCTCTCTTTTTTGTGTGTTCTTGTTTGGCGTGATTTACATCCACTGTAATTTAAAGTGTCGGCGTGTCCTCTGCTGCCCTCTCTGACTGTCTCTCTTCTTCTTTTTTTCTTTCTTTCTTTGGCTTGTAACTTTAATCCCCCTTTTTTCCCCAGTCAACCTTTCTCTCGTCTTCGTGAAGTGCTTTTCTGCTTTACATCTACAGTTTTTTTCCCCCTGAGCCGACTTGTCTCGTTTTCCGATTGTGAAAGCTCCCACTTCCAGCTGATTATTTCTCTTATGCTGCTACGGCTCAGAGATTATTTACTGACCTCTCTTTGTTGCACTTAAGGTTTACTCAAGCTTTTTTTCATTAGTCATTTCTCTTTCTTTGCTCATTCTTCTGCTAGCAGTCAGCTCTTCCAGCAGCATTTACCAGCAGGAAGAAAAGATGCTTTCTTTGTTATGGAGAACATGTACTTTCTTCTATACAATGAAGGTTCTTTAAATCTTTAAGGGTTACATGGTGTGTATGTGTGTGTGAACATGTAGCAGTGTTGACCCTGACCTACTATATTATACTTAAATAATTTAGTTTTGTGTTCTAAAAGATTACATCCAAGACCAACATGTGCTATATTTCCAAAATCATTTCCCCATTTCAGTTTTTTTCATTTAAAAAAACACAAAAAACCTCATCATTAGATGATCCAAAGGGCGGTTTGTTGAGTCACACTGCTGACATGTCTTTGTATTTGCAGTAAGTCAAAGTGTTTTTTTCATTGTTGCTCATTTTCTCACTTTAAAATGAAAAAACGTTTATTTTAACAGCAATTAAATCAAAATCTTTACAAATGACATGGAAATGTTGGGTCTTCTGACCAGAGAAGGTTTGGCATGTCTTCAGTCTGGTGTGTAGATAGCCTTATTTCCATATAAATACATATATCAACTGAAATACAAGCCCAGTTCCATAAATGTTGGGCTGTTGTGTGAAGAATTTAAAGTTGATGGCAGCAACAGTCCCAACTTTAACCCCTTTTTTTAGTCAGAGGAGAGCAGTTTCTGGACATTTCTTGTCTGATAAGTGAAGCTAGCTGCCCAACAGTCCAGGGTCTTATTTGTCATAGTTTTCCTTTATGTGCCAAATGTTTCCCGGTTGGGGAAAACTCTGGATTGCAGGGAGGCAAGTTCAGCACCTCAACTCTTACAAACCCATATTCTTGTAACAGATGCAGTATGTGGTTTAGCATTGTCTTGCTGAAATATGTAAGGCCTTCCCTTAAAAAACAACACCATCTCAGATTTTCCTTCCTATTGTCACCCAGTGTGTGCTCATGGGTTATTGTGATGGTTTCTTTCTGATATTTTGAGTCTTTACTAGTGCTGTCAGCGTCGATCTCGTTAAAATGACGTTAACGCCATAACCACATTAACGTGGCAAATCTCCGTTAGCAAGTTAACGCAGATCGCTCCGTGCGTGGGGCTGCACGGCGTCAACGCGTTAGCTTGGTTAGCTTGTTATCGCATTAGCGCCGTGCAGCCCCACGCATGGGGCGATCTGCGTTAACTTGCTAACGGAGATTCGCCACGTTAATGCGGTTATGGCGTTAACGTGGTTTTAATGAGATTAACGCTGACAGCACTAGTCTTTACCTTACAATATAAAGCACCTTGAGGTGATAGTTTTTGTGAACTGGCGCTATATAAACAAAATTATACTGAATTGAATTAGCAATAAAGTTGTGTGGATGGGAACATATGTTGCTCTAACCTGCATATAAGGTGCCAGGGCACTAATGCACCCCCATACCATCAAGGATGCAGGTTTTTGAACTGAGCACTGATATCAAACCGGATGGTGATAGTCCTCTTTAGTCCCAATGATGTGGCCATCCAGTCCCACTTAATCTAATCAGTTACAAGATTTTCATCTAGCTGTTCCTTTTTTGAATCACTTACATTTCCAGGCTTTTGTTGCTGTCGTTCCAACTTTTTTGAGTTGCTCCCGTCAAATTCAAAGCAAGCTCATTTATGTCTCAGTTTAAACAGTTTTTTTTTTTTTTTTAATTCTATTTATTTTCTGTATTCTATTATGAATAAAACATGGGTTTATGAGATTTGGATATCACTGCATTCTGTTTTGATTTACATTTTATACAGTGTAACAACTTTTTTGGAATCAGGGTTGTGGAATTCGTCCTTTGGCCATTTCCGACTGTGAGAGAACTCTGAATGCAATGTAACCTAAACATAAATGCTATCAATGCTCACAGTTAGTCAAATCATTTATTATTAGTTATAGATTTTACCCAGCGTTTTTTAGGATGTCTTCCTAAAAGACTGTATTAACCCAGAAAGCCACTGTGCTGATATTGTAACACATCGTCTTCCTAGCCCATCACACAATGCTGTTCTGTCAGATACCGCTTCTATCACAGAGAAACACACAAGGTGTCCTTTGGTGTAGCTGCCTTGATGCACTGGCAGCGGTAGCACTGGATGCTGAGAGATAACTGTCCTCTTTTAAAAAGCAACGCATAAATAAATCACAGTGTCTCTGTCAGCCAGCGGGCCATGTCCTGTTTGGAAGCTTTGTACTTTGCACTTTTTGTTTTGCTTGATTTTCACTCGCCGAATAGTTCTTGCTGTTGCTTTTACCTCCTGCTTATTTTCGGACATCGTAAACTATTCAAGTTAAAACAAGGCCGTCCTTTACAAGCGCCCATACTGTACGTAATGAGTTGGGAGTGGGACCTCTCTCGGTTTTGCCCCAGTATTGCCACCGAATGCATCACAGCAGGGATGCCATTGGATACCTTGTGCTTCTCTGCAAGACACCAGCAGCTTTGACACCTTGGGAATGAGACCCAAGTGGTTGTTACAACTTGTAGTAACACCTCTGTTAGTTGTGAGAATAACTGTTTGTTAAATGGATGCTAATATCCTTACCGGTAAGTCTCTGATGCTAGCAAAGGAAGCTGTTTAATGTCGTGAAAGGCTTTAATCCTAGTTTGTACGCCTAAATCAAACCAAACCTTGGAAATGAAGCTTAAAATCATAAATCAAGAATACTTATGTGGGTCAAACATAGTCAGTCTTTATTTTTGAAAAAGATTAGATCATGGAGATACGCCATCACCCTGTCAACTTTTTACACATCCTTGCAAAGCTGCTGGTGCAACTAAAAGTACTTATTTCCCAAGGGTTTGCTACAGCAGATGGGTAAACAGACTTGATTTGGTACAGTTCTTCCTGAGAAAGCCTTCCTATTTATCCAGGCTTGGGGACTGGCAGAGGAAGTACACTAGCTTTTGACACCCCCTGAGGCTGGGTTTGTATCTCCTCCTGATCTCAAACCAGAGACTTTTTGCATGTAAGGCAAATGTGTTCAATGTCGACACCACAGAGGCACTCGCTGCTAGTGAGAGAAGGAAGAAGGAGTGCATTATTCTCCAAAATGCCTGTAATTTCAGTTTTAAACTTTTGATGGCCTTTTGTGAGTAGATGTGTGAACTGTGTGAAGTTCCCCAGTGCACACCACAATACATCATCAGGGTAACTACTCAGTACAGTTCACCGAAGGAGTTTTGAGGCATTATCGAAAAAGCACTTTGAGGCAGACAGCAGATGTTCACTTTTTGTGCTTTGTATCATCACTTTTACGATTCATTTCTCTTGCCTCAATGAAACTCCCAAGGTCAGCAGTTTAAAGTCACATTATTGATGTGTTTCTCTCAGCAGGGCAGCAGAAAACGTCGGGTCAAGTTGGTGTTTGACCGAGAGTACGAGACCAGCTCCACGGGTGAGGAAAGCGCGCCAGAAACCCAACGTGGGCGCTTGTCCTCCACCCACAACAGCCAAGTCAACGTTAACGGGAGCATCTACGTGGCCCAGAATGGCTCCATCATCCGCACCCGACGCTCAGTAAACACCACAGGGCCCACGCAAACCACTACTACGAACAACAACCTCAAACTCCCCTCTCCTATCTTCAGCTCAAGGCTGGCAAAGCACTTTAAAAAACTAGACAAAATGGCTGCCACACTGGAAGAAAGAGTTCCCCTGAACAGCTTCAGAACGACGCCGGACGGCGGGTGCAACACACTCCGCACCTTCCAGAGCTCGGGAACGGTTGCCACCACGACAACCACGTCCTCTTTCTCCAACCCTGACAGCAAAACACTGAATGTGTTCAACACGCGACAATCCAGCGTTTCTTCAGGGTCAACCAGCACCAGCAACGCAGGCCCGGAAAGCGTGGCGTCGAAATCGAACCTGCTCAAAGCGGCACAGGAAGGCACGGAGCAGTCCCAGAGCACAGCGGAGAGAAACGAGTCGGAAGAAGGCGAGAGAGAGTCCAAGGTAGACGGCAAGTAACGACGAGACGGACGGACTCGTCATCAGAGAGCCGCTGGAGTGCCCGAGTGACAGAACGCAGTCGGACGAGGAGGAGTTATGGATGGGGCCGTGGAACAGCCTTCACATACCCATGACCAAACTCTGACTGAACGCTACGCCACTGTGCTCGTCCCATATTGCCAAGATCACTGAAACATTGAGACATGATTTCTGTTCTTTAGTTGTGGAACTAACAGGGATGCTCCAGGTCAATTGGAAGAAATCTAATTACATGATTTGCTACTCTGTTGTCTGTGATGGAAGATTCCTCACATATCAGCTAGTAGAACTTTATTTTATTTACATTCAGAGAAGTGATGGAACTATATTTGAAGCAAAAACAGAACAAATTCATTGGCGTTTAATTGGTTATTTGGATTACTTATTAAATGTCACTTTTTTGTACCTTCTCCACTGAAACTGATCTGATTTCAGAGCTGCAACACCTTTAGAAAACTGGACCTAGACTGGGAGGACTTATATTTCTACTTTGATAGCAGAGGCAAAGGTGCGTGAACTTTTTAATGGCCCTTTAAGCGACTGGTGTCTGTATGGAACTGAGTGACTCATTCAGTATTACGACTACTGACGCAACTCATCTTGACATGTTTCATTAACACATGAAGTCGTGTATTGTTCACACTTGCCTTTTTATCCTTGTAAAGTTGCTTAGCAGACTTTATCCAAATAAAATTCCAGCCATTGAAATGTGGTTTCGCTAACTTGATGATATGCTGCTAAACCCCAAGCTGTAACCTTGAAGGCTGGAAAACAGGAGCCAAGGTTCAACTTCAACACCCTCCTTTTTAAATTGGTTAGTTTCCTGTCACGGACACGGCTTTTAGCGTAGTCCGCAAAGTTTCAATAGAGTTGAGTTTTTGGGAAGGCCATTTCAGTAAATTAATGTTAGCCTGCTTTTTTCATTCCAAAATTAGTTAAGTGTGTTTGGTATCATGGTCCTGTTGGAACAAGATTTAACTATCTAGCTGCTGATTTTGGTGAAGTGAAGACTTTGGAGGGACTACACCTCCTTCATTGTTCCATACACCTTCTGCAGTGTACCAGTAGGACGGGCAGCAACACACCGTTGGTCCAGTGTGCTCAGGTTTGAAAACCTTTGACATATATTTGTTTCCTTGGAGCCATTCAAGGAGCAGACTTGATGAAACAGGTTTCAGATCCTCAAGATTTTCATATTAAAATATGGAATTTAATTGTATTGAAGGCCAAATAAAAATCAACAATACTTTTGACAATTAGGTTCAATAAGCTCACAGTGGCATTGTCTACTCTTCTCTTTGGTCTCTAAGCAAACTGCATAGGGATTAAAGCACATACTCTGTTTTCCTTAAAAGCTCAGTTTTAACTAATTTTACAAGGATTTTCATCACCGCTGTTGTACGGGCAACCGGCCTGGAAGCATTTAGGGTTTTTGGATAACCGAAATTCGGAACAGTCACTAAAACAGCATCTTTCAATAAATTAGGTAGAAGTTGTGCATGTAAAGTCAAAACCTCTGCTTTTTGCCAACAGGCACTTCAGCCTAGCTTCACCCCCTGTAGAGTGATATGTTAAATTCCCAATTTGAGATATGAAAATTACCGTCTTGTCTTGTAGTGAATACCTGTTACCAGATGTTATGGGGTTGGTGCTTTTTGGAATGTTTTTATTGGAACTTCTAAAAAACAATACATCCCACTGTGTGGTACAGCTTATTCGATACGTTCTAGCATTTTATTAGCCGAAGAGCTAATGCTTTGGTTGGCAGCATTGGGGTCTGTATACAGACTATGAGCATTTGGATTTGGAAACCAGACTCAAATATTTCAAAGTGCAGTTGTTGCTGCAGTTGTTTTCATTTTTGGCTTGAAAGCAAGTGAAAAGGACATTGTGGTGATTAGTAACCGTTGGTTAGGTCTTAAGAGCAGCAGTTCCCATTTGAAGATGCACCCTACAAGCTAAGCACAGCATCTCCACAACATAAAGAAAGCAGGAGAATCAAGCCAAATGAACTGCTAGAGTCAATTTTAAGCTTGGCTAATGCTGTCACACCGAGGGACAGTTAACGAGGTGGTGGTGGAGATTTGGGGTTCAGGGGTAGATGCAAACTCACAGCAACGTTATAGTGAGGAAAGATGATTATACGGCAACTTTAACATACTTTAAAGAGTTTTTAATGATTTTATTTAAAATGACCCCTTGAAAAAAGGACATAAAATAAGAGTTAATTTTATTCTTGCTAAACAAGATCAATATCACTTAAACACCTGTCTAATAAATATGAAAAAAGACAGATATGCCTCCTTCCTGCTTAGCAGCAGTAAAAAAAAAAAAGTTACAGCTTTGTCCCAAACTTCTCAATTTTACATATTTTATAAATTAATTAAAAGAAAAATGCTAATTACTAAAGTTCATGGATGCAGTTTCCAGTCTTCATGCCTTTCTCTTATTGATCTTCTCTTGCAAGAAGGCATATATTGCCAAAAATGTAAAACCAAAGCTTTAATTTCATGAACAAAAAAACTTCTTCTGCGCCATTAATAGTTAATTAAATTTCATTTAAACCGATATTGATCAGAAGATACTGAAAGAAGAGATTCCTTTTAATTATAATTCCACACTACCATAGGAAATCTGCTTAACTTTGCACATGAAGCCCTCTCCTTTATCAAAGTTGCTCACAATAAGGCTGGAGGAAACTTTTTAATTGTGAACTGCATACAGTTTTATTTGAAGTCTTGAAAGACTGGGATCATTAAGCTCCAGAATTACCGGGGTTTAAAACTTTCACCTTTAATTGGATGACCACATAATTTTGCATTAAGGAAATCAACAGAGGGTGCAGTACGGGTGGTGATATTTGAAACTGTGTGCTCCTTATTACCTGGAATTAGTGGAGTGTACCAGAGTCATATTTTAAACAGTTTCTGGAAGGAAGGGCACATCTGAGCAGCTAACACTGATTCAACAAAATTGATTGTTAAAATTTTCACCGATTCCGGAGGCCACTGTTTTACTGGAGAAGACAGGCTGAACGTGGCTTATTAAGCTCTGACAGAGCAACCAGAGATTTGATTAGTAGCTGGAACATTGTGAGACAGAACATTTCATCCCCAAAACAAAGTGAGTCATCATGTTTGCTTCATTATAAATGCTCAAAACATCTCTGACAGGTTACAAAGAAGCTGGCTTTAAACTCTCACAGGCCATTTTATTTTGTACACTTTGCCATTATTGGGTTGGACCCTGTTTTCTATCAAATCTGCTTTAATTCTTCATGGTATGGATTAAACAAGGTGCTGTAAACCTTAGTTCATATTGACACGATAGCATCACACAGTCGGACAGATGGGAACACTGGGGTCATAAAAAGATGGATGTGGTCAGCAACAATGCTCAGGTAGGTTATTCCTACTAAGGGAATATTAGGAAATATCACTCACATCATTACATCACCACCAGCAGGCTGAAGCACTGATACAAGATTGGATGGATCCACGCTTTCACGTTGTTTATTCCAAATTCTAAACTGAATGTCACAGCAGAAATTAAGACTTAGTACATCAGGTAACATTTTCTCAATCTTCTATTGTTCACTTTCACTGAGCCTATGTGAACTGTACTCTGTTTCCTGTTGTTAGCTAGTACCCAGTGTGGTCTTCTGCTGCCCTAACATTCAGAGATGCTCTTCTGCATAGAGTTACAAGTGGTACTCCAAGCAGTCCAGCCACGTTTTTTCTAACCTTGGCATCAAAAACACATTTCTGCTCAAAGAAACTGCTTGCTCACTGGATATTTTCCAGTTTTTGGACCATCCTCTTGCAAACTCAGATTAGAAACTCTAAATCTCTACCATGCAACGAGAAATTCTGTATAAATAAGAATCCGGACATGTGTCCATCCCTGGTCATTGAAGATGGACTACAATCGAGTGGAAAAGTGCCACGTGGTCTTGTCAATCTCAAAATGCATAACAGTTTCTAGAAATCCTGGATACACCATCCTCTGGACATAAGAAAGAGATCAAAGTATTTCCCATTTTATTGTGATTCATATGACAAAAAAAAATAAATCCACCGATTACCATCCATTTAAAGATTCAAGTAAATAGACAAATGTTCACTTGACAGTCATGGCATAACACAGAGAGCGGATGTTAAAGTGTATAGTGGACCACTTATGGAAAGTGCTAACAATCAAAACATAGCTTGACAGCATACACGTGGATATAATGAATACACCAAAATGTAAAATAAAGTCTCAAATTGTCAGATTTAGTCCACAGTTATGGAAAATAAAATGCTGCTGCATACTGCAGAATAACATGCCATAAGTATGAATAATACACTAAATATTTTACAGTAAAATATTTCTTTACATATCTAAATACGTTTGAGTAAAGTCAGGGCAGTAGAGTTCACCCTCTCACATACTGAAATAAATAAACAAACACTAATAACTACTTACAGGAACTTACGCATAAACAACACAAATGCCAACCAGGGCTTCACATTCAAATAAATAACTTCAAACACATATTTGTCTCAGGTTAAGACAGTTACATTCAGAAACGAGGTCTAGAGGTTAGAGAAAAAAAGGAAACAAGATGTGGTGGTGTTATAACTCAGATTTAAAACTGAAAATGTCCCTTCCTGTGTGGAATCACTGTGGATTTCACACGCTTATTAGAGCTGATATCGCTTTCATCCAGACATGTAGTTGTAATGACCATTTCGTGAAAGATTAGGTTTTGCTTTGCGTAATGGCTTTTTTTTATCCAAAGTTTAAATTAGAAACAGTTAGAGTAACAAAAGCCTGACTGGATTAAAGGATTGCAGCTTAATCACCGATATAGAGTTGTGGTTTCTGGGATCACAGTCTCACTACCTTAAATATCATAAGCCTTAGGTCCCACCCTACTCCCTTACTCCCAACAAAACATAATCCATGCATGTGATTAATATTAATCAGGTCAAATTTAACCCATTAATTGACGGTCACAAGTTGAAAGTATGAGTTAAAGTGGAACATGTCAGTCGTTTGTAGGTATTAAAAGATGAAGAATAACAGATCTTCACTATTGCACTAAAATATAACTCATTACTGGCATTAAGCATTTTGAAAGGTTTTTAAGCTTCTTAAACAAATAATTCTAGTTGTTAAATTTTTAGTATTCTGGAATATTGGTAAAAAAAAATGATTCCATTTTTATAAAAGTAGGATTTATAATAAGCCTAAAACTGAGTTAGCAGGAATGAATTGAAACAGCTTTCATAAAGACTCAAAAGTGATTTTTCTGAGTGAAAATTTTAAATGGAGAAATAAAATAACCATTACAGCAGGTCTGTGTTCTTGAGTCTTGATGATGGACTTGATTTTGTGTCACGGTTCCTTTTTGGGTAATAATCAAGATGTATCATGTCGTTTTACATCTTAATGTTATTATTTTTTAATGTATATTTGGTACGTCATTAACCAAATGGGAGGAAGTAAAAAAAAGTTACTATTAGTCCTAAAATATTGAAATGTCGCTAATTAAAA